>NW_012267342.1:485437-592379 GCF_000151885.1 Dipodomys ordii
TGAATGGATCAAGAAAATGTGGTATATATACACAATGGAATTCTATGCCTCCATCAGAAAGAATGACATTGCCCCATTTGTTAGGAAATGGAAAGACTTAGAAAAAATTATTTTAAGTGAAATAAGCCAAGCCCAAAGAAACATACGTCCCATGATTTCCCTTATTTGCAATATCTATTATATGTATGAGTTAAGCAGAAAAGGTCAGATAAGTTGATGTTAGGAAAATAAACCCTAAGATATGTATTTCAAATGTTTTTTTCTTTCATACATTTGTTTCTAACGCAATTATAAGATTATTTCTTTGTTGCTTTATATGTCCCTCCCCCACAGTATAACCCCTGCTTTCACTGTATTTGATGTCAGTATAATTTGTGGAGGTGAAGGGGAAAAACAAGTCGTTTAAATAAAGATACAGGTGGGCCTGTTGCACCAATGAGAAGTACAAGTTGTCATGTCAAAAACGAACTTTACAATTTAGGGGGGAGGAGGATTGGGTGGAAGGGAGGGAGTATGGGAAGGGATGGGAAGGGTAAACAAAGGGGGAGGCTACAATGCTTGATAAGAAATGTGCTCATCATCTTGCCCATGTAATTGTAACCCCTCTGTACAGTATTTTCACAATAAAAAATAAAAATAAAAAAACTGAACAAGATGCTGAAGGATGCATTACCATATGCACTAGTCAGCATTCTCCAAAGAAAAAGAAAAAGGGTCAGAGGTATGTAGATGAGAGATGATTGACAGGCAGACAGACAGTTACACAGACAGACAGAGATCTCATAGATAAGACCACAATACATGTCCTAATTTTGAAAGTAAATATTCTTTTTTTTTTTTTGGGTCCGGTCATGGGGCCTGAACTCTGGGCCTGGGCACTGTCCCTCAGCTCTTCAGCTCAAGGCTAGCACTCTACCACTTGAACCATAGGGCCACTTCCAGCTTTTTTCATTTTGCTTATGTGGTGCTGAGGAATCAAACTCAGGGCCTCATGTATGCAAGGCAAGCACTCTACCACTGAGCCACCTTCCCCGCCCCGAAAGTAAATATTCTTAATTTGCAACCTAGCATGAATAAAAAATTATACTTGAAAGCCAGGTGCTGGTGCTCATGCCTGTAATCCTAGATACTCAGGAGGCTGAGATCTGAGGTTCACAGTTCAAAGCCAGCCCACTCAGAAAACCAGAAGTGGAACTGTGCTCAAATGGTAGAGTGCTAGGCTTGATCTGAAGGGCTGAGGGACAGCACCCAAGCCCAGAGTTCAAGCCCCATGACTGACCCACCCCTCCCCCCCAAAAATATATATTTACATGAATAGGCTACAATATATTTGATCTCAAAAATCAGAACATAGAACTCTGAATACCCAACTAATAACAAATAATAAATTAATGTAGGATATCTGGAATTGTTATCCTTTGCTTTTTTAATTTTATTTTATTGTTAAGATGGTGTACAGAGGGGTTACAGTTACCTGAGTAAGGCATGAGTACATTACTTGTTGATTATTGTTACACCTTCCCTTCCTTCCTTGCCTTTGGTGGTTTTATGGCTCAACTTTTCCATCAATGAATAAATTCTTACATATTTTGGGATGACCATTCTCAGTGCTAGCCAAGAAATGTGCAACTCCATTCCAGACCACTGTCCATTAGTGAAGGGATTATTGGACTGTGTTCTATGTGAGCAGACTCCAAATCAGAACAAAAGTGTAGAAAGAGATTTTTCTTCTGCATTCCTCAAGAAACACATTTATTATTGCAGTTTCCATTTTTCTTTTAAGTGTTTACTTTGTTCTTTTCTGTATAACTAAACATAATATGAGATAGCAATAATGTTTTGCTTTTGCATAATATCTTACACTATCTTTTGTGTGCTTGAAAATGCTCTGATGTCTTCCAGTAATGGAAAATAATAAATTCACCTATTTAACATATTTATCACAAGTTGATACTAAGAATTCTTCTGGTTCAGGAGCAATTCTCACTAGTTATAAGTTACACTATCTAAATTATAATTTAAATGTTCACTAACACTCAGCAATGTACTAGGAGTAAAAATACTTAGTAGCATTTTGTTACTAGCAGAAGAAAATGTGCACAAGATCTTACTTGCTATGTTGGAGATGACTTTCATAGCTTCCTCCTTCTAATTACCAATTAAATGTTACCTTGGTTCTCATTCCACATTAGGGTTAAGGTTTGTAGCTTCTTGACTCATAACTTTCTTCCTCAAATTTCCATGTTTTAGCTGCTCACATATTAAGTTTCTCAATTATTTTTTTAGCTTTTATGCATAAGAAAGGTTGTGTTTTCTTGCAGATGATGCAGAACCTCATGGTTCTAAATTAACCATATCTTAGTGATTCTGTCCCACTCATTTATTACAGATAAAGTAAGCATATAAATAACAGAACATATCACTTAACAATTGCATATTGTATTGGGAATTGCAATAAAGATAGCTTCCGAAGCTGAGTCAACACCATAAACAAACCCCCACACCAAAACAACATTTTCTTAGAGGAATTTCTTCATTGACACTCATATTAGTTGTTCAAAATGACAAATTCTTATGCAAAGCAGAGTGGCTTAAGCCTGTAATACAAGGTACTTGGGTGTTGGACACAGGGAGGGGGCAAAATATAGGGTAAGATTTGTGTAAAAGTTCATAATACTTTTATTTATTTATTTTTTTCCTCACGGGGCTTGATCTCTGGGCCTGAGTGCTGTCCCTCAGCTCCTCAGCTCAAGGCTAGCATTTCTACCACTTGAGCCACAGTGCCACTTCTGGTTTTCTGATTGTTTATTGGAGATAATAGTCTCACATACTCTCCTGCCTGGGCTGGCTTTGAACTGTGATCCTCAGGCCTCATCCTCCTAAGTAGCTAGGATTACAGGCATGAGCCAGCACCCAGATATAATATCCTATCTTTTATTTTATTTTTTTTGCTTATGTGGTGCTGAGGAATGGAACCCAGGGCCTCAGGCATGCAAGGCAAGCACTCTACCACTGAACTACCTTCCCAGTCCCATAATATCCTATCTTAACAAGAGCATGGGCATAATTCTCCAGGCTACAAAGGAAGCACAACAGCCAGGCACATTGATACATTCATGTTATTGCAATAACATGCAGAAGCATAAGTAGGAGGATCAAAGCCCAGGCCAGTTTAAGCACAGTGTGAGACTCTACCTTGAAGATAACTACGGTGAAGAGGAAGTGGACATGGGTTTAGCTAGTTGACCACCTGTGTAGCAAGTGTGAGCTTAATCCCCAGCACCATCACCAAGAAAGAAAAGCAAATACATTTATGAAGACTGAAGAATGTCTTTTTTAACATATATTTTTATTGTAAAGATACTGTACAGAGGGTTTATAATTACATGAGTAAGGTAATGAGTACATTTCCTATCGAGCATTGTTACCCTCTCCTTTGTTTTTCCACTACCATTCCTTCCTTCTCCACCTCCCCAACTCTCCCCGCCCCCACTCCCAAGTTGAAATGTTTGTTTTCAGCATAGTTTCTTATACATCTCATTGTTACAATGGGTCATCCTGCATCCTTATTTCAGCATTTTGTTATTTCCCTTCCCCTTCCCTAATTAGAAAAATGTATGTACAAGATGCGGGGCACCAGAATCAAATACAGTGAAAACAGGGGTTATACCATGGGGGGAAGAACACAAAAGAAACAAAAAAATCACATAGTACATTACAAGTACATTTAAAACAACACCAACAAAGACTATCAAGAATGCCTAAGTTTATAAGTACTGGAAATGGACAACTAGATCGGTACCTATTTTGTTCAGAATGCTATCAACAGTCCTTCACATAGTCAATGACAAAAAGATAATACTCAATGAAGACTTTATGTATAAATGATTGTATTCAGGTAATTAATTTGGAGAGTACAAACCACAATATTTTGTAAATATAAAACCATTAGGTTTTTATTGAGGAAACCACATAACCACATAATAAATGCCCCTTGATTTCAGTTAAGATCATTTCTATATTATTAAATTTGTGTACAAGAATTAGAGCTTAACAGAGTGGTTCTCAAGAAAATGAGGTCAAAGACAAGAAGAATAAAATCTACCCTTCTGTTTTAATTCTTCTTCCTCTTATAACACTTTTGTTAAACAGTATGTAATTACCCATTTATATGCCTACTAGAAACATCTTATACAAATGTATTCATATTTGAATGATTGAAATATAATTTTGATATATCTTTAATTTGGTACAAGTTTATGATTATATATATTTAATCAAATATGTATGTATATATTTAACCATATATATATATAGTCAAATATATATGATCAAACAAGGTCTTATTTCATACAGTATATACTATGTTGCAACTAGTAAAGTCATGTAACTATTTAACATGTAATGTTACCAATTTTTCCCTCCCAACTTTTATATTTTTGTAATATCCTTTATTTTTATATTCTATCAACAAATAGCACATTGCTAATATTTTCTTTTGACAATGAGTTATGTCTTAAGCATTTTTTGTTTTTGTTTTTTAGTTTCTGTTTTGTCTGTCCTGGTGCTTGAACTCAGGGCCTGAGTTCTGTGCCTGAGCCTCTTTGTGCTAGGACTAGTGCTGTACCACTTGGACCACAGTGTCACTTCTGGCTTTTTGTGAGTAGTTTATTGCACCTAAAAGTATTCCTGCTCAGGCTGGTTTCAAATTATGATCCTCTGATCTCAGCCTCCTGAAAAACTAGGATTACAGATGTGAGCCAATGGCACCTGACTCTCTTAACAACTTTTAAAAAATATTAACATTTCATTCAACATACTCTTAATTTTCTTTCTTTGTATATATTCAAATTTGAGTCTTTTATCATATTATATTTATCTCTTGAATTTTCTAGTTCCTGTTAACCTTTGTTATGGTGTAGATCTGCTAAAAGCGAAATGTTTTTGTTGATCTTGTTTGTTTTATTCTACAAAATCTGTATTTTATTTTTTTATATTTGAGAATTGTATTTTTTCTGGGTAGATCTCTTCCTTTATGGAAAAGATATATTTTTCCTTCATTATTTTATTAAAAAATTTACTATAAGCTTTGTGTTTCTTAGTAATTGGTCTTTTCCCCCAACAGCTTCCTTTAAAAATCCTCTCTATGTCTCTTGTTTTCAACTTGTTTACTATGATATTTTTCAATGTATTTACACAGGTATAATTTCCCCCTCCTTGCTAACTAATGGAAGTTCTTTAATATTCCTAGATCTGTGATTTGGTGTGAATCATTATTTTCAGAAAATTATTGGTCACTAATTTTTCAAGCATTTCTTCTACTGCATTTTATCCTAATTTTATTTGTATGATTGCAATTAGGAAATAGGTATCCTGATTTTGTACCTTAGTTATTAATATCTTTTTCTGTTATTTTGTGTATTTGTGTCTTACTGTTTTTTGTGTGTTTTAGCTTAAATAACTTTCATTAGCTCATGTAGAAAAGAATAAGCTCACTGTTTATTAAATGTAGTCTTAACAACAAATTAACCATTCTTCATGTTATACTATGTTCCGATTTCTAGTACTTCAATTTGTATTTTCCTCTCTTTCTTTCTTATTAATCTAACTATCCAGTGCTACGTGGCTTCAACTTTTTCAGAGAATAATGTAAGTTAAAATGGTAATATAACTTACATATTGTCCTAGAAAATTGTCTTTTCATGCACTTAACAATTATCCATATTTAATTGTTTAAATAGGGATACAGATTGGCCCATTGCAATAATGAGATGTACAAGACGCTATCTCGAAAAACAAACTTTACAATTTAGGCGGGGGGGCGGGGGCAGGGGGAATGTAGTTGTAGATATGGGAGGGAACAGATGGTAGGGGGAAAACAAAAGAGGAGGCAACAATGCTTGATAAGAAATGCACTCATTACCTTGTTCATGTAATTGTAACCTCTCTGTACAGTATTTTCACAATATAAAATTATTTAAAAAATAAAATTAAAAAAAATTATCCTTAAAGAAACAAATGTTTTGCTTAGGAAAATACATTTTCAAATCAATTGATTTTATTCCTTTAAATTGACACAGTTTTCTACTTCCAGGTTTTTATGTAGAGAGTTGGGGTAATCTAGTAGATTTTGTACCTTTCAAAATGTGTTTGCAAAATCTGATACATTGTCAGATCACAGATGTCAAACTTCTCCCAGTTTCTAGAGTAGGCTGACTTCTCACCATTTTGTTTCAGTTTCAACTATTTATTAGTCAATTTACATATTGTGAGGAATATCTGGGGGGGGGATCAACTAAAATCAGAAAGATTTATTTGGCTTAACCTTTCAAAAGGTTCAGTCCATGTTGGGCAGCTTTCATTGGGTGAACTTGAACATAATGATAAGGAGTGTGTAGAGAACAAAAACACTTATTTCTTCAAGGAAAACAGGAAGCCAGAGATAAATAGGAGATAGAGTCAGAGAAAGAATGAGATTGGGGGGTTGGGAGGGGTAAGATAAGTCTACTGTAGTTAGGCCATCAGTGGCCTACTTTTTCCGACAAGCTGTACCTAGGTTCTATCACCTCTCAATAAAGCCGTCAAACTTTAAATCCACCAATGGTAAATCTATTGAAGAAAGCAAAGTGCTCATGATCCAGTCACTTCTCAATAGTTCCACCAGATGGAGATGAATCTTGGAACATATGAGCCTTTGGGGGAATACCTCTCATCCAAGTCACAACACGTTCCAGTTACTCCACTCAACCTTCATCATGATGTCTCACACAGAATATCTGTCTCTTACAAACTGGCCCACAATACTCTGCCATCATCTATTTGAAGATTTGGCAAAGATGTAGCTTTTGACTTGTCGCTGTTTTTCCTCCTGTTGGAGTTCTTGCTTAAGTATGCTCTATCTCTAGGAATAGAGTTTTCCTGCTATGCCTTTTGTCAGGCACCATAGATTTCTATAAAGGCTTAAAAGCAACTGGTTTTGTCATCTTACCTTCTATAGAGCTTTAGCTCTGTGAGGGAGAATTCTTTGTAATCATTTTCATTGCCTGCTTTTCCTCTACTGATATTCTCCAGAAAGGAAACTCATTATAGACTTTTCCCTGTTTCTTTTCCACACCTGACAAGCTTCATAGGGAAAAATACTATGGTCTGTGTTAGAAATCTCTCCCCCTGTGTCTGTGGTCCCTGTCTTCATTCTCTCCTCCAGTCTGTATACTGCTTCCCATTTGTCAGTTATTGTAGTTGAATTCTTACTGGAGTCTAATCATATATGCTCTAGGGAATAAAATGCTTCTATCCTGCTTCTATCTAGTGTCTTAGGATCTTGTCTGTGTTGTGATCTCTTCTTTTGCATTCAGCAAAGTTGTGAATTTGCAATCTGTCTAGCTTTGCTCCTGCTTAGTTGTGAAAGTGGGCCTACTAACTTTCCACTTACTGAAACAAGAAGTAAATGCCAACTAGACTAGACAGGAAAATATTTTCAAAAGAATTACAAATTATGTCACAGGCTTTTGTTTCTTTAGAGATTAATAATTCTGTTTATTGTGAAATTAGTAACAAATTATACATATAAGTAACTCCATTATAAATATCTTGGGTGTACATTCAATGTGACATTCAAATGTGACATTCAAAATTAAACAGTCTTTGTAATACTGTATAAATAATCACAATCACAATCTCTGTAAATATATTTTAATTTTTTTACATCTTTTTTATTATTAAAATATCATATAGAGAGGTTACAATTACATGGGTAAGATAATGAGTACATTTCTTATCAAGCATTGTTGCCTCCTCCTGTTTCCCCTTCCCATCTCCCTAGATGCCCCCCCCCCCCCCCAAAATTGTAAAGTTCGTTTTTTGACATAAGGGCTTGTACATCTCATTGTTGCAATGGGTCCACCTAAAGAATGCTGGTTGTGATCTGTGTAATTGTCTGACTGCTGGGGATGATCGTTTCTACGAATTTGGAATACTCAGTGACTAGTAAGCAAATAGGGAACTCAAAGCAATGGGAAATAACAAGATCTTTTGAAATACACACACAAAAACAATGATGTTTGAACTCAGGGCTTCACATTTGCTTGATTTGCTCAGCTGGTTCTCTACCACTAAAGTCATGTTTCTGGCATGGCTTTTCTTGGAGTCTTTTTTGAGAATGAATTTCTTGGACTTTGCTGTTTTAATCCATAAATCCTGAAATCTCTGCTTTCTAAGTAGTGAGGATTACAGGTAGAAGCCACCTGTACTAGGACTATGTCAATTATTTTTTTTGGGGGGGTCTGGTCGTGGGGCCTGAAATCTGGGCCTGGGCACTGTCCCTCAGCTCTTCAGCTCAAGGCGAGCATTCTACCTCTTGAGCCACAGCACCACTTCCGGCTTTTTTTCTTTTTGTTTATGCGGTGCTGAGGAATTGAACCCAGGGCCTCATGCATGCAAGGAAAGTGCTCTACCACTGAGCCACCTTCCCAGCCCCAACTATGTCAATTTTTATATCAGAGACTGGTTAGATTTTACTTGGATATCCTGGCTCACAAAAACTAGCTTAAGTATTAAGCATGATTAAATCAACTAGAATCTAAAAGTTTGAGGAACTCTCTGCTATGAGAATGAGGGTCTTTGTAGGCTGAGCTAACAGAGACTAAGAAAGTCAAACAGCTCTGAGTTCAAGCCATGATACCTCATAAACACACACATGCAAACACACACACACACACATATGCATATGCACACACACACAAAAGAGCAGTGGCTGGGAAGGTGGCTCAGTGATAGAGTGCTTGCCTTGCATGCATGAGGCTCTGGGTTCGATACCTCAGTACCACATAAACAGAAAAATCCAGAAGTGATACTGTGGCTTAAGTGGTAGAGTGCTAGCCTTGAGCTAAAAAGCTGAGGGACAGCGCCCAGGACCAGAGTTCAGGCCCCACAACAAACCAAAAAGAGAGAGAGAGAGAGAAAGAGAGAGAGAGAGACAGAGACAGAGAGACAGATAGAGAGAGAGACAGAGAGAGAGAGAGAGGAGAGAGAAAGGGAATGAAGTCAAATGGCTGTGTGAAAGCAGGAAACATGAGGAAGTTAAAACCTAGTTAATTCTTGTATAACTTACTCTTCCCATTGGCCTTAGAGGTTGTTAGGTATTTCTTGGCATGGAACAGTTGATATAGCTCATGGGAAATGTGACCCTTGACTGCCAAAAGAAATCTATACTAATGTTAAGGTAACAATTATCTTAGGTTTAGTTTCTACAACCAATTATGGATCTATGAAGCATTCCTTAAATGTATTGTGCAGTCTGCCTCAGATTTATGCTGCATATGTAGAAATAGACTATTGTGTTTTAAAGAGAGAAAGTTTCAACAATGACTTGGGCTTTTGCTTCTTGCATCTAGCTTAAAAAAGATACATAAACAGAAAATTTTATGAAAGTGTTTTCACATTTTATTTTAGCAACCTTCTTTTTTATATCATGTGTAGTTTTAATTTGTGCCCACTAAGTTAATAGTCTTGGTTTAATAATATATACACAGATATCAAGTAAAACTTTTTGAAATTTAGAGAAAAGTTAATCAAATGTGCAGGAATATTTCTCATTCAGTGAACCAGTTCTTAGTACATCGAATCAGAACTCAGAATCTGAGATACAATATTTCAATTCAAGTAAAAGGTAATAAATTATCAATATAAGGTCAGAAGAACCTTAAAGATCATTAAATTGAATCATATTAAAATATGGTTTTTCTCACCTTTTAATACTATTTTTATGGTTAGAATTATCTGGAAAACATTTAAAAGCTCAGAGTTTTTGCCTTCCTTATCTCTGACATAGGTAGATCAATAATTTATGATCATATAGAGAGTAACCTCTATCTGGCACTTGTGGCTCACACCTGTAATCCTACCTATTCAAGAGGACCATGGTTTGAAGCTAGCCCAGGCAAGAAAAGTCTGAGATACTCTTACTTCTAACAAACCAAATAAATCCAGAAGTGGAGCTGTGACTCAAATTCTCGGGTGCTAGCCTTGAGCGAAAAAACTCAAGAACAACATTCAGTCCCAAGTTCAAGTCCCAGTACCAACACCAACACATATACATGCACATACACATACACACAAAGAAAGAAAAACAGAAAGGAATCCTTAATTGTCTTCAATTGAATATAGGACAGTTGTGTGCAGTTAAACTACATTATAATTCTCTAATATCTAACTTGTATTAATAACCTTACTTTATTAAACTTTAATAATGAAAATGAGTTATATGCTTGCTTGGATATGGTTAAAACTTTAGGAGGATAACAGAAACACATACACACAAAAAAATCCTGTCTGCTGGTTATAGAATTTACTAGAGGTGTGAGCTACTTTTGATGTTAATTTACAATATCACACTCTAGTGGCAAATCATTCCCATTGCAAGCACAGGTCCCTAGAGTCAAGGAAGAATTTTTAAAAATATGTGTCTAAGGGCTTGGAAAAAATTGTATTAAATAAAGTAAAGACAGACCTAAAGAAACATAGGCTCTATGGTTTTCTTCATTTGTAATAATGTTGTCTAGGATAGTCCTAGCAGAGGATCCCAATAGCTCAATAGCTATGTACATATGAACATAGAAAATGATGCCAAGTGAAATGACCTCCATGATATGGAAACAAGAACATTGTGGTTGTTTTGTTTTTGTTTTTTCTTTTTTATAGTATACTATTTGCAGTTATTTGTTTTGTCTTTCTTTTTTTTTTCTCCTCTGCTTTATTCCCTGTGTTCACTGTTTCTGATTTTGGTACCATTTGTCTTATATAATTTTCTCTGATTTGGGGTAGGAAAGGGGAATCACAGAAATGGTGGGACGAGGACTGAACCAATGCAACAGTGATACACTAGACAGTATGTTGAAAATGAACTTTGCAACTTGGGAGGGGGAGAGGAATCAGGAGGGAAGGAGAGCGGAGAAAACAATGGAGGGGGTAACACTGTTTGAAAAGAAATGTACTTATTACCTTACTTATGTAACTGTAACCCCTCTGTACATCACCTTTACAATAAAATTAAAATAAAAAGGTTGCTTGATAAAACCACATCAGATACAACAATGAACAGGGTAGCTAGTGCACAAATTATACTATTTTTCCTAGATTTCTTAATGAGCAATAACTGAAAGAGGTTTAGAAGACATATACAATTAAATTTAGCCATTTAATGGCAGAAAACAATACAATTGAATGATTAATTTATTTATTTTCTCATTTTACTCTATTTGCATGAGCAAAGTTAATTTCTAATTTAAATAAGAAACCCAAGTATTAGTAAATCAAACCAATAAATAAAAAATATACTATGCTGAAAAAAAGCAAAACTTTATGTAGGTTTTTATTTAATTGGTTTTAAAATCATGCTTAAATTTTGCTGAACTGAGCTAGTTGTTCCTCTGTACCATATTCTATGTTACCTCTCTAACTTATTTACATTCACTTAAACCACTTTGGTAACAGACATTAATCCCATAGAAATAATATCAACATTGCACAATGCAAGCTGGTTGCATCAGTTCAATTTTGAGATGAATCTTTTGAAGTTATTGCCAGATATTTTTGAGTTACAGTCAAAATTTACCTGTGTTTTTATGCATACAAAACTGTATATGCTTGCATATTTACTTATAACTTAGATCTAACTTCCCTATATGAGAGAAATCATGTTTCTTTGTATCTCTAAGCCTGACTTATTTAACCTAACAAAATTATTCGAGGTCCATTAATTGCCCTGCAAATAACACAATATTGTTCTTTCTGATGAATGACTGAAAATTCTGGTGTGTGTGTGTGTGTGTGTGTGTGTGTGTGTGTGTGTGTATGTGCGCTACATTTTCTTGGTCCAGTTGTCTATTGAAAGGCATCAAGACTGTTTCAATAATTTCACTAAATTACGGTGTATTCAAGAAGTATTATAATAGCAAACAACTAACCTAATAGTTTAGATAAAATAATACCAGGAAGCTGAAATGTGTGTTCTTAGAAGAAAGTGAGGTCAAGGAAGGGCCCCATGATTAACGGAGAGATAAAGGTTGAGCAGTCCTGATATTCAATGTGTAAATGTGAAAATGGAACCAGGTAAACTGAGGGCATATAAGCGCTGGGAGAGATGGGGGTGGGGAGATGAAAAGGGGGACATTAATCATCATTCATTGTAATAAAAAAAACCTGACATGACAAGTGGAAATTCCTCAGTATAACTTCTTAAAGAAATAAGAATTAAATTTTAAATATAAAATAAAATAAATATGAAATTATCTTTGTGGGTAAAGCTGAGAGTAAGTTAAAAAGAATAAAATTCTATCACCAGTGATTGGCCCTGAAATAATTTCAAGCTTTTTAGAAATTATTTTTGACTTCATTAAATCTAAGATGTCATCTACCGGGTGCTGACAGCTCATACTTGTAATCCTAGCTACTTAAGAGGCTGAGGTCTGAGGATCATGGTTCGAAGCCAGACCAGGCAGGAAAGTCTGTGAGACTTAACTGGACATAAGAGTTTCACAGACTTTCCTGGACTGTGAAGTAGAGGAGTGGCTCAAGTGTTTGAGTGCAAGCCTTGAACAAACAAGCCGGGGACAGAACCCAGGCCCCAGTATGCATGCAAGTGCATGCACACATGTGTGTGCACACACACACAATAACAATAACAATAATAATAATACCAACTTGATGATGAGAGAGCATCAATTGTGTTAGTTAACTCCATTTCAAAGATGTTAGATGATACCTAAAATATGTTTGAATACTTCAAATATGATAAATGGAAAGTACGTTAATTTGGGACAGAATGAAAATTACTCATATCAATATTACCATTTATGCAGCTAAAGTAAAATCTAAAAAAAAACAACCTTTTTAAAAAGCATGGAATCCAAGATAGTCTTGTTTTAATAGAAGAAAAGAAAGTGAAAGATAAACTCTGTTTCTCAATGTTGACTAAACCCAGATTTATTTAGACCATACAATCTCCTTTGAACAACTCCTTTTAGCAATGTTTATTTAAAGAGGTCACTATTTGAAGTTAGTGTGCTGAATTCCATAGCTGTTGACCCTTCCAAAAAATAACTGACTCTGAGAAAGGTTAGGAAAGGTGGGAAAAGTCTATGAATAAAACCTTTTCAAGCTAGAAATAGGTCAAAGTACAGCCTGATCAAAGACACAGATGAATTGCAGGAGAATGAAGATAAAGGTAAAATAATGAGTACCGGAGACAACAATAAAAAGAGAAATGCTTTCTTAAGTGGTTAGGTACAGCTGCACTACCAGGAAAGAGCTCTCTAGTGCTCTGTGTCAAGAACTTTCCGCATTGCTGGCTGTACACAGCAGCAGTAAAGAAAACAAATAGAAAGAATAGATGCTGACTTTCCATTCTGAAGCAAGCTAACTTGTCTGGGATGTCAAAGCTCACAGTTGACTTATAGAGACAGACTTACTTCCCACTTAAATAGAATAGAGTTTTCAGTACTATAATTTCTTTTTAGCTCAGAAATTAAAACAAAGGTAAATTCAAAATTCCTTCCCTCAATATAGATACTGAATGTAGAAGTTATCAACATATTATCATTGGAAAACTTAGAGGGTTTCTGGCTTGATTAGTTTTATTTGAGTCTGCATTTAGTTTCCAGTGGATAATTTATTACAGTTTTTCTTTCTCTCCCTCTCCCTCTCCCTCTCCTTCTCCCTCTGTTCCTCTCCCTCTGTCCTTCTGTCCCTCTCTCCCTCTCCCCCTCTCTCTCCTCTACTCCTCTCTCTCTCCCTCTCTCTCCTCCAACTTCCCCCCTCTCTCTCCATGATTTCAAAAGACCAATAGCATGCAAATGCTATGGACATAGAACATTATACATTCTTCCATGTGTCTTATTAGGTTTGTTATATTTGATCAATAATCCTAGGGAACTGTAATTTATAAAGATGGTCTGAACTCTTTCAAAATGTTCCTTTAAATAATAGAGTACAAATATTTCCAAGTAACATAATGATATCTTACATAACTGTTGACTCCTGGAGATAAAAATTACAGGAAAAGAGACAAAATTTTTATTAATTAGAATTTTAGAACAATATCTTCTAGAGGCTTTGTCAAATATTTTATACATAGAATCCCTATGTTCTTATGAGTACACTGTTGGGTAGGCATCATTATTATTGTCATTCTATCTAGCTAGAAAGTACATTTGAAAGATAGTAATTCAATGAAAGATACATAGCTACTCAGAAGAAAAGTTGGATCAATCCAGGTTGCCCTATCTCAAATTTCTATTAAACCATATGAGTCAAGAAATGTATGTGAATGAAACAGCATCAGAATAATGGGGAAGACAATACCAAATCAAATTCACGTGTATCAGAATAATTTACCAAGATAGTGGTAGCTCATAAAGTTACGCACTTTTCTTTCTTTCTTTCTTTCTTTCTTTCTTTCTTTCTTTCTTTCTTTCTTTCTTTCTTTCTTTCTTTCTTCTTTCTTTTTTGTCAGTCATGGGGTTGAATTCTGGCCCTGCGTGTTGTCCCTCAGCTCTTCAGCTCAAGGCTAGCACTCTACCGCTTGAGTTACAGCACCACTTCTGGTTTTGAGTGGCTTATTGGAGGTAAGAGTCTCATGGACTTTTCTGCCCAAGCTGGCTTTGAACTGCAATCCTCAGATCTCAGCCTCCTTAGTAGCTAGGCATGAGCCACCAGCTCCTGGCTTTAGTTTTTATTTTAAATAAACCTTGTATATGAAGTATGCACTTTCTGGATATAAATAAGCAAAACCATATCCATCTCATTAATGCTCTAGAACTTCTTCCTAGATGGTTATCTGAATAATTTCCACCTCAGGTTTTTACCACTGGTACATGGTGGAGCCAGGACTTTACTCACACTGACTTTGGACACTGGTCTGAGTTCTACATCTATACCTTGGGTAGTTGTGTTATCTAGAAGTATTTGAAGGCCTCATGAGCCTTTTATAAATAGTTGCTTTAAAGCATAAGCACAGCAAAAGCAACTTCCACACTGTTTTATAGCATTGTAGAGCATATTTTGATTTCAAAACACGTTAATAATTTCTGTAGAGTAAAACTGTTTTTACCATCTACTGATGTTGCAGACCAACACTCACTGTTTACCCTATCACTCTTGCTCAGAAGATGTTAGCTTTCATACAATAAGGCACATCAAAGAACTATTGATGCAGAATGTTAATACCTTTAAGAAATATGCAATAAATTCAGAGTGAGAAGGCATAATCTAACAAGGCTCTTTGTATTCAAAATACTTACTGAACACATTATGTGTCATACTTGTAAGGGCTTAAGTTGTTTGCTCTTAAAGTATCAAAAAGACACTAAAATGGAAGGGTACAGACAATTTTTTAATCAACTACATTGGTGGGCTACAATGATAAATACTAAGGAAGCAAAACACCTTTGGAAAAAAATTCTGTATCAATATAAACATTAAACATTTTTCAGCTGGGAGATGCAGTTTTATGACAACTCTTCTACTCTGCTGTCACAGCATACAAACAACCGTGGATGATAAGTATCTAAGCATGTGTTTTTTTCATTCCATTAAGAGTCAGGTTTGGGGATTTGACTTGTTGGTTATAAGTCTCTTACTACTGAAATAAATCAAGAAAGGAGAAAACGATGAGTCTAGAGGATAACGATTCATAGAAAGGTGAAAAAGAAGACAATAAGGCCAATCATTGGAAACACTGTTGAAAGAGAAGAAATAGGTGTGCAAAGGCACTGAGACAAAAGATGCCTTGATGTCTTCAGTACTCCATGAAGATCAACTACTGTGATATGGAGAACGAGTGTGGTGAACAGGCATATGATGATAGACCATGACCATATCTAGTCTGAGAAGGCAGTGCAAGGATAGTAGATCATATCTAATCTCCCCAACATTCTGTTAGGGAGATTTTGAGGAGAGTCACATGATGTATTTTATATTTTATGATGATCTCTCTGCTGCCTGCAGTATGAATAAAATGAAGGAGGTCAGGAAACAACAAGAATGATTCACACAGTTTTAGTTGATGAGAAGCAGGTGAGTTTTTACTGATTTGGAAACAATTGGTAATAACAATTCTTGACAACCTGGCTATATATTGAGGTTGAGAGGTTGGTGAGTATTTTGACTAAACAACTGAGATGGCAAAGATCATGAGAGGCACCAAAGAGAGAGGATGCACAGACAAGAGCATCTTAGTTTTAATTTAATACATATTGAGTTTGAAGATATTGATACCTCAGTACCTACAGGAATACCAAGAGAACTGTGTTACTATGGCAGGATTAGAGTCAAGAATTCCCTTTCAAATGCCAATGATTTAATAACTTGATGAAACAGTAATGTGCCAAACCTTCTGAAGAATATTCAAATATTTATGCCACTGTTTGTTTTAGGATGACAGTGGTGCCACCTCCATTTAAAAATTCAAAGCTTTAAAATTGAATGTTATTAGGCTCACAATGTACATTATTTGTGTTGAAGTGTATCCACTCCTAGTATTTTTGAGGGCAATAATGTACAAATATATTTTAAATACATGTACAGTAACTAAAAATTGTAAAATTATTTCTGGCTTCATATGGTACAGATATTCTTTGAAATGTGTCTTTGAGAGAAAAAGTATTTTTAACAAATACCTACCTACTTGAGAGATCCAGAGATTGCAGTTCCAGGCCTGCCTGGCCATAAAAGTTCCCAGAAGCTGGGCATAGTGGCACAAACTGCACAGCCCAGGGTGGCATTTATTTGTATTCCTCAGTAGCACAGAAAAAGACAAGTATGTGATTGAAGTCCAAGCAAGACAGGGCCTCAAAAGAATTAATGTAAAATGTAGGTTAGAGGCATGGGTCACGTAGTAGAGCACTTGACTTGCAATTGAGAGGTCCAGAATCCAATGCCTAGTACCACAAAGATGATAAAATATGTCAGGATATTGACTTTAAGGCTCAATCTTTGCCCAAATATATTAAGACACTATCTTACCTTAAAAAGTTTGAAAAAAACATATATAGTAAATAGTGGAAAGGCAATCTAGAATAGAAACTCATGGGTTTGTGGGAGATATGAATGAGTCTGAGCTTCACCTTCAGATGTTAGTATGTGATACTGAAAAGTTATATAACTTCTCTGAGTCTTACTTTTCACAATAATTGTAACAACATACTAGGATTGGATAGAAAGAAAATCTGTTCATTTACCATCTAATGTATATAAAGGAAAAATTATCATTTATATTAAAGGAATATTATCAACTACAGCTGGAAATCTCAATCTAATAATTAAAGCTAACATCATAAATGCCATAACATTTAAAATAATCAGACTTGCCTTTTATTTTACAAAGTACTTCAATATTGATTCTTAAATTAAATTCATCTATAGTCTTTACCAACAGATAAAAGGTAGGCAGGAAAAAAATGTATTCAATACTGAATATGCCTATATATGTAAATTAGGTTCTGTGATACAGATGCCCAATTGAGCATATTCAAGATAGTGCTTGTATTACAGAAGAAAACTTGGCTCCACAACAGTAAAAGAGAATATACTCCATAGAATTTTTTTAAATTCAATTCAGACCAAACTTTAACTAAAATTTCAATTGCAAGGTTTCTGTTTCCAAATGTGGGAGGGACAAAGGCACACACACAAACACACACACACACATACACATTTAGAAGAAAAGTGAGTAAAAATTATAATATTGAGAATTAGCTACTATTGCACATATTCTGTGTGTGTGTGTGTGAGTGTGTTTGTGTTTGTATGTGTCTGTCTGTCTGTCTGTCTGTCTGTCTGTGGTGGGGCTTGAACCCAGCCTGGGTGCTGTTCTTCAGCTCTTCAGCTCAAAGTGAGCACTCTAACACTTGAGCCACAGTGTCACTTCTGGATTTCTGAGTGGTTTATTGGAGATAAGAGTCTCATGAACTTTCGTGCCTGGGCTGGATTTGAACCATGATTCTCAGATCTCAGCCTCCTGAGTAGCTAGGATTACAGGTGTGAGCCACCAGCACCCGACCTATTGCACATACTCTATACCATTCACTCTCATTTGCTGTTGGGTTGGCTTTTTACCTAAATAGCTTCACTCGCTTCAGAGTGCCATGTTCTTTGCAAAAGAGGCAGGGAAAAAGCTAGTGGAAATTTCCTTTGGATCAAAACTGAATTCTGGATTTTAGTTTTGATTATAACCACCGTTCACTTTGATTTTTTCAAAATGAATTTCAGATATCATTTATCCATTTAATTTTGAAAGTAGAAACATACTGAAACTTTTATCCCACTTGGTAAGCAGCCATCCCTAGTTTTGTCCAAGTTTTCCCATGAAAATGCCAATTGGGAATAAACCTGACAAATATACTCAATCAAAGATGGAATTTTTTTTTTGCTCTTAAGTTGCAAATGGCCTCATTAAAATAAAAGCACTACCTTAGGGATTGCATAAAGTAGAGTATTGGTACCTAAATGGTATTTATGACCAAGCTAAATGTAAAGTGAATTAAAATTTAAAGGATTATATTCAGGTAGGCCACAGACATCTGTAGAGAAAAGGCCATTAAGAAGATGAAAGACTCAGCCGTCCCTGGTGACAGGCACATGTCAGGTTAGCGGTCAGCCGTACCTATACACTTAGTGCCACAACAAATGAGAAACACATTGCCTAAGGAGGAAAGTACTTGAGAGATATTTATTTTAGACTAACCAAAAAGCAAGGGAGATTGGGGGGGGAATGAGGGCAGGAGAGGAAAAGAGGGAGAAAGAGAGCTTGAAACTAAGTTTGAAATTCATATCTATCATTGTCATCAAATTAAAACCAAAAGAAAGGGAGAAAAAAGATGTGGGCTGATGATAAATATCATCACATATGTGTTTATAGACACTGTGTGTACTCCTACTCAGGACTGTGTTTATAAAAATCAATTGGAAGTATAATCAATTGAAAGTGGAGATGTTCATGGACTGCAACCACAAAGAGGTGCTGCTGTCCAGCTACAAAAAAAGGCCTGGTTTAGTGAAAAATATAAACTGAAATCGCCTCTAGGGCGCTAATACACTAGGGTTTATTCCTTTCGTGATAAGAATGAGTCGCCATGTCTGTCACTAGTTTTGTCATTTTCATGGGTGCAAGCTTCCCTGTGCACACAGCATGCCATTGTTGTTTCTGCCCCCATTGAAATCAAACATTCTTATAAATGGCCATCAAATGCACACAAGAACATGGTCTCTTAATTAAAAAGGACTAAGTGCTCTTTTGTGTTATCTCACACACACACACACACACACACACACACACACCACCACCACCACCACCACCACCACCACCACCATTTTATTTCTCGAGTGTGAAACATACATGCTAGCGACTGTATGCAAGCTCAGCATTCTATCTTGGAAAATCAACTTTAAAATTTTCAATAGCACAATTGATTGAAGATTTTAAGGGCACTCTGTAGTCTCTCATATTCATGTATAATATAAGCATAGCTGTTTCCCATTCTATGGTTTTAAACACAGTTTGGAGAGAGCTTTCTTGCTAAATTGCCATTAATATATCCTAGGGTTCATTGCTTCCAGTTTCCAAATCAACTTCTGAAGTAAGTAATTTGGGGTTTGTGTTTCAGTACTGTGATTGGAACTCACAGACTTTCAATTGTTAGGAAGGTACTCTACTCCATGGCCATGCATTTTAATTGCTTTGGTTATTTTTTCAGATACAGTCTTGCAGTGTTTTTCCCCCCAGGGACTGCCTCAGATCTACAACCAATTACATAGCTGGAATCACAGGTACACACCACAACCCCTGCCTTAGGAGTTGAAAGAGGATCTTGCTAACTTTTTGTTTTTTATTCACCTCTAATTTAAATCCTCCTAATTTCACATCCTTATTAGCTGGGATGGTGGTGTGAGACAATATGGCAGGTCTCACTAGTTCTTCAGGACTAACAATTTCATTATCTATTAGCAGATGGAAGCTGATAATGGATTTTTATCCCTACAAATATCCCATCACAAAAATTTTTTCAATATTTCACTGGGCAAGATAGTTCTTCTTTTCAAGATTTTCCTTGTGGTAAGAGAAAACTAATTTAAAGGTGATAATATCCTTTTGATAGGGGAAATGTTTAAAAGTAGAAATGAAATGTAGAGAAAAATGTCTGTGAGATGAACATTTGCCAATATTGTGAGCTGTCATTTACTCCCATAACAAATCAACTGGCTAAGGTGTTTGGTTTGGTTTGGTTTTACTTTTTGCTTTTTTTTTAGTCATTTAGTTTGAACTCAGAACTTCGTGCTTAGTAGGCAAGTGCTCTATCATTTGAACCATGACTGTGACCCTTTTGGCTCTGATTATATTTAAGACAGGTTCTTATTTTTGGCGAGGCTATACTGGGCTTTGATTTTCCATACTGAGCGTTACATACCACCATATTCACCCTTTTCTATTGAGATGGTGTGGTAGGAATGTTTTGCTTCACATTCTCTGAACTTAGTTTCCCAAGAAGCTGAATTATGGATGTCAACCATCTGCATCCAACAAACTTCCCAATCTTATCTCTTCAAATCTTTCTTGAATTATCTTTAGCCACACCTGAAGAGGTTTATTTGACAACTGGTGAAGCAGGAGGATTCAGTGTGAAGCTATGAGTTAGATATTCATCTTTACCATATGAGTTGGACAGACATATGGTACTTTCTGAGTTCAATTGTGATAAGAAAATAGATTGAGCATGTATCAGCAAGTTCAGGAATCAAATGTGAAACAAAAGTTGGGTTCCAAAAAATAAAAACAATTTGTCCAAAATTTGGTGTACATTTTTTTAAACCTGTACTTTATGATTCTAGGAGAATGTTTTTCCCACTTAACCTTTATTCACATTTAAGGTTCTTTGTTCTAAGGCAGTTAATACTACTTAATTACTGTAGTTCAACACATGCTATGGAATATCCCTCTCTCTTCCTGCCCTCAATATACACTGGGATTCATCATTATTATACCTCGCTCCCAGTTCTTTTTACATGTTGGTATTAATTCAGTTTATTAAGACAATGGATAGATGTGTGATGTGTATGCCTTTGTGTGTGTATACTCTATTCCCTCAGTGCTCTGTAAGTAAATAGCAAGTCATAAAGGAAAGCCAAATAGAGATAGAAGTTCTTAGCATCTCAGACTACCTTAAACTGTGTCCCATAAAGTAAGAGTTTTGCTTTCACATGATCCAGGCCAGAAGAAATGCTCAGATACCACACATCCTATACTATTCCCTCTTGTATAAGCTACCTGTCAAAATAATAATATTGTTTTACAAAATTCATCTTTAGTAAATGCAAGGTTCTTGTGAAATAGTGAAACAAACACAAAATACATTTAGAAGAAAAGAGACATCTTTCTGTGTTTTGGCTGTACGAGAACATGAGTATTAGGTAGAGAAATTTTCACACTATTCCAATCCTACATGTGACTCTTCAGGGAACAGTCAAAATAACTGCATTAGAGGGATGGTAAATTCAAACTATCTTCAAATAGACTATGGTTTGATTTTGGCTTGCCATCACTAGTGATTGTAATATGAAACAGATAAATTGTTTGGACTCTATTTTTAATCATTCCTAGCTTAGAGCGTGCACTAAAGTGAATTTGAATTAAAGGAGTAACAAGAAGGACCTCCACTGCTAATAAATATAGTACAACCTACAAGCAACTGGGAGACTTCTCAGAAATAGTTCCTTACAATTAATTCAGAGTTAAACTTAGACTCAGCTGAACTCATAGAAAAGCAGAATCCGAAGAATGATGGGGCTCTCCATTGTAAATAAGAGTCTTTACTAGGTTTCCTGAAAGTTCAGATCCTTGAATCTGTTGTTTTAAATCTTGGAGGGTCAGAGATTCAATTGGAAAGGCTTAATTATGAGGTCCAGGCCCTATATAGCTTGTCATCCTCATCTTCTTATATGTTAAGCATTTCCTCTTTATCACCATAAAATTCCAAAGAGCTTAAAATATTTTAAATACCAGAAAAGTTTAGTTAGCCTTTGAGTTGAAACTAGAAAAGGAATATAGAGAACCAAGAAAAGGATATCTTGAAATATCTATTAACTGACTGTGTATATGCAATATGAATATTCATTAGTATGCATTGTAAAATAGAGAAAATCAAGAAGATATCTAAAACTAGATATATCTGAACTGCTTTTAGTCCTGAAGGGAAACATCAGAGACAGATTTCTTATATAATATTGTGACCTTAGAACTGTTATATTAGTTCATTTAATATGTGTGTGTGTGAGAAAGAGAGCAACAGCAAGCTTAAAAGACTTACATAGGTAATTTGCTCATATCTTCTTATTCAATATCTTTTCAACTGTTGTACAACACTGTACAAAAATTAAATAAAACTCATTTGCTACCAAATGGCCCTGTCAATCTATTATATTTTGTTCTCTCTGTCTGACCAATGTTGATGTTCTAAAAGTGACAAATAATACTATAATTATTTGCAGATATTCAAGAAAATTTGAATACTGTAATAAACAAGAAATCTATATGGCAATGTAACATTAACTTAATACTGCTTCTGCAGCATTTCTTTTAATTTTTTCCTCATGTTACATTTCTGTACATGGAATTATTGTCTACAAATAGATACTTCAAACATAGTAATTATTATTCAGATTGCCATAAGAGAAATAAGCTTGTTATTAACAAAAATACTAATAGAATTTGTTCTGAAGTAATAACAGACTGTCATAGTATTTTATTCTTGCTTACTAGGGAAAGAATCTAAAAATGTTAAAACCAAACCAAACAGACTGAGACTCAGTATCCAAATACTTTCCTCCAGAAGATGTGGTTTTGGATTGACTGGGGCACACCTGGACTTAGCCTCAAGGTTTGGGGTCCATTTCCAGGCCAAAACCCAAGTTTCCAGTTCAGGGCTTCCAGATTCCATTAAGGTTTCCTATGAATCATGCAGGGCTAATTCAGTCTTGAACAATCAATCACTCTCACTCCATTTTGTGAGTGGGAGTGATTGATGGTTCTTCACTGCTCATGGCTGACCTAGGCGTAGGAAGCAGACCTGAGCGAGATGCCTCATGTATGAGTGGCTTATTTAGAATCAGTCAACTGCAAGGAAATCTCCTGTGTCTTCCTACCTCTTCCCTAAGGTAGACACACATCCTTCATTCTTCTGAACTGTTTTCATTCTTTTTATCCATTCACTCTCACGGAATAGATGTGCCTGATCCCTGGACTCATCTTCAAAGTCCAAGATCAGTTAGATGTCCTTCCTTTTCATTTGTCTTTACTTTTAAAATATATTTGCTGACTCATTAACTCCTCCCTGAAAGCTTGGATGTATGTGAGTGGAATTACTGATTCTTGATTTGTTAGAAAGAAATGTAATTTGAGCTGCCCTTTTCCTCTTCAAGGCATTTTTCTTGTGAGCAATGGGGCAGAGGTGCTCCATGATTGGGGAATTGCTATGCTTTTCTTGAAGTTGTTTGCATTTGTCTATTCCTTCAAACCCTACACACCCATTCTTGAGAATATTTCATATTGCATTTTAGAGAACACTGTGACAGGTTTGTTTGTTTGTTTGTTTCATGTTATCATTAATGCTTTTTATCCAGAGCTTTCATTGCAGTTATCAATTGCTGGGAGGAAATGTTCTCCCACTCAAGTTACTACTAAGGAGCTTCCTCTGGTCTTGCTGCTTCCTGGAAACCATTAATTTTCACAGCTAACATTTTCAGTAGAATCTAATATTGTATGCAGCTTTCAGGATTGTCCTTTTCTTATAGAATAATTCAAGTTTTCAAAACTCTTCTGAAAAAATGAATAGAGAAATTGCAAAAATTCACAAATCCACGTGAGAACCAAAAGCAGGGTTTTGTTGTTGTTGTTTTCCTCTTCATTTTGGTGAAAAGAAATAAGAGGGTCTAATTTTTCCTGTCTCCTTGCAAATCATATGATTTTAAAGAGCAACTACCAAATATACTTAGAAAATTACTGATGGGTTTCTGTTAATGGAAAAGTTGCAATTGCAAGGATAATGGAGAAAATTAGTTCCTCATTGCCCATGTAATACAAATGAATGGACAAACATTGTTCAGCATAGGAAACATACAATTTGTTCACCTGGAGTGAAATAAATGGATTCTACAATTATAGGTATGATGATCAGAAAATGTTATATAGTATTAAAAACTAACACATACACATACAGATAGGAAGAGAGACAGACAGACAGAGAAAGACAGAGAGAAAGAAAGGAAGGAAGGAAGGAAGAAAGAAAGAAAGACCTTAAATGTATACATGTTTAGTATGTGTACATATGTGTGAGCAAGAGAAAGAGAGAGAGTTGGAATTCTAAAGAGCTATATATTTTGTTCAAAGGAAAACAGGATACCAGGTTCTTTTCCTACATTTAGTAGAGGAGAGAAATATCTTTGAAGGACTTCTACATAATATACAAACATTCTTCATTATTTTATACATTGCTTTTTTCCCCTTCACCAGTTTCATCTCTAGAGAACTGCAAAAAGCAGTAAATAATAAAATAATATGTTTTGCAAGATAGCTAAAAGATCCATGCTGTGTTTGGCTCTGACAGTATTTCCAATAAGGGTTGCACAGCCTAGTGGATTCCTCATGTATGGAATTATAGTAGGGAAGGAACAGGCAGTGTGGCCAGCGGTATCATAGGCTTTTTGTCAAGTGGAAGCACACAGTTGTCCTTACTCCTTGGCTCAGGAAACAGGGACAACCTTCTTACTCTGTTTGGGCACAGCATACAAAATACTTATCAAAACAGAACCTTTCTCTGAAGGAAGGAGCATGTAGGTAAGGTGGGATGAAGCAGATAGCTCATCATCAGCTGCCATTCTTCACCTCTCTCAGAGACTGCTCCACTGCTGCTGGAGCAGCACTGGGTAAGCCACTTTTCCATTGCAAAATATATGCCTGTGCTAATAACCATGTTACCACTCTTAGACTGAGAAAAAAAGATTCATACCCTGGCCAGGAGAACAGAAAAACATGAAAGGGAGTAGAAATGAAGATTTCTAGCATCCTCTTGTAAAGATTATGTGGTGATTTTCCCTTTAGAAAGGGAAAATTATTGAGCAATAAAACCACTTTTTTTCAATTACAGTCAATAAAGCTACATGTGGCTCAAAACACAGGCAATATCACGGTCCTTAACTTAACAAAATAAATAAATTATTTAGTTGTTTTTCTTATTATTAGTATTTGTATATAAGCATGTATATATTCATGTTATTTAGTAAGATTATTGTTAGCAAAGTACATGCCAGAGAGACGTGGTTGCTTTAATGCTAAGGACAGGCAGATGCATATCAAATGTACATAAACATTTGAAAATAGATAAGAAAATATTGGCCTTGCTTCAAATGAGATGGAAGCAAAGATAAGCGAGAATTATTTATCAGAAATGGAGTGGGAAAAGCTCAGGGCCAGGTATGCAGAACCTCCAGGGCCCGCAGCAAATGCAAGCAAATGAACAGTAAAATTTTAGATGCACATTATTGAAATGCTGCTGTGCTTGGTTAAATAAACAACTAATAACAATGTATGAGAGTTTAAAAGGTAAAGATGTTTTCAATTATTACCTACAACTAAAGGGCAATTGAGCAAATTGTGAAGTTTCTCCCAGGAAAGCTTATCTTTTATCAGGGAAGATCAATTTTTAAACAAACTCTCATTTCTATGCTATTGGCCTTTAAATCAGAACTGCAGTCCTCTTCCTTAGGCCAGAGCATGGAACAAATTCTCTACATTACATTGCTGAATATCTAAGAGACAAATATCTTTAAAATTTATGAAGACTCAAGTTTGCTTAATAAAACCTCTAATTTATAAAGTATTACCACACTCTGTTTTGATGGTATATCTAAACATTAGTGTAAATTTCATTATAACATGTGTGTTAGAGCATATTCCAATGTATATATGTATGTGTGTGTATATATGCGTGTACAAAGAAACACTACAACTCAGTCTGAAAACACTGAGAGCAGAATTAACTTCCCAAAAGATTAGGACTTTTATTTATCTTTGAGCAGAACTGTTTTGTTTTGAGAAAATCTCTTTGAGTGCAATTTTTGTGGAACTGCAAAGGGATCATCAGGAAATTGTTCTTGAGAAATGTTCTGAAACAGACAATGAAATGAATTTGACATTCATGGGTCATGGGGAGAAATTAGCTACTCGAACATCAAAGTCTGACAGAGTTTTTGCTGGAGAGATGTAGATTTCCTGACTTAAAATAAAGATGGTTCTGAGCTCTGTATATTACCCCAAACATGAGAAACATCATTTGTTTATATTCTGGATCAACGTTTGAAGGACTGAAATTTGCCATAGATTTGAGGAAGGATATGAAAAATAAAGTTCTGGTTAATTTTGACCCCCTTCAACACTCTCTAGGACAAACAGTCAAATGAAGAGAAATATACACTAAGGTCTGCAAGGGTCCTGAATGCAAATCTTACATACATTTTCTGTAGAATTAGTATGTATCACTCCAGTACAATAATAATTTTGTACATCAGAAAATACCACTGAAATTCAATTTCAGAGGTCTTGGGCTTTTTCTTTCATAGCCACGACTGATTATATCAATGGCCACATGATTGAACTCAAGTTACAGGTTTCCTTCCTGTTTCAGAATGCATGTGCTCATGTGGTTGGTCGTTCTAGTGATCTGCTCTTAATCTGATATTATCTGAGGCCCAGCATTAGCCACTTCAATGACCTCAACACAAGTATAATCATGATGGCAAAACTCATGAGCAGTAAAAATATTTCTATCATTTGAGACATTCCACAGCCACAAGGAGCCCTATCACTGAAACTGTAATTAGAGAACAAACTCTATTATGCAAAAAAATCTCACAAATTGGTGGGAATGAATATTGGGGGAAGAAAAATACAATCTCCATATATGGTTTTGAAATCACATTGAAAGCCATACAAATTACATGGATAATATGAAGATTTCATTGTTGGTTATCATTGTAGTCAGCTTTCTGAGCGCATTCTACTTTCCAGTACACTACAAACTTTCTTCAAATTCATGATCTCTGCTCTTTACAATCCAGGAGATCATGGTGAGAAGACAAATACTTCTTTAGCAGTTACAACCACATCCATAAATGATAATAACTCATAAGCATTGGTTTAAAGGAGATGCAAATTTCATAGAATTCAAGAGCTTAGGTAATAAATTCCCTTGAAGAACTGCTATTAGAAAGATTCCCAATACATCTATTTTCTACCTGTTGTTTAAGCATGCTTAATAAAACAGAACAAATGCCTTCTTCTCCAAAAGTTGTCTCACATTTCCTACATAAGAATCCAGTGATTCATAAGGTTATTTTGACTAAGACTGAAAATGACTCCACTCACTAGAATGAAAGATAATACAAATGAGTATTTGTGGAAAAGTATGTGCAGTACTGCAAGTTGGAAAACCATTGCATGTGCCCTGGGCTTAGTCTTGCTCTAACTGATAAATGTTTGGCTTTGACAAACCACGATAAATACAGAAATAGTACCCAGAAAAGTAGCAACAAGTAGATAAGCATTTTTTTTCTGAGTTTATACAAAAAGCCAGAGAAGAATTGGATCAAAATGACCCACATTTTATTGTTATACTAAACAAAAGTACCTAAAAGAAAGATTTTGAAGGGTTATGTACAGATCTTAAGTTGGTATTTTAGTCTGTTTACTTTTTGTCTTTCCACAATCTTCTTAGCTTCTTTTTAGGTGACAAGTATCTTTTTGAATGCCTACATGCTCTTATACATTTAGAAGTGAGTTCAAATTTTATATTCTTCTCCTTATTTTTACTTGGCAAATAAAAATATTTTAGAGAGAGTCCAGTGGGGCATCAGATAGTTTATTTAATCCTCTGCTAGATGCCTGAATATTTAAAGGGTGAAAGTGATTCAACAGTTTTTGTGGTTTTTCTTGTACCTACTGATTCTTGACTATTTCTAATAGAATTTGTTTTCAACTTTTTTAAATAGTGACAAATAATTGCTAGCTTTCTTGATTTAAAATGTTAGCTTGGCTTGTTTTTGATTTCATATAACAAATAGACATAATTAGTATTTCATAAAGATTTTGTGAAGTCTGACTTGAAGTGTTTTAGGCACTTAAGACTACATAATTGTACATATTTATCATTAAACCAAAATTGTGTGTTGCCCTTCAGACAATTTACATGTAGATATCATTTTTCTTTGTTATTTGAGCATAGGTTGATTTCTTTATCCGATTTTAATTAGAAACTTAATACAAAGTACATTGTTAAACTGCCCATAATTAATTTAGACAGTTACTTAAATATAATTGTTAGTAAAAATAGTTTCAATAACTATGTCCCATCATTATGGCACATTTGTTTGCAGATAATGTATATTATACAATCAATGATTGTTTCACAGCCAAATTTTAGAATATTCAATGTTATTTAATATTACATGATTTAATAAATCCAGCTATTTTTATTCCCATTTAAGACAATCAGCTAAGTGAAAAAATATTGAATTACATTTTCTTTTAATTTTATTTATCTAAAAAAGAAAAACAAGTTTGAGTTGTGTAAGAGGACAGGATTTCAACAGATGTTCAGTAATTTTTATGCATTTCTGGATGCCATATTAGAGTTAACTAGACAGGAATTTTTCATAGATGAATAAGAACTTTTCCCATAAAATTAACTAACAGCTCCCATATAATATATGTTCATAAACTAACACTTGTATACAGATACATCCATAAACTAACACTAGTTCCTCCATTAGAATTCTATTACAGTAAAAGCACAGGATTTAGTCATGGGCAATAACTAGCTCAATGGAGGACCTCCTACTGGAAGTTTTACTGGGTTCCTTCAACTGTGCAGTAAGTGTAGTTTGTAAGAAGAATACAGATTTACTGAGCCCAACACTATGATGTTTTATGATGGATGATTTTGTGCTTTGGGAATCTGCTCTGTGCATTTTAGGATATTTAGCAACATCTGTGGCTTTCACACATTAGATGCTAGTAGCTCACCCTCACATGCATGCACACACACACACACAGATACACACAGACACACACACACACATACACACACACACACACACACACGGTATAAAAACCAAAATGTCTCTAGCATGGAAATGTGTCCTTTCTAGGGAAAAATCATCCCCAGTTGAGAATTACTGTTGTAGAAGATGTTAGGAAATAAAATATTGTTCATTCCATACTTAATGCTTCCCTAGATAGGGTTTACTTTATTAAAACATTCAACAAGCAAATTCCTTCCTAATACACATTATGCCCATTTGGCCCAGAGTTAGAGTAAATTGCCTTGAATTCCAAATTTCTATCATTTAAATTAATTTACTTTATTTTATAAGCCTAATAAACATTCCATTAATTTGAAGTTCAGATAAGTTTATAATACTTTGTAGGCCCCTATCAATCAACTCTAATTAGTAACTCTTAGTCTAAACAAAGCTTTGGAAACTATGCTATAATTTGTAAAAGAAAGAAATGTGAGGCAAAATGTTAATTCTGTTGTGGTTTCTCATGTTTACCCACTGGTCAATCTTGACTATTATCAGATATAGTAATTGGCTAGCTTGCATAGCTGCAATTCTTCCAACAAAAACTAAAACAGTTATTGTTAAGGGAATATCTTTAATAAGAGTGTACGGCAAGTTCAATGAAATATGTGTCATTTCTATTAAAATCAGCCAAGTTGTTGGAAGATATCGTGAGAATGTGAATGAAATTGGGAGATGAACTGGAAAAAGTATTAGATTTGGTCGTGTGAACCACAAAAATCATTGCTCTTCTCAGCTTCCCTTCTTTTCTCATGTCCAAAACAAGAGCCTGATCTCATCTCTCATTTCCCTGAGGTCATTACTTAAACTGTTGTATGAATATCTTCCCTGGCCCACTATCTTTTCAAGTAAACTCTAACTTTTGTCTTTACTCTAATTACCTCTATTGACTATTTGCCAAAAGAATCTTATAAGATTGTATGATTTTTATAACCCTGTTATGTACCCCCTTTTTAACTTCTCTTATTAACATTCACAATTTCAGCATTCATATTTCAAAAGCAAAGAGCAATTTTGCTTATTTACCAGGTTAACTGTCTATAGAAATAACTGAAATGAATTAAATTATTTATTTCACAGTTCTAGTCTTTCAAAATCCATGGTGTAATAGGACTGGGTCAAACATTTTGGATCACCCCTTACAACTTTCCATCAAAGAGAGAGATGAGCAGGAGGGTGAACCTACAGTAGATAGATCTGCCATTAAAGTCAACCTTGACTTGGTACTGTAAGAGTAATATTAACTAAGTTAATTAGTTTGTCAAGTTACAATATGACTTTTAAAATTAAGAATGGGAACTTCTGTTTTATAACAACTTCAAAAATATTGAACAGTTTTCTGATTCAATACATGTTCAATATATATTTATGACTCATTAGACTTGTTAGAAAATTTTTTCAATGAATATATGAAATTGGGTTTACTTATCCATATTTTAGAAAGTTTATTCTAATTCAGTGTTTTAGTAGGGTAAGATATGCTCTGGTTGAAAGTTAAAGCTCTAGAAAATATGGACAGTGAAAACATCTTTGTGAAAGCAACTAAAGTAGTAGTGGTGACAATTACTATTTCCAGATGTATTGTAGCATGCTCTGCATACAGTCTTGAATCTTGAATACAAAGCCAATTTATTTGTGTCATTTTTTATGTTGTTCCTCTTTAATTTTCTATGCTATTAGTTTTTCTAGAATATACTTGTAGATATTTAGTATGTATATTTATTTCTTGTGTATACACATAGATTAATGTATTTTTGGTCCCATAAAAACTGTCTTTATATGAACACCTTTTTGTCAGTGATTTCCCCAAACACACTGCACAATACCAAATACAATATCAAACACACATGGCACATATATTTATTGTTTAATTATTTTTCAGATGCAAGTGTAGGACTATGCAATATAATATTATCTGACAAATCTAACTGTGTAAGCCAGTATTTTACTCATGCAACTACTTACATTAGCAGTAAGGTGCAAGATAATATTGAAAGAAACAGTATTTTACATGAAATTACTGTTGAGTTGAATGTGGAAGTTTCTTACTAAGCAAAGAGTTAAAACTAATCTTTAGTCCTTATGAATCACATTTGAAAAGGTCTCATGCAGGGGCTGGGAAGGTGGCTCAGTGCCTTGCATGCCTGAGGCCCTGGGTTCGATTCCTCAGCCCACATAAGCAAAAAGCCGGAAGTGGCGCTGTGGCTCAAGTGGTAGAGCGCTAGCCTTGAGCTGAAGAGCTGAGGGACAGCACCCAGACCCAGAGTTCAGGCCCCACGACTGGACCAAAAAAAAAAAAAAGAAAAGGTCTCATGCAAAGGTTTATCATATATATATGATATTATATGATATATATTATATATCATATATATATATATATATATATAGCAATAACTCTACACATGGTAGTAATTGAACTTTCTGTTGATGCTGTAGTTCAGGTACAAATTTCATACTCCAAATCTTTTGTCTTTCTTAAATTAATATCTTCCTTAAGGGCTATTGAATAACATTTCCATTGTAGAGCTAACAATGATCATGAAATATTTCCTATGAGTTTTGGTGGAAACATTTCAAAAGGTTTTTTATTTTAAAGTAATTGTCTTAATATTTTAAATTATCTAGAGCTATACAATCTAAAATTTACTTGCAACTTCAACTGACCTCTCTATAATTAACTCTTCCTCAACACAATGATACAAACTGGAATATGTACATGGTGAAAAAATGCCTAACATAAAAACACATCATTTGATATGCATCATTGATATCCATTGATATGCATCAAATAATTGTAAAATGAAATAAACATTAAGTAAAGCAACTCTTAAAAAGGAGTCTTTAGATTTCAAGATTTCTTAAGGAAATATCATGAAAAATCAGCTAAAGATTGTGAGCAAAAGAATATTTTCTTTTTTAATAGGTTTTTTATTGTGAAAATACTGTACAGAGGGATTACAATCACATAATCAAGGTAATGAGAACATTTCTTATCAAGCATTGTTGCCTCCTCCTTTGTTTTTCCCCTACCATCCCTTCCCTCCTATCTACACAACTACAACCCGCCCCCACCCCCACCCCCACCCCCTGGCCAAATTGTAAAGTTCATTTTTTGACATAGCGTTTTGTACATATCATTGTTGCAACGGGTCAACCTGTATCCCTATTTAAACAATTTGTTTTTTCCCTTCCGCTCCCCAAATTACACCAACATCAAACACCTAGCCATAAAAAAATGCAAATCAAAACAACATTGAGATACTACCTCACCCCAGTTAGAATGACTACAATCAAGAGCTCTATTAACAACAGATGCTGGAGGGGATGTGGACAAAAGGGATCCCTACTACATTGTTGGTGGAAGTGTAAACTTGTTCAACCACTTTGGAAAGCAGTATGGAGGTTCCTCCAAACACTCCTCATAGAGCTCCCCTATAACCCAGCAATCCCACTTTTGGGCATTTATCTGAATGATCACAAACAAGACCATACTAAAGCTACTAGCACAACTATGTTTACTGGAGCATTGTTTACCATAGCTAAGATATGGTACCAACCCAGATATCACTCAGTAGATGAATGGATCAAGAAAATGTGGTATATATACACAATGGAATTCTATGCCTGCATCAGAAAGAATGACATTGCCCCATTTGTTAAGAAATAGAAAGACTAGGAAAAATTTATATTACGTGAAGTAAGCCAGTCCCAAAGAAACATAGGTCCCATGCTTTCCCTTATTTGCAATAACTAGTATATATCTGAGACAAGCAGAAAAGGTCAGATAAGATGATGTTAAGTGAAATGAACCCCAAGATAAGGACACAAGTTTTTTTTTCTTGCTATTGTTTCTAACATATTTTTAAGATACCTCATGAATTTTTTGTTGCTTTGTATGTCCTTCCCCCATGGTACAACCCGTTTTCACTGTATTCAAAGGAATATTTTCTGAAGAAGAGAGCTAAAGATAGGCATTGACTAGAGTACTGCCCACATTTTTGAAGATTAGAAAGCCCATGTAAATGTTCTATAGAGAACATATTTCATCTCTTAGATTAGGACTGTGATATCAGACGAATGTTTCCTTAGCTGCTCTGTAATATCATCAGTTGATTTCAAATAAAGGGGATGATTCTCCACATATGGATGGTTTTAATTTCAATCAATTTTAGACTTTAATAGCAAACAAGCATGTCAGTTCCTTAGGAAAAAGAAAAGGAAAAAGAGATTCTTCCTCAAGACCATAACACACCTGTTTCCAGCTTGCCAAGCTTGCATTCATAAGCCACTCTCTCTCTCTCTCTCTCTCTCTCTCTCTCTCAACATACATATATGTGTATGTGTGTGTCTGTCCCTCTTCCTCTACCTTCCTCCTTGCATTCATTTTTCTTTGCGGAATCCTGACCAGAAATAGTAACAGAAAGCCACTGTATTCGGTTAGAAATTTCTTTCTGAATTTGAGCAATATTGCTATCTTATAATAGTAAAGAGGGAATGGTTTAGAAGAGAATTGTGATGTTTCACCTGAATTGATAAAGAAATTGTTTCTCTTGCCTAAACTAATGGAGCCACTATGTATTGGGGATAATTGAGGGTTCAATAAAGGGAGGAGTAGGAAGCAAGGATAGCTGCATGGTGGCTTCAGAATTTCAGGGTGTGGAAGATTCCCACTTGAGCTCTTATGACTATCTTGGCATCATCATCAGTCTCACAACTATTCACTGAGCATCATGGGCTATTTAAGTATTCCTTCTGGCTAATGAATATTGTAGATATAATACATTTAATATGTACCATTCTATTTTCTCATAATTCTAATATCAGATATCATAAAGTTTGACAAGTCTACAAGAGGATTTTCCTTTCTGACTTGTGGTAAGAAAGAAGCCAACCAAGTTAAAATTGTACAAAAATGTCTCTTGCTCCCAGGCACCTGTGGCTCACACCAGTAATCCTAGCTATTCAAGAGGCTGAGATCTGAGGATATCAAGTCAAATCCAGACAGGCTAGGAAAGTCCATGAGACTCTTATCTCTAATAAACTGCCGGAAAACCAGAAGTGGCGCTGTGGCTGAAGTGGTAGAGCGCTAGCCTTGAGCTGAAGAGCTGAGCAACAGAACCCAGGCCCAGAGTTCAAGCCCTATAACCCATTAAAAAAGTGTGTAAAACAGCAGTGTGATTTGAGATGTGAAACAAAAGACTTTCAGTGACCTTATATACATTTATATCACATATAAAGTGACTACATTTTCCTGGTACTTGTCCCCTAAGAGAAACTCTGGACAGGATACAATTGACAATGTCTGAGAAATACATTGCCACAAGATGAAGTACATGTGAATAATATACTATTCTTGGTTTCTTCTCTCCAGAGCCAATTTATTTTGCATCTCTCATCCAAATTACTAAAATCCTGGAAGTCTTATTAAGGAAGTCCTGTTGGAAATATGCCCAAAGCAGTCACAACTATTGCTTAATGTCAGGCTGAATCCCAAAGTGAAATTCACTATGTTACTTGGAAAACTGTTATTTGATGTTTGAGATATGACTTGATTTTGAACTTTAAATTTCATAAACTACAAGTTTGCTTTTAAAGTCAGAAGCAGGAAGGGGTACAAATAGGTCACTCTAAGGAAAGACATTTTTAAAGCTGTCATAGGTGATTTTATATTTATTCACCATGGGAGGGCTTTAATAACTGAACTGCTTTGTTGATTACATGACCATGTTTGTACTGGTCTTTCTTCCGAATACCTAGTCAAGACTCTTTCATCTTACTCACACATTGCTCAACCTTGGATCAATGCCAAATTCCCCACCTTCATGAATGATTAACTCATATGGCCTGTTGCTAATAATGTGTGCAATTTTTTGACAGCAGATGATATTTATTTTGGATAGAGTGATTGCAGACCTTGGATGCTGGATCAGAGTGAAGTGGCATATAGTGTGTGTGGCCACACTTGTCCAGGAATAAGATTATGGACCACATTCTCATGTAACTCCCTCTCCCCTTCTCCCTGTCATAGCAAGTGAATGTCAATGCACTGCATCATTCACAAGTTACCTCCAGCTCTGCCTTGTCATTGTGATTCGTCACAGTGATACTCGAGCCTTTCATGTGATCAGTCTCACTGATGTCTCCACACACCAGGCTGCTGCCACAGGGTACACGTCTACAACAAAGATCTCAAGCATAGTTTAAAAGGACACTCCATGAAAGAGAAAGAGAACAGTCACAGTTGCTACTAGAAGTCTGTTCTCAAAAACCCGGCAGGTTTTCTAACTTCAACCAAAGCTGAATTACAGGGGCGGCTATCAGTTCAGCAGCTCTAGGTACGATTGTGTGTTCAGTCACACTATGGTGCTTTTATATTCTTCCTTTATATCCAGTTCCTCCTGCCTCACCTTCTGAACTAAGCGACAGAGAGAACATGGTTTCATTGTCTTTTCTCACTCTTAGGTGACATGTCTTTGTTTTCCTTGCGCTCTCAGATGACATCCATGATGGAGTCGTTACCTGGCTGCCAGAAGCAGCAATGATTCTGTCCTCAGTCCAGTTGTGGGGACACATTATCTGTTTGGAAGATTCCCATAACTCAGCCCTTGATACCTTCTTTCTAATCCTGCCTGGTCATTTATAGCTAGGCTACATGATTGTGAATATGTGCCATGAGAACTTGGGAACTATGTAGAAACTCAAATCCTCAAAAACCCAACTCCAGACACTTCACAGATCCAGTGTAGATTGTTGGATCTCCGTTCAGCAAATATTTCAGGTGTAACTTATTCGTAGACAAACTTTATAATGGCTTTCATGTATTACGAGATTTTCTTGAAGGTGCATGATCCTTTACATACCCAATTATAGGAAAAATTACTAACTTCTGTTGTGAAGAATTTGCTACTTTTATGTTTTTTATCTGAAGTAGAGATGAGATAAATTTGTAAAGGACTCCCACATTTTTCTTATTGTACCTACTTGGCTATAGAATTTAAACAGTAGAGTGATATGCCTCTGTTTTTCTGAGGAAAAGGGAGAGAGAGGGAGGGACATACCAGTGACACATAGTTACAATAGGTTAAACCCTTGAGAAATCTTGATTTATTGCTTTGTTTTGAATCCCACAGGGCCAAATACAGGTGAGGTATTCTCCTGCCATGGCTCTCACATGGAGGTCCTTGTGTGGAAACATAGAGACCTGCTAAAATGCACATCTCCCTTTCCTACTGGTTTGGGGACTGAAGTTTCTGCTTCCTGGCTTGCTGTCAGCTAGGGGTTTCTCAGCTCTTTAATAAAGCTACCTACATTCCTTGTCACTTGGTTCTCTGAACTCATTATTCATTTTCTTTACATTGAGGCAAGAGTTTTTGTCATCCTAAGCAGATTATAAGGCTCTTTTTTTTTATTGTGAAAATACCGTACAGAGGGGTTACAATTACATGGGCAAGATAATGAGTACATTTCTTATCAAGCATTGTAGCCTCCTCCTTTGTTTCCCCTTCCCATCCCATCTTCCCCCCCGCCCCCCCACCCAGCGCTCCTCCCCTCTCCCCCCTCCCCCCCTCCCCCGTCCCCCCGCCAAAGTTGTAAAGTTCTTTTTCGACATACGACTTGTACGTCTCTTCTTATTCAGCTAACATGTTATGTTCATGCACTGAGTCCCTGACATTCCATTCTGGCATGTCCCTTTTGTATACAGCCAAAGAAATAGCTCCACTGGTAAGATCACCTAGGATCAGACCAAGCCTCTGCAAGAAACTGTTCCTCTTTTAAGCGCAATAGATCAATTCCTTTAATTACATCTCTGGCCATAACAGAAATGTAAGCCAAAACAATACCGAGATTCCATTTCACCCCAGTTAGAATGGCCTTCATCAAGAATATCAATATTAACAGTTTCTGGCATAAATGTGAGCAAAAACAAACTGTAGTGGGATTATAAATTTGTTGAACTATTCTTGAATGCAGTATTGAGTTTACTCAGAAAACTAAACATAGAAGTACTCTGTGATCCAGCAATTTGACTCTTGGTTATTTATCCAAAAGATTACAAGCTAGGATGTAGTGAAGCCACAAGCACAACTGTGTTCACTGCAGTACTCTTCATCATACCAAAGTATGCACCTCAGTTCACAAATGCATGAAAGTTTTTCATATATATGATACATTACACATATAATATGTTACACATATATATTAAATATCACACTTACATATATACACACACAAGGGGATTTTACTCATGTATTTGAAAGAATGATATTGCATTATTTTCAATAAAACATGGAATGACCTGGAAAAAAAATCATGTTAAGGGAAGTAAGTCAGGACCAGAGAAAAAAAAGAAAAAGAATTCATGTTTTCTCTCATATATGGAACCTATAATTAATTTATAAATATAGAAGTAAATGCTTCAGGGTTGTATCCAAGTGTACACAAGTATAGTAAGAGAAATGTGGCAGATTCAGGGAAAATTCAAGCTATGTAATTCCTTAGAAAAGCTTATACACAGTCCAACAAAATAAACACAAGGAAAAGCGTACTTGAAATAAGAGTTGGGGTAAAAGGGTGAAGGTTAAGGGAGAAAGAAAGGGAGAGGGAGAATGCAATATAAAGTTCTATGCATGGCCAAGCACTGGTGGCTAATGTCTATAATCTTATCTATTAGAAGGCTGAGATCTGAGGATCACAGTTTGAAGCCAGCACAGACTGGAAAATCAGTGAGACTCTTATTTCCAATCAACCACTGCAAAACTGAAAGTGGAGCTGTGGCTAGTGATAGAGAACTAGCCTTGAACAAAAAGGCTCAGGGACAGCACCCAGTTTTTAAGTTCAAGCCCCACGACAGCAACAAGTAAAATAAAAGAAGGATGCTCGAGAATAGAGAACATGAGGACTAAGGTTCTACCTGTGATAACATCAAATAAAGACTTCAATCCAGATTCCTTTCTACTGACAAACTCAGTAAATAATGCTGAAGCTCTATATCTGTAAAGAATAAGAATAATGAGTTTTCTGACATCTGGCTCATGAGTATTTTTAATAAACATAGATTTTATTTTTTTGCTAACCTAGAAAAACATTGTTAGCACAAGCAGAAAGATTTAGTCATAAACTTAACCAGAAGCCTCACACATTCAGTTTCCTTAGTTGTTCCTTATCACTGTCTATGGAACTCTTATGCTCTTGAAAATGTATATTTAAAGCCAATAAAGCATATAGAGATCTATTGTCCACCCTAGTCCCTTTTCCTCCAATCTCTACTATTTCCTCTTTTGCTTTTTATTTTTTTAACACCTTAGTAAATAATATTTGTTTTTCAGCAGCCCAGGCTGGAGCAAGAGTTTGGATATGGAAACTTGTTTTCTTCCATTGCAAAACTAAACAGCTTTTGGGAAGGCAATGCAAGGCTGGCTTTGGAGAATGGGCAGTGGAGAAATCAGACACAGTTCATCCATCAGCCCTGGGGGTAATGGAGATACATGAGGTTCTAACTGACAAGGAGGCTGTAGTAATAAAAAGAAAGAAAAAGGAAAGAAAGAAAAGTAAAGTACCAGTGATAGCCAGGGGCATGAGAGAATGTCAGCTAAAGGTAACTTTGTTATAGAGGTAGGGTGGTCATTTAGAGTAGGAGGAAAAAGGCAGTGTATGTTTATAAATATCTCCTTTGGCTCAGATCAGACTCATTTCACCCGATAGCTCATGATTCTGAGATTGCAAACTGAGGAGGGAAAAGTATCTTATGAATTGGTTTTCAAGGTGAATTAGAACTCAGGAAATTGATTGAGTGATGATGTCCATTGGAAGAACACATTTTTGTAGTTCTCCTATTATCGTTTACATTTTTCTTCCCTAGCAGCAAACACATTTCTCAGGACCAATTTATTTCCCTGTATTTGTCTTCACTTACTCAAAATTAATTGAACTCAGTCACATTAAAGAAAAATCTGTTTCTCACGTAGGCCTGCAATCTTACTCATTCCCCTATGGCTGGACATAAGAAAGCTTCACTTCACAGTTGAATCAGTCACAACATTTTCAGATTTGAATGACTAGTACAATAAAATCTTGAATTATCTATTAAGAAACACATCTCCATCTATTACAAAATGTTCAATGGCCTTGGGGACAGTGGCTTTGGTTTTATATTCAACTTAGTATTCGTTTGTCAGGATACATTAGGATTAAAACTTGATAGCAGGACTTAACTCCTTAAAAATTGTTTCCCATTTTACTGTTGAATGTCCATGAGAAATTAATGTTGCTTTGTCGAGCAACCAATAAAGATAAGGGTACAAGTAAGTACTTTAAAAAATATGGGCTTAGCCTGGCCCTGGGGGCTCATGCCTATAATCTTAGCTTATCAGAAAGCTGAGATCTGAGGATCTTGATTCAAAGCCATCCCCAGCAGGAAAGTGTGTGAGACTCTTATCTCCAATTAACCACCAGAAAACTGGAAGTGGCGTTGTGGTTCAAAAGTGGTAGAGCATTAGCCTTGAGAGGAAGAGCTCATGGACAGAGCCCAGACCCAGAGCTCAAGCCCCACGACCAAAAAAAAAAAAAAAACTGGATTTTCTATCAATGATTTGAAGAGTTGAACAAAAGTTTCATTGATGACTTTTGCCAATATGCATGCAGTTAATGAATATTTGGATTCACCTGCACTTGTTTCTTTTGTTCTCAATATAGATTAAGGTGCAGCTCCCTTTAGCTGGAGTGGGTTGTAATGGGAAATTGTTTTAAACATTTCCTTTGAATGTTGGAATTTGTTTTGTTTTTGTTTTGTTTCCCTTTTGTTCCAACTAGCAACACAATCTTACTCCATTTTCATTTATTTAGTGGCAAAAGGCTTATTAGAAAAAAATGGATAATAGCAAAACCAGGGAAAGCAATTAGCTTGTATGAAACACAATGTACCATAGTAGTATACACAAACTCTAAATAAGGCTTTTTAGTTTAGAGCAACTAAAACACTTATGCCAACCTAAAAATAACTTTCTTCTCATTATTATAAGCCTACAGTCAGCAACACCTAGAAGGATAAGAAAAAAACAACAACCCATAAATGGTTTCATAGATGTCCTGCAGTGAAGTTGAATTGTATGTTTTTAATTATACACATTAATGTCTCCTAGAAAAAAGTATCCAATAACAATGCTTTCTCAAAGGTAATAATACTCCCAAACAAGTTCCAAGACAATAATTTAGCTGTGTATTACAAAGAAGGCCTTTAAAGCAGTGGAACATTTTCCAATTATCTGGCAAATACTCTTAGAGTACACACAAAGTTAGCTCTTGAATTTTGTTCTTTAAGGTGGTGTAGCTAATAGCTCACCACCTACAATGCATGGACTAGCAAATGGAAAATATTCCTTCTTAATGTGTGATAAGTAAATAAACAAAGGATTAAGCTTAATTTCCACACACTAAAGAATAAATAAGGCCTTCCTGTGATTAAAATCCCATCTGTAAGGCCCATGTAACACTTACACATATCTCTTAACCACTCCATCAGATGATACCATTAAGGTTTCATTCCTTCCAAATAATTTTTCTTCTCTCTAAATTAAGTATCAGCTTAAAACAGTCCCTGATAGTCTTGCTTATCATTTTCATTATAATGGAGTGAGCTATAGATCATTTCCAAACTGAAAGTTAACTAATGTGTCTTGCCGTTGATCATATTTTTAGAGGAGAGTGGCTGGATAGGAATAGTAAGGGTTTCAGTAGTTAGAAACCTGAATGGTTAATTCCAGTGGTTAATTCTAGCAAAAGCAGAGCCATAAAAGTTGAATGGAAAACCAAAAAGAAAGTGAAAAGAAAATTATTTCATCTAAAGCATATTTTATCTAGTTGTAACCTCTCCTAGAGTTCTGAGACTCAGGTTCTCACCTTTTGCTGAGATGTGGAAATAATAAATTTTGCTGTATCATAATATAACATTTTGTTTCTTTTCTTTTCTTTTTTTTTTTTTTTTGGGTCCGGTCGTGGGGCCTGAACTCTGGGCCTGGGCGCTGTCGCTCAGCTCTTCAGCTCAAGGCTAGCGCTCTACCACTTGAGCCACAGCGCTACTTCTGGCTTTTTTCTTTTTGCTTATGTGGTGCTGAGGAATTGAACCCAGGGCCTCGAGCATACAAGGGAAGCGCTCTACCACTGAGCCACCTTCCCAGCCCCAACATTTTGTTTCTTGAACTCAGTAAGAAAAAAAATACATTTAACTAATAATAAAGCCTAGCATTATTTTCTCAAGTATGTTGCCCTCATAATAAACATGGAAACAGAGAGGACCAACACAAGTCTTTCATGAATGTAAAATGAAAGATATAGGTAATTGTACTGTTTCTGAAAGGAACTATGTTAATTCATAGGGGTGGTTAGCAGGTACACATTTTTCATATCTTTCTTCAAGTATCTGAAACCTCTATATTTTATTATTTCTCTGTAACTGAAGTAAACTTCCTGTAAATACCTCAAGCTGGTGAAAACAAAAGGCTCACATTTCATTAGTTGAGGATGTTATTTTCTATCTACTTTTGAAAAAAAAAAGAAACTTAAGAACTCAGTCTACTTCATCTCGATTCTTCAGTCTTATTCTCAGGCTAATACTCACCTGCTACAGGAGGTTAGAAAAGACATATTTTATCCTCATCCTTCAGTGAATCCCTGGCTATAGACCACCAATTTAATTCTTCTCTTAAAAAAATCTCATGGAATACTGATAGATCTCAATATTATTTCCCATAAACATTATAGAGGGGTAAAATGATTGAACAAGGCCTCACCCAATGAGGAAATATAATCAATGCCCAATAGTTATCTAACATTTCATCTAACTTAATTCACTTTGGTTCCATTCCTACACTATTCAACCAAGGCAGATCTAAAGACACTGCAAAGCTATTTCATCCAAGAATCCAAACAGATTTGTAGAGAAGAGACTTTTCTACTTTTTCCTAAATTCTCTATATTATGTTATCTGGCTCTTCCTTTCTCAACCAGTTACTCTGAATAATTCTAGCACCAGCTTCACCTGGTAAGAATATGCCTCAAATATGAATGGTACTCCAAGTATTGTTTTTTTTCCTTTTACAGATACATCTAAGTCAATTAATTATTTAAGTCAATAAATTATCTCTGGGTACCTATGGCTCATGCCTATAATCTGAGCTACTCAGGAAGTTAATATCTGAGGATCACATCTATTAGATTCTAATCTCTAACCAAAAATGCTGGCAGTAGGGCTCAGGTGGTAGAGCACTAGACTTGAGGAAAAAAGCTAAGGGACAGCTTCCAGGCCCTGAGTTCAAGTCCCAGGATTGGCACCAAAAACAAAAACAAAAAAAGGAATATATATATATATATATATATATATGTATATATATATACATATATATAAATATATATATATATATATATTAAGCCATGCACAGTATCTCACACCTATACTCATAGCTATTTGGCAACCTGAAGTGAAGAGAACAGTGACTCCAAACCAGCCCAGATAGAAAGTTTAGTAGGTTTCCCTTCTACAATAACCATCATCAAGGAGGCAGGTAAATATGATTTAAGTGGTAGAACTCCAGCCAAGCAAGCAAAGCCAGTGATGCATAGAGCCCTCAGTTCCAATGCCACCAGTAAAACAAAACCAAAAACTGCTTCAAAATATAACTTTCCTGTGCATAGTTACATTTACATTTTCTCAGACCATGGGTACCTTAGTGTTCTAATATTAAAATTAATAATAAAAAACTTATTAAAAATTATAACAAATTGAATATATGTATCCCTACCTCATCTATGAATGCTATTTTCCATGTAATGTTTCTTCCAAATAATTATCCTCATTTTTTATTAGTTCAAGTGGTTGGGGCCTTCAGTAAGTCTAGGACTCTTTACAATAAAATTGCCTTTTCAAATCAAGTTCATGATTGTGTCAGTGTACTACAAATGTAGTCTTCTCAGCTTCTAACATTCCCATGTTTAAGGATCATCATTGGCTCACTGGTATCCAAGCCACAATAAGTTTTCCATCGCCAACTAACAACTATGCTTTCCATTTTATTCCAAATAATGAAGGTTCCAAAGGATTCCCCAAGACTGAACACAGAAAAACATTATCTACAAGTTTTCCTCATTGCAGCTGTCAGTTGATATTCTGCTCTGGGTCTGTGACATCTTCATCCTCAATAGAAATCCATAATAGAATAACCTACACCATACTCCTCACCCCACTTCCTCTGAATCCCAGTAGGTCAGAAGTTGCCTTGGGCTTCCAAAAGTCTTTCAGAGATTTTATGTATGTATGTATGTATGTATGTATGGATGGATGGATGGATGGATGGATTGTCATAGGGCTTGAACTCTTGGCCTGGGTGCTGTCCCTCAGCTCTTCAGCTTAAGGCTAGTGCTTTACCACTTGACCCATGGAGCCACTTTGGGCTTTCTGGTAGTTAATTGGAGATAAGGGTCTCACAGACTTTCCTGCCCGAGGTTGGCTTTGAACCACGATCCTCAGATCTCAGCCTTCTGAGTAGGATTACAAGCATGAGCCACTGACGCTCCCTGGCCCAGAGATTTTAGTGAAAGGGCTCTTTCAGTCTTTATTCAAACTTTGCAATCTTCTCTCCCATCCCCCAAGACAGCCGCAGGGCCAATGGAGACAATGTGATCCATACCCAAACCTATACAGGATTCAGACTTCACCCTTTCTTCTAATACTGACCAGTTGTTCTTAGAACAGACTTGGGAGCTACTTGGGATATGTTTTTCCTTTATATTATGCATACTAGTTGAAAGATCAAAGTTGTCATTTGAGGCTGAGTCCTAAACCTCACTTGATGGGAAGAATACAGCTTTAATGCATGGGTAAGAGTATTTTCTCTATGATGACAGCTGAAGTGAAAGTTTGAGAGACCTCATCACTCCAATAAGATGAGGCCAGCATTGGAGTTCTTCAAGCATCCTTAGGGTAGTGTTTTTCATTATCACATTGCTGTGAAAACCTTTAGTATTTACAATGTTTAGGAATATTTGGAAATATTTAATGTTGAAAAGTATTTTTCTTATTTTAGGTCCTGCTTCCTCTTGCTTATTTGTTACAAACTCTACAAGTTCCATGGGACCTGAACTTTATATTTAGGACAAGAATACTAATTAAAAATAAAAATTAAGGAAGTGGCGCTGTAGCTCAAATGGTAGAGCGCTTGCCTTGAGCTGAAGAGCTGAGGGACAGCGCCCAGGCCCAGAGTTCGAGCCCCACGACCGACAAAAAAATAAAAAAATAAAAAATAAATAAATTAAAATTAATTATAAATGTAAACAATATAGTCTTATAAAAGACATCCAAACTGATATAAAATTAGAAAATAATGGCCTCACAGTAATATCCAGTGGAACAAAATAATTGCTATTTAACTGCCTCACTCAGGCTACAATAACCATGTTTTTTCCCCCTTGTATTTTTTGGCTGAATGGTTTTGATTATCATATGATAATGATTTTGTAATATTTTTGAAAGATAATTTGGTCTTTGTTCCTGATCATTGATAAATATTTGATTTTCAACATAATTAAAACTTTTTTTGAGATTTGCAATTCCTGATTTTTGTGTACAATATTAAAATTAGTTTTTTGGTTTATATAGAGTACCTTTGGCTTCATATATTTTAAACCTATTTTCCACCATAATCTCTACCCTATAGATGTTTAACTTTATAAAACAAATTCATAGTGTGTTAGAGTCTCTATTCTTAATCTATGTCACAATACTAACATAATGGACAAAGTGAGTGGCAAAAATCTTCTTAGAAGACATTCCTATAATATGATATTTCTTTAATACTGGCCTCTCAGAAGGTTGAGATCTGAGGATCACACACAATTCAAAGCCAGCTAGGGCAGAAAAGTCCAAGAGATTATTTTTCCCAACTAATCAAAATTTATCAATTTGTAGAGCAATAGCCATGACCAAAAGAGCCTAGACAAGTCTAGCAAAGTCCTGAATTCGCCCCCCCAGTACTAGAACAACACTCACACACACACATTTTCTTTTATACCAACATGCTGAAAAACAATGTAAGTATATGAAATATTCACTGTAAACCATACCAGTACCTCCCATATTCTCAAACAATATTTAATCCCAACTTAAGTTATCATTAGATCACAAATATCTCAATGATTCTATGGCTATAACACCAGCCCAATTAATAAAAGCATAACGAAGGAAAAGAGTGGTCACTTCAATGAATTTGAACTGTTTATAATGGGGAAAAGGTTTATAATTGATGACTTTTGAATCTTATAACCAAGTGAGTTAATAGGTCCTGGATCAAGTCTTAGGATGAACCTGTGTAGATTATCAAGAACAGCAAAAAGTTCTGCAGCTCCCAATTTCCAAAAATGAAGTCAAAGTACCTTTCATTTTACAATCTTCTAACACCTGAAGGAATAAATTGCCAGCAGACATATATTATAACTAAGTCCTTTGGATAAAGGAAAACAACAGTGGCTACAAATTCATATTTATAAAAAAGAATAAAGGGAAATGAAACAATGACTACACAAGGAGATACATATTCCATTCCTATTTAAATATCTACAAACAATCATTAATCTTTGAAATGTAACAAAAATTTACGATGCAGATTATTTCATATTACATTTATATCACATTTAAAAATGCAGGTCACTAGTATGGTTCCTTGAATATTCTAGCATATTTCTATTATAATGTATTTTAATTAGTAAATTTGTTTTTAGAAACTATAAGATAATGTTCTTGAATTTAGCTTTTTAAGAAAAATTCTAAATTAATGAAAGCAGTTTGTACAGGACAGACACACTCAAACTATTGACATGTTAACAGATGTATTGATCTGGGACACATTATAACATATTCCTTTCCCAACTATTGTTTGTGAATCTTTAAACTGATACCATCAATACAACTAAATTTTACAAATAAAATCTGGAATATTAATAAAAATTCTATAATCTTGTTTGATTCTATTATTTTTGAATTAAAAATAGGTGGAGAATGAGATCAAATAGAAAAATGAGAAAGTAACTTTATATTAGAACATTTGTATGTGAAAAATTATAGGCATAACTGGAAACTCTATGCAACTTCTGCAATCATATATTGATATACCTGTGTATTTACAGAACCAAATAATGTCTACCACTCCAACAGGAGGGATTTTGAAGGAAAGTATAATAGTAGTTTTTAGCTATATACAAATGATAAAAGCATAAGACATCAAAGTGGGTAGCTTTTCAACTCGTGCTCAATTAGAATACAAGTTTGGTTGCTGTTTTAAACATTTATGACTAACTAACTGTGACAGGCTTTCAGCTTTGCAAACGGGATGATTTTCAGTTGACTTTTGATCTGACTGACAGTTACTTATACACTTCATTGTTAGTTTATAACACGAAAGCCCACATCTCAATACACATGTGACTAATTAGGGAGTGTTTATGGACCATCTACACAAATTTAACACACCAGAGTGAAGGCATTTTAAAAGACAGGTCATGATTTTAATGAAATAGAGTTAATTAATCTCTTTTTTGTATTGTTATTTTTTAATGAATACAATCTAAAGTGATATTTATATGTCTATTTGATGAAGTATATTAGATCACTTTTCAAGTTAATAGGACTAAAGAATAAAAACATTTTTTTAAATTACTACAACATAGTAAAAGCTAGCACTATAGACAATCTTAGATTTTAGTTTCTAGGAACCTAGTGTCTCAGCCATCCCAAGAAGAGTACAGTGCTTTAGTGGTTTACTTGTACCCCGAATCTCTGTTCTGAATTCTTACTTAGGCCCTTATTAAATGCTGAGAATTTAGATGAGACAATCTTGGTTTGCATTGATTTGCCTCTCTGAAAAATAGGGATAGCATTTTCACTTATTTAGGAAATTATTTAAGATGAAGACAACATAAAAATGGAGGATGGGAAACATTAGAGAAATGTTCATAAATTATTAATTATTATTTAAGAAAAAAATTAATGCTATGTGTGTGGGAATTTATATGGTACCCTACATTTGAGACTTGAAGTCATATTTCTGCAGAAGAGAGTATTTAAATGTCCTTTAGACTCAAAGGGATTTTTTCTAATTCCTACTTATTAGTGAGAATTAATAAATTTTGCACTGCCATTTTTCTAAATCACTTACGTTTCTAACAGAAAAGCCTATATTTTTTCCAAGTAAGAATGACTTAAAGAAGGTGACAAGAATGTCATCTAAGACCAACTTCAACTCACTACTCAGTTATATTAAAAAGACCCAATTTGTAGCTGAAATTTTCATATGATTTTAGGAATAGTAATTAGGCTGTCATACTTTCAGACACATCAACTCAGGGGTCTGGCTTTTGCTTGTGATGCATACTCTTTTGTTTCATATTGTATCATGAGGAAGGGGGTAACAAGGTATGACAAGAATTATGCTCATTTCCTTACTTATGTAACTCCTCTGTACACTAAAAATAAAATAAAACAGTGGCAAACAAACAAAAAATATCTGTACTATGTTTGCTTAAATCTCTGAAACTAGTCAGACTCATCTGAAGTTGCCATTGGCTCACCATAGATATCCATGTGAGTCTTTGTGAATTTTGTCTGAACTTCTCAATGACATGGAGGCACACTCAGGCACAAGTGAGGCTTCTAATTAGAGGAGAGTTAATATCTCTAGGGTGACCCTCAACCAATGGAAAACAGGCATCGTGGACATTTCTCAAAGGACACAAACAACTGAAGATATAATGTGTATCATTTTACTGACACACAGTTAGGTTAGGAGACCTTCCTTTAAGTATAGCAACTGTGGTGGGAATTCATATGAAAGAATTGTAAATCAGCTGAGACTGAATAATCAGACACCACAATTCTTAAAAGCACTTGGAACTCTCCATGACAGGTGGCTCTCAATCATTGGTATTGAACTAGTGTTTTGCTATTCAACAAATATCATGGTTCAGTCTACTTCTCTCCAGAACTTTCTCTTCTTTATTTCCTATCTTCATTCCCAGAATCATTTTTATTTAGCAAATTTAGCATGTTTGTTAAGTTGTTTTCATGGATCATTACATTGCTCTTTTGTAAACTTTTTCCCTAATCAAAATTTGTTAACCATTATAGAACATCTCTACTACAAGAGATTTCAGGATACTTCTTACTATGCCAGAGTTGAATATTAAAAAGAAATCTTTATAAAATGTTTTTTTTAATGAAGAGATGGATAAGATGCTCTTTGATATTTTATTTAGCAACCCAACTATTTTGTAAGAGTAAGTAATGTAAGATTCTGCCTGGCATGGTTTGTTTCAATCATTTCTCTGTGTTATTAAAGTTAACATGCTTGTTTGGTGATCTCTGAGAATTTTGAGCTTCAATGATTGTTACTCATTTGATTTTATCCAACACTTGGAAACTCCCACATCAATTATAACATTTCTGTTTAAATTATATTAATTATAGAAAGGATACTAACTTCTTACCGTATAAATAATGACATAAAAGAATTCCAAGTGTTGTTAGGCATGGTGGTACACTCTTGTGCTCACATCAAAATAGGTGGAGGTAGGAAGATGGGAAAAAAATCAGCCTGAGGTACAAAAGGAAGACAGTATATTAAAAAAGAGAAGAATATGTCAAATTCAGAGTGATTACTTAGACTCAGCATCCATATTGTGGGTACTAATATTGAGAGTGAAATAGAAGACCTTGAGACTCTTCCTTAGTACTTATGCTTTTGACTTTTGACTACAATCTAAAATTAGGATTAAACATCACTTGAGTATCACATAATAAAGAGTCATGTGACCTAGAAACTGTGCAGTTGATGCTGCCTTACCATATGTTTTCCAATCTAACAGTTTGAAGAAACAATAGAAGTGACCTTAGTTTCCCTTTCTTTCCCTCCTGTATCATCTTCTCCTCTCTTCTCTACTTCCCCCTCTACTTCTGTCCCACTTGTTTGCAAGTATATTTAACCAAAATTGTCAATTTTAACTCTTACAAGTATAAAACTTAAAGATTAATTTTAAAAATAGAATATTTCTCATACCCCAAGCTGAGGTCATACTATTTATATATTATTTGATTCATATATACTGTCTAAGAGTAGTGAGTATATACAGTTAACGTTTTGATTCATTTATCCTAAATGTTGATTATTCATCCATAAGGAATACATAGATCACTAAGATAAGTCAGCTATCTTACTTTGTGCAAAATTAATTCATATAGCGGATGCCAGTGACTCATACCTGTAACACTAGGAGACTGATATCTGAGGATTGAACTCAAAATCCAGTCCAAGCAGGCTGCTTGGACACTTTTATCTACAATTAATTGTCCAAAACAAAAACAAAGCTGGAAGTGGAGCTGGAGTTCAAATGGTTGAGAACTATCTTTGAGCACAAAATCCCAGGAGTAGTGCTCAGGCCCTGGGTTCAAGGAACAGCACAATAAATAATTCATAGAAGCAGTAAAAAGGAGAAAAATCAGAAAGGAGAATGGGATCCCTGAAGAAATACAGAAGGAATCAGTAGAATAAAACTTCATAAGATTAAAAAAGTGGGTTTTTAAAATTGGGAAAGTTATCAATAGCCTCATGTATGGAAGAAAAAAATTTAAAAAGATATAGAGCAAGCCACAGTATCAGATTTGTGCTACACAGTTCAAAACTAGATTGGAGAAAAATTGGCCATTTTTATGTTTCCCTCACTTCCTACAAAAGTTTTATTAATATAATTATGTCACAGAATTATGTTGAAACTAGGCAGTCCAAAGTTTCACCTGGAGAAGCTTATCCATGAAGGAAGCTCATAGTATTGGGTGAAGAAAGGATTTCGCTCACTGAAAACACTAGTATTGATCTAGGTTTTTATATAATAGAATAAATGGGTAAATGTAAATTTACATGATTAAAACATGCAATGCTTCTTCTTTGTACCTCTGATGAATAGATATCTAATAGGGTAAACTTAAGACCATGTAGAAATGAAGAATTCCATAGCATTCCTGAGATATATATACATTAAAATCAAGAAGTGACAGATTTTCACCAATGGAAATGAAAGACAAAATATTTCACTAGAGTTATTTCTTACTTTTAAACAGCAGTGGACACTAGATGATCATGACATGTCTTTCTTGGAGATATCATAGAATTAGGCTTTCACGATGATACTCTATGAGGGTAGATGGGGATATTTGAGTTCAGAATGTGTTCATATATCTTCAAGAAGGGTGAACAACATGGACATTGTTTCCTAGATTTTAAACATGTCTCAACTTCATAGATTTTGCAACAACTACATGATGCCTATTATAGTATATATATATATATATACACACACACACACACACATATATATATACATATATATATGTTAAACATTTTTTCCATAAAATAAACCATTTATAAAATCTTAAGTATCTGTATTGCTTTTGTTCGTGAAGAATGTCTGAAGTCTTTTTTGGGGGGAAGGGGTCCGGTCGTGGGGCCTGAACTCTGGGCCTGGGCGCTGTCCCTCAGCTTTTCAGCTCAAGGCTAGCGCTCTACCACTTGAGCCACCTTCCCAGGCCCTGTCTGAAGTCTTTTAAGACTGGGTTTTCTTTCACATAGTGTATGAATACAAATGTACATTTTTTAATATTTTCAAATAACAAAAGCTGTCTGCACTATGACTGAATTTATCTCATGCACTATCAATGGTAAGTCTTTTACACCCTGAGAAACCATAGTAAGGAATATAGCAGGAGAAAAGGAGTGAAAAGAGTAGGTAAACAAAAGGTTATCTTCAGTTATTTATATCTGCACATGTTGGGTATTATATCTCCTTGCTGACTCAAATATTGTTTCTCAATTTTAAGAATATATCTTGGCTAGGAGTATGTTGCTTTCAGAAAATCCTGCTTAGTAAAATCTATAGGGTTCTTTGAGATGTGACCCTCTTGTATGGAAAATATTTCACAAAGATCTGGATATTATTTGGCAAATATTTTTAAATCCTTTCTTCTAGATTTCATGTGGTTGGCTGTTATTCAAAGCTTTAAATTTTGTTATAATTTCTAGATAAATTAAATGAAGCAGAGAAGACATTGCTGACTCAAAATATAACTTTATTTTTACACCTCATGATAGTTTACAAGGTAATATTCCAATACCACATACTATAAAATATCTGTGGAACCTCTTGGAAATCTACAGCAGAAAGTGCTAAAATGTCTCCAGATATAATATTTTCTTGGCCCAAATATAATGCTTCCATGTGGTATACAATGAAACTGTCAGCATTCCTTAGGATCTTACTAGTATTGTCTTTTAAATATCTTGTTGAAATGTAGATTAACACTGAAACATCTTGTAATCATTGGAAAACATATTTTTAAAAACATTTGGATAAGGATTAATAACTATTCATCTTAGTTCCTATATTTTAATAGTTTCTTCTCAATGCTTACCTTCCAAGACCTAACAAATTTACTTTCAAACATGTCAGAATACCTAAATCCAAAGAGATAGTTTACCATGAAAAGTAATTTGGATGCATATATCTTTATATAACAAATTTTAACTGTTATTTCATTACCAATATCAAGTTAAAGATAAAAAGTATTTGCTTTTCAAATATCTGTAGACACAAAAGTATCTAAAATTGAAAAAGTAATATCATGCGCCATAAAATTATAACATAGTGTTTTAATTTATCAATGCTTCATAACTATTTATTTACTAAATCAAAATTTTAAGTCTATGCTAAAATAAATGAAAATAAAGTTAGAAATCACCCATTTTGGCATTTTACAGTTTTAGCTGGAGGATTTTATAATTCTTGCATATTATATACTGTGCCTCATTTGGTGGGGGGTGTGGCAAGATATAATGCTTATTTTCTACCCTAAATTTCTCTACTGTATCTGCCTTCAGGATTCTATTTGTTTTCAATTTTGAAGGCATGATGTAAATACCATTAACATACACAGTGAAACTGAATGATAGTAATCTTATCACTCCCATTAGCAGGCTGGGTATATTGATTACATTTAACAGCAAGTAAAATCTGAGTAAAACATTTCCGTTAATTAAAGGATTTTTTCTATACAAAATACTACATGCTAGTATTTTTTTGAAGTTGTTCCACTCCAGCATTGGTAAATGAAGTGCATAATATTCTTAATAATCCATTAGTATGACAAATAGAGTGAAAAATCATGAAATTGTTCAGTGTTAGTTTTGCCCAAAACTGTGCTAGGATTTTGATGCAAAGTATACAAGACACTTCCTTTCCTTTGTGGAAAATACAATCCTATTAGAGGAATTAGATGGATGTGCTTCAATTCAATTTTGCAAACTTTAGAATAAACTGAAGTAACTAACCATTACACAAAAAGAAGGGTAGTAAATGGGAACAGTATCAGAAATCAAGTAATTGATAGATTTGAGATGGTGTATAAATTAAACTATTTGAAATTAGAATTTGAGATTGCATGTTTTCTGTATATTTAAGTATAAGAATTACGTGTTGCACATTCTGAGAATTAATTATCTTACTATAATTCACTAATTAAAAATTCACTTATAAGACATGCCCCTCTCTATCTATATGTCTGTCTGTCTATATATCTATCTATCTAATATTTCATAACCTCTAACTTTGCCAAAGAAAAAATACACAAATATATAACTAAGTGTGAGATGGAAATTAATGCCTAACAGAAAGAAATGAAGGCAGACTTAAATGATATTACAGATAGTTCTCTTTCAAAATTATATGCCATAAAAGAAAAATTTTCTCTAACAAATGGCTTGTATACAACATTTATATTGATTAGAAAATGGAAATCTGTGATAAGGTTGCAGGATTAGAAGTTTCCATGAAACTCCAATAAATGAGAAGAATCAGGATAGCAAAGGATAGAGTATGTACTGGTAGAGAAAAGGAGGAACCGACAATCAAGAAGAAAAATATATGATAAATAAAACATGATGGAGAAAGAGAAATGAAAGAAAGAAAAGTAGGAAACACACTGTAATTCTTACTACAGAAAGAACTGATTTTGCCCATATAAAGAATTACACTAATTGAGTTCTTCCTTGACTCTACCATATTTTCATTAACACATTTGTGAACACTTGAATGCCTCTGAACATATTTCCTTACAGGTGGATCCCAAAGCTCCACCTATAAAATAAGCCAGAGTTCTTGCAAATACTAAATCTCATGGGGAGGACTTAGTGTCACCGAGACTGTCACACATGACAGTGGGAGAAATTAATTCTGTCAACCCAAATAGTTTATGTGTCCATGATCAGGTGCCATCTTGTGATGGGGCTTATTGTATGAGATTGAATCAATTTGGGAACTTGAAAACAAGGATTTATCACAAGTCACAAACTCTTTGGACACTCAGCCACCATGTCTGAGCAGGAGAGAACTACGAAGAGAAAGTCATGGAGAAGAAGAGGACTGAACGTGGACCATAGCAAAGTTTAAACACCAGGATTCTCAGACTGTGTGGAGTACCTAGGTCAGTATCACTGCCCTCTTTTGCAAGCATCCCCATCATCTATTCATTACTGCAGATGAGAGCTCAGAGCCGTGGTTCATACATGAATGGACTCCAGAGCTGCCAAGGTATAGAATATGATCCTCAGGGGAAGACCTGGTTCATCATTCAATATCCTCAGCGTACTCCTTACCATAGGGTGGTTTACTTCGGGATGCGGTCTTGAAAGCACCGAGAAACACAGGTTCAATCAGTTCTTTCCTTTCCAGGTCAGAAATTGTTCTTCTGTTTTCCCACTCTCTGACATCCAGGACCACACATTTCAATTTCTTTCTCTGAGTGTATGAACCAGGGTATCCCTGGAGCACATGAGATGCTGCCAGACCTAAAGACTGAAAAACTTATTGGGATCCATAAACAATATATGCAAAGAAGAACATTTCTGGAGTGAATGTGGTAACATCAAAGGCAGCAAACCAATGACTGGCCAGTTCTTCAGCCTGAGATCAGCATCAAAACATATATGGGAACAGAAACTACAATAGACTTCAGTTCTGAATCTTTACACACCCATCAGCTATGACAGATTACAGTATTTGACAATCTGGAAGAAGATAATAAGATTTTCCAAATCTCTTTTCTTCATTCCTTTACTGTCCTTCCTTCCTTCCCTCCCTTCCTCCTTCCCTCTCCCCTCTTTCTTTCTTTCCTTCCTTCCTTCCTTTCTTTCTTTCTTTCTTTCTTTCTTTCCTTCTTTCCTCTTTCCTTCTTTCTTTCTTTCTTTCCTTCTTTCCTCTTTCCTTCTTTCTTTCTTTCTTTCTTTCTTTCTTTCTTTCTTTCTCTCATAGAACACTTTATATCAACTGTCTAGCATAAAAGATGCTGGATTTAATCTCTCATCTTGGCAGAAAGAACAGAATAGAATAGAAGAGAGACTATTTTGGACAAGGTAGAGGAGTGAGGAAGGCAGCAAGTGGTAAAAGTGAAGGAAATATTGGATGAATGTGATCCAAGTACACACATGTATGAAGATGTTATAATAAAAGCCATTTTTAAATAAAAGCCATATATTTATCCATATATGATATTTTAAAAGTATAAAACCCCATAAAATAGAAAGAAATTCACTTCATTTTGAATTGTCAGAATAAAATAAAAGATAACATACTTTTAATTTTACTCTTTTTCACAATCACTATATGAATGAACGTCCTTACAACTTCTTTAACTGATACAAAAATTTGTGGAAATAACTCAGATTTAAATATTTAGACCCTTAAGGAAATATATTGTGAGGTATGCAAGTGTTCATAAACGTATTAATGGAGCCGGGTGCCAGTGGTTCACACCTGTAATCCTAGCTACTCAGGAGGCTGAGATCTGAGGATCACGGTTCAAAGCCAACCCCAGGCAGGAAAGACCATGAGACTCTTATCTCCAACAAACCACCAGAAAACCAGAAGTGGCACTTGGCTCAAGTGGTAGGGGTTAGCCTTGAGCTGAAGAGCTGAGGGAAAGCACCTAGGCCAAGAGTTCAAGCCCCATGACTAACAAAAAAATGGTATTAATGAAAATATGTTAGATTTAAGGAAGAACTCAAATAGTTTAATTCCTTAAAAGAGTAAAATCAAACCCAAAAAATAAATATAAAGAAACAGATACTTGCAAAATGTGGGATGGGTTCAAGGCAAAGTGAGAAAGGTGAAGAATGAAGAGAAGAGGGAAGAATACAGTCGAGAATTCAATGTAGGAAGTGGTGCTGTGGCTCAAGCGATAGAGCACTTGCCTTGAGCTGAAGAGTGCAGGAATAGCGCCCAAGTCCAGAGTTCAAGCCCCATGACCGTCAAAAAAAAAAAAAGATCCTGAGATCTCTAATTCATTGCTAGGGGGTGGGTGGGTGGGAGATGGGAAGGGATGAGAAGGGGAAACAAAGGTGGAGGCAACAATGCTTGATAAGAAATGCACTCATAACCTTGCTCATGTAATTGTAACCCCTCTGTACGGTACTTTCACAATTAAAAAAATTTAATGTATATTTTACAAAATTAAGAACAAGAAGGGATGGACTGGGAGGGAAGGGTCAGAATGTTGAAAAGGGTGACATTGATCAAGATGCACTGTACTCATATAACACTTCGTTAAATGGCAACTTATTTGTACAACAACGTAGAAATAAAAGTAAACAGAAAAGTATTTAGAGATTGAGACTTATTCAAACTCGCAGTCCTATAATATTTAACTGAGCGGGCTCCTTATAAATATATCTTTCCGAAGAATAGATTTTTGACATAAGATCATTCTTTGAAAAGAGATTAGAAAGAGAATGTGTTACAAAATGAAATTTCTTCAGTCCTAGAACAGCATATTTCTATCAAATGTTTAACTAATGATAAAATATTAGCCTTATTTTAATGTGATAGGTACAAAATATTAAAAATATTTTATCAGAAATGAAATAGAAATCAAAGTAGGTATATAACCCCTCAAGTATCTCTAGTTCATAAAAAAGTCAATTTAACATTACAATTTCCAGTGAAAATGACCTCATTCTTAAGGGCTGTTTAAATGAGTGTATAAAAATATTAAATATTTATATTGTAGAAGAGAATGTGTGTTTCTACAGAACCTGATAGTGAGAGTCATTAAAGCACTTCATTGGAAGCATTTTCCCTTCTGGAATTCAAGATTACACATGAGAAGACTCACCATAAAATTGTTTGTATTTGAACTTTTGAAAAGGGAAGATACTTGGTCATTCCAATGAAGTTTGAATTGATTTCTGATCATATGAAAGGTATGAAATAAAGCTTTACACACCTTTACACAATTAAACACATTACACAAGTATATTATGAGCTATTTATTATTGTACAATAACTGAATTAAAGGAATAGAGATTAATAATCCTAAAATATTTTTCCTAAAGTAGAGCATTTGAAAGTTAATGAATGAAAATTTTAATATCTAAACAATTAGAATCATTTGGGAATATTTTCAAACCACAATTCTGCTTCTGGAATTCACGGACTTATTCAATATTTATTTGGTGATTATTTTGTTCTAGCTACAAACCAGAGGTGGATATAGATGATGATGTCTGTATTCAAAGACCTCAATCTAGAAAGAAAAAACAAACCTTGAAAATCAAAGCTTTATACTTTAAAACAATGTTTTGGAGCCTAAAGACATACATTAAAAATAGATACTCTTCAAGCCCAAGAACCTACTAATATGTTTCTTTGTAAGAAAAGAACTCTATGTAGAAGGAGTTGGTTAATCACAAGTGTTAAGAAGAGAAGAAAGTATGAAAATCAGTCAGTGGCCCATTAGAGTAGACCAGATATGGAGTGACAGAAGAGAGTAGAGCACAGCCAATTTGTCTTAGTTATGACCTAAGGATGCTAAATTAACAGTCATGAATTCACGAACAATACTAAGCTTATGATGACAACATCAGATCATTCAAATTTTGTCATGTATTCAAGGTGTGTGTATGTGTGTATACATATATACATGTAGATAGATAGATAGATAGACAGACAGACAGACAGATAGATACATACATACATACATAGATCAATTTTTCCTTCCTATTACCCATTTTGAGGAGGACATTTTTTCCCCAGCAGACCCATGAATGGTTATGGAAGAGTAAGAAGTAAATATATTTACATGGATTATGTCCATATTTATGGAAGGAATTGGTAATCGTTTTGATTTGGATGGTAAGAAAAATGGAGATGTAAAGGATAAATAATAACTTAGAGTTTGAGATAACTTGGGAATCAAGATTGAGTTGGATAGAATAAGTTATTCTGTAGAACTTGTTACAGATACTAGAAAGAATATATGTGGGATTAAGCAGGTCAAGATTTCTTTGTGCATCAGAGGTGCATAATGTTATTTTGATATATGGCAGAAAAGTAAAAATACCAATACTAGTCTGTATACAGTTCATGCAATATTGGATAAAATTTGAAAAAATATAAACTACAATGGGCAACTCATTTGTATAAAAAATCAGAATGATACTACAAGGAAATAAGCAGATGATCTGTTTTGGATGTTTATAGACATACTAGCTCAAATTTTGTTCCAATGAAGACCTGTTGAACCGGTAAAAGAAAGAACAAAAAATAAAGAACATTTTTCTTGTCTTGAAATATTATTCACTTTACATTTCTGAAAAAAGTATAAAAGCACTTAAGAAATTTTAATGTGGGGCTGGAGGTTTAGCCCAGCGGAAGGGCGCCCACCCGGCACACGCAAGGCCCTGGGTTTGGTTATCAGCCCTGGAAAAAAAAAAGAAATTTTAATGTGTCCATTATAGCTAGAGAATAATGAGCAGAACAGGAAAAGGTTAAAATTAGGTCTTCGAGTTTAGTAGGAGATTGGATTATTATCTCAAGATAATATGAGTATGTCAGGTTCTGAGTATCAGGACACTACTTGCCAGCAAAGGTACATAATGAGTTTTAATACAAATCCTAAAATGATATTCGTTGCCTATAAGTATTGATCTATTATACCTGTTACTCCATCCATATCGGACCAAATTACAGTACTCAAGATTGTTAAAGCAATCTTAGAGTAAGGACAACTGAATAAAGAAAATGCATTGATGGAAAATAGACTATTTTGATGTAATCAACCACTGAAGGCAAATGTCACAAGTATAATGTTAATGTATTATTTATACCTTGAATGGGACTTTGTAACCAGTAATTATTCATAACACCTCTCTGTCTTTGTCCATATATGAATGATATGCTCAAACTAAACTTACTGCATTGGAAGCTTAGTACATAAAACTTTGAAGGTTAGGGGATTGGGAAGGTGGCTCAGTGGTAGAGTGCTTGCCTTGCATGCATGAGACCCTGGATTTGATTCTTCAGCACCAAATAAGCAGAAAAGCTGGAAGCGGAGCTGTGGCTCAAGGGGTAGAGTGCTAGCCTTGAGTTGAAATGCTGAGGGACAGCACCCAGACCCATAGTTCAGGCCCCATGACCAGCAAAAACAAAAACAAAACTTTGAAGGTTATTAGAGCTTACTTTGGAAGTCTTCAGCAGGTTATTAGAATTAAGTTTAATTATCCAAGAACTTGTTTTACTAGGTTAGTGAACTATGTTCATTTCTGAACCCCAGGTTACTTGTGGTCACTCTGGCCATATACCAAACACAAAATGAGCCAATTCAAAAGACACATATTTCTTCAAATGAAGAACAAAATGTTAAAAAATATTTTAAGATGCTCTTATAGGATTCTTCTATGTGTCTCCATTTTAATACATGTAACCTGCTTATGAGATATTTATTATTATTATTATTATTATTATATCACCGTATAAAAATGGAAGACAAATCAGAGGTATCGACCAAATTTGTGTAAATACACATGCAATAGTAATATAATAGACTGAAATTTTAATTGAGATAGTTTTATTTAAGGCTATACAATCTCAGCTCTCTTTTTTTTTCTTTCTTCAGTACTGGACCTTTACCTCAGCTGCTTTTTGCAGTGGTTGTTTTTGAAATAAGACAACTCTTCTTGTCTGAGTATACACTTTGATTATGATACACAGTAGGTAAAACCCACCAGTACCATTGATTATTTTTAAATAAAAATGTTATTCAATGTTTTTAAATTAAAACAAAGACTGATTCACATTTTTATCAGTCACTTTCAGTGGAATTGAGGTTTCAACTCTTGGGCTTGCTTTGGAGGCTTCTCTCTTTAGCCACACCTCCAATCATATCAATCAGTATAACTCATAGGTAAGAATATATTAGCACATTCATATAAAGTGTTATAAAATATACTTTATTCTGCTTAAAGACCTACAGAATAATGTTTGAATAATGACTTTGAGAAGTACTTATTTACCTAAACAATGTGCATGAGATCAAATGTACAATTTTATAGAATTTAAAAGTTACTAGAAGTATTTGAACTATCTCTTAAATAAAGAAAAGAGGAATCGAAACTAATTTTTATATATAAAATTTTTTCCTGACATTTCTTCACATGTCCAATTTAAAGAAAATTATATATTGAACAACTAATAATACTTGGCAATTGTATTATTATTATTACTCTTTTTTTCCAGTTGCGGGGCTTAAACTCGGGGCCTAGGCACTGTCTCTGAACATCTTTGTGCTCTACCATTTGAGATTCAGCTCCACTTCCAATTATTTAGTGGTTAATTAGAGATAAGAGTCTGAGCTGGCTTTGAACTGGATCATCAGATCTCAGCCCCCTGAGTAGCTAAGATTACAGGCATGAGCCACTGGTGTTCGGCTGGCAATTGTATTTTTAGAGAGTAAAATTCCAGTGATTTGTTAAAGTTTTTTTCTGAAAATTAAAATGTGAGTGAATTCCACAAAGCACAGGAATATCGACTTTGTCCAGGCTCTCAAGATTATTTGGTTTGTGAAGCACTTGAAAGTACCTGGTCACCCACTGTGTCAATATGTCTGATTGCTCTGTGCATTATCAAATCACTTTCTCCAAGTGCACAGCATTGTATGTGATTATAAATTTTACTCTCTATCAGTATTAAAATTGATCAAAATAGGGACACAGTCACTGCTGTTATAGGAATGGAAACACAATTAATGAAATGAAGATTTCAAAAATCCAGTAATAAAATCATGTACTTCTACATACTTCTTGGTAAGATTAAACTTTTTTCATTTTTTAATTCCTCATGAGCTGTTGAGTGGTTCCAAGTTTATTTTTCCTATTATTATAAATACAATATCTGCTGGAAAAATGTGCTTCCACTATACATGAAGATATCTTTTGTGAAGGTTATTTTCATTTACCAACTTTCAATTTAATTCTAGGATAAAGTGTCAAATATAAGGTTGCTAGCTACATAAATACTAACCCCCTATCTCCGTTCAATTCAGGTGAGAGTAATAAATAAATAAATAAATGGTTTGGATAATGTTGGACATTTACTTGGTAATGTGTCATTCAAAACTCCTTCCATTTAACAACAAAATTTACATTGACATATGAATGATGTATAATGCAGTATAATTACTTACGGGGTCTTTGAAAAGAGAAGTCCTTTTTTTCCAAGTGATTTAACTTTGAAAAGGAATTACTTCATGTGTCCAACAAGTACTATTAAAAGGCATTTTATGAGGCATTTTTGTGCATATTTCTACCCATGGACAGACTCTTGTGTGTTCTAAAACCTGTATTTACATGACACACTTTTCTGGTCCAACGGGCAAACACTACTTAGTCCTAAAATAACATCACAGTAATGACTACAGTCAAGACAGCAAGAACACTCCACCATTATTATCCATATCAGACTGCACCAGATGGGGTATCCACAGTAGAGTACTGACAGTGGTGAACATTGAACAACTGTTTCTGGTATGTTGTGTACTCTTAGAAACAGAAATATTACATTCAAAATTAAAATAGTGGGTAAGTTCTTAGATTGTGAAAAGCAGGTTATACTAAAAATATGTTTTCCATCTGAACTGAGCAGAGAATTAAGTGATGTATGAATTACATTAAAGAGAATTTGGATATATTTTTCTGGATGTTAACTAATGCTTATTAATCCCTGTAGTCTTAATTTTGTGATAGATTATTTTTGTTATGGGGATATCCTGTTCTAGGTAGAATATTTAGTAACATTTATAACCTCCATCATGCAAAAACCAGTGTATACACCTTAGGGATGAGACAATAAGAAGAAAATAATTCTTTCAGTGAGGGTAACTGGTATAAAACAATGAACTCTTCTAATGTGTACATACTCTTCTAACCAATTAATTTATCTTAATTTCCTTCACTAGTATTGGGTTGTCCTTATTTTTGAGAAAGAATGTGTACATTCTCTCCTCACAATATGTTTTACTTACATTTCTTTACTTTTTTGTATCCATGGCTACAGACATTAAGGATCTTAAACATGCGGTATTATTTCATACATTTATATACAGAGGGCACAAAAACAACATGAGAAATACTAAAGTCCCATGAGCAGGTGTTATTTGTAAGGGGATGCATTCAAGTATATTTTAAGTAGATGGTAATGATAGAGGCCCTTATTGGGTCATGGGGTGATGGAATTTAGGAGCTCTGAGCTAATACTTGCTCAATGTTAAGAAAACAAATATCTTGACAGGAATATTTCATGACAAAACTGCTCTCGCCTAGAATCAGTGGGTTATTCAATTCCATTCTCATTTTCTTATGCTTTATGAATAAAGTGGTTGCTTCCAGGAAATCGGGTAGTTGGAAGGAAGAAAGGGATAAGATTATTTACCACATCACTGATTATAAACATGACTGGAATTGCAATAGTCAAAAAGAAGCCAGAATCCCTGCTTACATATCATTGTGAGTGTCCACCAGTGGATTTAACTATCATGCTACGACTGTCAATTCTGTCATTAGGTGTAGTTAGGGATTCATCATTTTAGTTAATCAAAAATTCACCTTTGTAGAGGATAACCATATATACATACATGGATTATCAATTTTCAAATTAGTAGAATATAATAAAAATCCACTTATTACCTTATTTTTTCTCATGCTTCTTAATCTTTTTACTTTGATAATTTAAAAAGGATTTCAGGATATTTTGTTTGCTTTAGGGTTATCACTGTAAAGCTAAGCTATCATTATCCCACAGCTATGATGAAGTACCTTCTGATAAGAATTACTGGCTAATATAGCACATGGAAAATAGCTTTTAACATCTAGTATTGGCACTGAAATATTTATAAGTAGTAAAAGAACACAATAAAAAAGAATGGCTTTTATTCTACATAATCTTATATTCTATATAATGCACAGTATGTAGTTTTATAAACATCTAACAAATATTTTAATGTATCAGACTTCTATTTATCAACATGTTCTTAGTATTAATTTTAAGTTGCTTTGCAATAAATAGCAACAAAATAGTGCACAGACAAAAATATGGATATTTCTATAAGAACATTGATGTTTAATAGCAGTAATTTTGATTTAAATATTGTGCTAATTTTCAGCATCTCTAATCTTGGGATCTCTAATAAAAATCATTTAAAATGCCAATTAATTACATAGCATTTTATATTTTTATTGTTATTATTTTTGGACAATGTCAACTCTTCCCTTGCTCTCTTCTAGTTTTTTCCCTCCCATCCCTACCCGTAAATTGTATAGTTCATTTCCAACCTAATGTCCAGTGAGTAAAATGGCTACATTTGTTCATCCTTTGTCCCTCCATTTCTGTGCTTCCCCTTACATACAAATGAAGAAATAGAAAAAAGGAAAGAAAAAAACCCTCTTGTTTCCTTTTTTTGGAATTAATTTCAACAAATATTGTTTGGCTTTGTGTCCTGCTGTTCCTCTCCTAAACGTATCCTGCTTTGGTCTCACTATGTGTATAAATGCCTAGAACCCTGTAAAAGTTGTTATGGCCCAGTATTTTAGATTATGTATTTGTGTAGGACTGTGAAATTATTAGTGTAAATATCTAAGCAAAAGTGTTGATGGGTTAGAAAAGAAAATAACATTTATTTGAATAAAATGAAACCATATACACTGCAAGTAATTTTATGTTGTCAAGTTATGGAATGGGAATAATTTATTTCTGAAGAGGACTGGTCAATTTCTAAGTTTATTTTAATTTTTAATGTTTTTCCTTTGTAATTCTCCAAATATATAGAGAGGACAAAAGAAGATTCACCTTGTAGTTAATTTTTATAATTTCATCAACTGGTAGCCAGTTGCTTAGTGGATGAAGTGTTAGCTTTATATTCTAAAGGACAACTTCAAATCCTGTTAAGGTTATATTTTTATTAAAATTTCCATTAATTTTTCCATCAGTGTGATTATAGATTAGTATTAATTAATTCTTACCATTTTTGAAGAAATAGAGGGAGTCATATCTGATTCAAAGTTAAACATAACATAGTATTCAGCCTTTCTTGGTAACCTTTTCCTGGGGTTCAGAATTGGTTGGGGAGAAAGGGAATAAGATATTTTTAATGGCATTTTATTGAGCTTAGCAATTTAAATAGCCTACTCTGATTTTTTTAGATATCAAATTACCATATGGATGATGTCTTTCTCATCAAATCAAGCTCTCTTTGTTTACCAAAAAATACAGGTAATTTTTAATGTTTTATGTAGTACTTATGTACATGTATCTGTGATATTAATGAATTCTAGGATGAGATCTTTCTGTACTAAAAGCTGCCACAATAACCAATATATCAACACACTAGAAAGTAATATCAGAACCATTAACATTTATTTTTTAGAGTTTTAATTCTTTAGCAAATAGTACATGCTCCCAAAGACAACTATAAGGTGTACAAATTGAAGAACTCCAAAATATTTAGTTGAGCTACTGGATATGCTATTTGCCTCACATCCTAAAACTCCTAGGAAAGAGAAGGAAACAAGGACTGTGGTTCTAATAGGTTCAGCTCCAGACTCCTGCAAAGAACCCTGGAGAAACAGATGTGTGCTAAAAGATTATTAAAAGCTTCAAGTAATGAATGTTATTTGAGCAGGATGCAAACTTCTCCTAATGCTCTTAACTTTGAGTGTTTAGTTTCAATGCTAAATTGACGTTTTTCAGGGAGAAGGGAAGTTCATTTTCAATGCCATCTTTATCATGTAATCATGGCTGAAAATTTTTGGTACTCAGTATTTACAGAAAGATGCAAAATGTATGTTAATATTAGTATTTACAGGAGAAATATGTTTCCTTGACTCCTGTTCATTACCTATATTGTTAAGTTTCTAGTCTTTTTTTAAATGCAAAATGAAGTACGTTAGCATATAATCCGGAGTATGACAGAACAAAGAGGAAGTATTAAATCTCCTAAATACAAGAATCTATGTGGTAAAGACTTTAGATTGTTTATTGTGATATTTTCACTGAGGAAATTATGATTATTACTGTTAGCAATAAAATTAAGAGCCAACATTTATATATTTTCTTTATGCCAGATCCAGGCAGAACCTTTTTATTCAGATGTCTCTTCATAGTCCAAGCCATTACCATCTCAAAACATTGATTCGTGAAGTCCTTTTCAAAAAGTCACCATTTGTTAGAAGTGGGGGTTCCGAAATGATATTCAAATGGTATGCGAAATAGTGAATATGTATGTAAGTCAGAGAGGATACTCAGAGTTCTAGAAACTGTCCTAAAATTGAGATTAGCATATTGCAAATAAAATGTTCTACTAACCCCCTGACTGATATGACAGACCCAAGGAATGGGTAAAAATCATCTTGTTCAACTCTCATTCAAACACATGTAATCCATATGGGGCTTGGGTTATCCAGAGCAGGGGTTCAGCAGTTTTTTCCTTTAAGATTGGGTTTCAATCTGCCAACAGCACCTTGGCTCTGTGCCCATGAGCAAGCAATTAAGACTTTGTGCTTGCCTGCATTTTAGTAGCTCTCCTTATGAAACTCATGGCCGCATGGGAGCAGAAGCTTTGCCAACTTGGGTCACGGTCTGGAAGCAGCCTTGGGAGAGCTGCTGTGCTTTAAGGACCCGAAGTCTTCTGGGAAGTTGAGATGAGGATAGATGACAGATAGACCGTACTTGTGAGAGAACATTAAGAAGCAAATCTTTAAGAAGTGAAAATTATCAAGGTACAGCAAAAGTAGAAACTGAAGAAACCAAAGTATTACGTAAGAACCAAAGTGTGTGTGTGGGGGGGGGAGGGGGAGTTGGAGGGTGATAAATCAGTTTTTAGAAATTAAGAAGCACTTTGATTACTTTTCTTCTTTTCATGCATTTTGAGTTACCTTTAGTTATGCAAAAGAGTTGCCATTTAGCAGAGAAGTTTATGAATACAATGCATATTGATCAAGTCACACTTTCCACATCCTCACATTTCCCTCTCCATTCTCCTCTTCCCTCACTCTTGTTAAGGTTGTTGGAAATACACTGAATTTTTGACTGTCTTCTCCCTCTCTTCTCTTTTTCATTGGTCCACCCCTTCCCCCAAACAATAAAAAATAATCTAGAATGCTAAAGAGAGATTTTAGCACTGAACTTAAATGCAAACTTCATTTTTTAAATTTTTATTTCTCATCAGCAACACAGAGTACTTAGCACTCAGGTACTATGTCAGGTACTGTGCTAAGAACAGCATGAAGGGAAGAGTAAGCTATCTTAATGATGGACAGATATGAACAGAAGAGAGACACCAGGCACATGATACTCAAAGAGTGGTGTTCTACAGACGAAAGCTAGCTGCTCCTTTTAGTCCCCTTCCCAAGCCACATTCAACTTCATTTTTTTTGTCTGAAAACCTCACAGGTGAGTTTGGCTTTAGGTGGGATGTCTAAAATAATTAGAAAAGTTGATGTAAAGAGAAAATAGTCTTATTGAGAGAGAATAAGCCTTTTATATCTACAAATGAAATAGGCTAAAACAGTGGTTTCAAACTGATTGATTATTTAAGGATTCCTGGGCATGATTTTACAGCACAGGTCTCATTTCCATGCTCCCAGAAGTTCTAGTTCAACTCATCTAAACACATACATTCTTAAGATGTACATCTCGAAAAGAACAAAAATCACAAAAGTAACCCTTTCCTTTTCACAGGAGAGCATGACATTATAATTAAATAAAGCCCTACTGTCCTATCAACTATGTGTTTCATATAATCCTGAAAAATCAGAATATGTAGGAAACTGCTCTATAATAGTATTAGTATGGTCTCTTGATCAGGAGAGCTCATTGTTGCATAGAAAAGCAAATTTGTGCACATTATTTTCAGAAATAGTTTATATTCGCACACCTAAATGCATATAATTAATGAATTATATATAATTCATAAATTATATATTCTTACTCTTTGATCACTCACAGGATTATTATGAAGCATTAGTACTGTCAATGACCAGTTGTCTTGATTTTATGGGCCATTGGAGAGGATGCAAAATTACAATTTATGAAAACTCTAGCATAAGTCCTAAAGAGTTTTCAAATATTTTAACACGCTCAAAGATTTCTACCATAAAAAAATTGCATCTGAATTTTTTGTAATAAAACATTTATTTAAAAATATTTTGCAAATATTTAATGTGTCATATATGTATCACACAGAGCAAGGACGAGGGTCCAGAGTTCCGCTTACACATCATCTATGCTAAGTAGGAGATACAACATTCCTCTTACAAACAAAAAGTATTCCATTTTTAAATTTTATTTTCAAATAAATGGTAACAGTTGAGTCATTGTTATTCCAATAGATTTGAAAAAAAGGAATCACTAATTTTTGATCCACTTAGTTTAAATTCCCCAATGCTTGATAAGAAATGTACTCATTACCTTGTCCACTCTGTACAGTATTTTCACAATAAAAAAAATTTGAAAACAAAAACATAAATTCCCCAATGGCACAGGCGAGTTAAAGACATACTTACATACTCCTAAATCAAGTCTGACCAGGGTTAATCCAGTGGGACACACCTAGTGATAAAAAGAAAGTGATCCCACCAGTTAAAGGAATTCAATCTCCACTCAATATTTAAATTAACTTGAGTGGTTAGATGGACTTACTGACTTCCACTGTGGAGCTAGTGAACCCTTCCTGAGTATCCTTCCAATTGTTTGTAAAGTGAGGATCAATGTTTCCTTTCATTATGGAGAAGATTCTTCTTCTTTTCTTTTAATCACATACACATCTTCTTTTGCATGACTGTGACCAAAGCATTTGGGGAATTCGGAAATCACCCTCACTCCTTCAGCTTACTTAAAGCTTATTTCTTTCATTTTTCTACGTGAAAGTCATTCATCATCATCATCAAAACTTTAGTAATGAGCGAATTGCACAGGAGTCATGAAAACCCAGAGTGCTTCCTTGGCCACCATATTTGTACAGCTGGAGCTTGAAAAATTGAGCAAGTTCATGAAAATGAGGAAAATATTGTCACAAATCCTAAATTTTCAAAGCTGTTGGTTATAACTTAATGTTTAGTAATTATTTGCCAGTATGTTCATTAATGACCACAGTAGATGTGGTTTGTTGGAAATCACTACACTTTTCAACCTACTTAGATAAAACACACCTCCAGATAGATGGTTTTCTAGGTTGGCAAGAGTAAGATAAGTTGAAACATAGAGTATTCTGATTATAACAGTGTGTGTGCATGCATGCATGTTTATGTGTTTCTCTGCTTATATATGTGTATTCCCTAAAGATTACAGATACAGCAACTGCAATGCTAATAATAACAACAATTAAAATAGTAAACACTGCAATATGACAATTCCATCTTATTTGGGAGGATTTACTTCAAAATTAACACAGGTAAAAGAAAAGAAGAATTGCTTAAATTGCATAACTTACTACAGGAGCTTGTTCTATGACACATGGTATATACATAACTTTTGTAAAATAACCAGAGTTCTCTAAAACATAAATTCTTTATAAGCATTGAATGATGGAATATTAACTATTGCTTATATTTCTCTCAGGCAGCGTACCATCACCTGGTTAAGCAAATGCTTCAATATTAGAGGAAAAGTCTCCTGAGCTCTGCAGCATTATAATACTTTGTGATGGTTTTGAAAGGACCAGTGCAAAGAGCTCAATGTTTTATTTTGGCAAGAGAAGCTTTGTAGAAATATTTGCAATATTTTGTGCTAATCCCTCCACAAAGTTACTTTGGTGTGGCAAATATTTGTTCTAGGAGACTTTACTACAGTACCAGAGTACATCAATCTGTTGTTTTAACCTTTTGAGGAAAAGAAAAAAGAAAGAAAAAAACCAACGCTTGTGTCTTCTTGATGAAAAAAAAAAAAAAAAACAGAGTCATTGATGAGACCTTTTAACTTTTCAGCTTCTTTGCACTAAGGTGCCTGGGAGATAAATGAGCATATTACCACAAGGGACTGAGTTAAAGAGAGTTGAGTGCATCTCTGCTTACTCTCTTGGCTCATTGCTTTATGAATATGACGGACCTAAAAACCTAAATGATGGTAAAAAAGAACAAACACACTTATTAGAGCAGTTCGAAAAGACTGTTTTGATATTTGCCAAGTTCTTCTCAATAACATGTTTGGCAGCTACCAAATGACATGGCCTGACCAGAGTTGATTTTGACGAAGCCTCTGGGATGTGTTAAAAAGTAAACCAGAGCAAATCACGTACTGGAAAGCATAACTCAATCAAGGAAAAATGTATGATTAAGGGTGACACGGGCAAGGAAAGCTTTTCCAGAGTTCAGGATAAATATTTGTATCAGTGTGAAGAGAATGCTTCATGACGCTGATGTCAACCAGCTGGAATTTTCATTGTTTATAAACTTTTGTTGTTAGAGTTGAGTTCTGGCAGAAAAGGTACCAAAAAAGAGAAAGAGAGAGAGAGAGTAGTTTTTCCCAGCATGAACATTTGAATTATGATAAGACAGCTTGACCAGAAATGAATGCATCAATGTAACATTTCAGCTGCTTTTCCCTTCCAAAATTCTCTTGCCAGGAAACAACCTTCCTGCCTTAAATCCCACTTTGATGAAATTCATCAGGATTAGCAAAAAAGAAAAAAGAAATGATTTTGGTGCATGTGTGTGTGTGTGTGTGTGTGTGTGTGTTATACGGGTTTATGACTTTGTTTCCCTTAGTAAGATGATCAGAAAATTGGAAAGTATCTGAAATAGATTTTGGTTCATATTTTTCTACAAAAGAATTGCCACATGAATCAGATATTTTAATGACTGAAAATAAATGACTTGGGACCGAACCCAATTTTTTGAATAATGTCTATTAATTTCATCCTGCTAAGCCATTTATTTCTTACTTCATGATAGACCATTGCATATTTTTAAGCTGAACAGTTTAGCAAGTTAAAGGATTTGGGCACTTGATTTAACTCACCAACTATTCCTATTAAAAGGAAATCTGTATATTTTTTTCCACTAAGCTTTTTCATTGTACTTTTCAGAAGAATGAGGGTTGCCAAAGTTGTAAATCAGGCAATATCAAAAGGATATGAGATTGTATAAAAATTTACAGTAGTTCAGAACAAATAATTCAAAGTTCAGTCAGAGAAAAAATTTGTTGGAACTGACTCCCACTACTTAGTCTTCCTCTATGGAAAGTAAGCACAGAGATAGTGCTCAGATTGGCAAAGAATGACACACCACGTTATCTCATGTTCAAAGACAAAAGTCCACCAGAGCTCTATTGTAGCATGGTTATTCTGGAAAGAGTTCCTTGCTTCTCCTTAAGATAGCTTAGATGGCACATTAAAGAGTGTGTAATGAGATTCATCAAAGAAGAAAAAAGGGAACTCTAATTTCCTATCAAGTTATCATCTATTTAAATAATTTTATGTTTAAGCATTACCCAATGAGACTGGCCTAAGCCATAGCACAATAAGAATTATGTTGCAACATTGCTCATGAGATTACTATGTTGGATCTATCTGAGAAGAAGATCAACCCTGAGAGACCTTTGTTCTTCATCCATCTTGAAGGATTGGCTCACCAGGCAGGAACAAGACACATCACATATATAACCACATTACCCAGATGAATGAAGAACAGAAACTAAGCCCCTGCTGCTGCAATTAAGAAATTTTCTTTTCCAGTCTCTGGGCTTTAGAGACTTGGATCAAACTAATTCCAATTTAGATCAAGTTTGATAAGAGTTCTTATAAACTAAGGAAGTGAGCTGCACAGAAATGTTTTTATTATGAGTTCTGAGGTCCTATGTCTACATTGTACAGTTGAGTGATATTGGCAGAGTGCACAACCTTTACCTTTATGTGAGTGCCATGACAGTGCCTTTTCAGAAGTCAAGAAGTACCAGGATTTGTACATTTCCATTCCATTTCAGAGCATCCCCAGCTTGTGGAATGCAAAGGAATGGTTACGTCTAAACACCATATGCAAAGTTACATGTACCAGGTAGAAACTTAGGCCTCAAGCATATTCATAAACACTAGTTATCTTAAGACCCATAAACATTTAAGATTGATCAATCTTTCAAAGAGTTATTTTTTTCTTATCCCCATTCTACCTTTCAATGACAGGACATTCTCTAGGTCATTCTCTGCTGTGGATTGGGACCTGCTGGCATTATATTTTAATTAAGTGGTCAAATTATTAATGCGTGAAAATCAGTCACTGCAAATGTTAAGCTAACTGTTTTTTCATACATAATGTGTCCATATCAACATTATAACAGCCATCTACTGAATATTGACATGGTCACTTTTAAAGAAGAAACCCTAATGAATATTTGATTTAAAGAATCCTATGACCCAGAGAGAACAGGTCGTATTACTAACTTTTTTTCTGTTGTGTGTTGATAAAGAAACCTCAGCTCCTCTGTTTGAGAGACCATCTGAGAGGCATAACAGGGAAATGGTTAATCATGTAGTCTTAGTATACTAACATGTATTCAATGTTTCCTAAGAAAGTGATAGAAATCGGAATTTTTTGGTGGACTTATCCTAGAACTTGAACTCAGCGCCTATATTCCATCCTTGAGCTTTTCTGCTCAAGGTTAGCACATTACCACTTGAGCCACCAATCTACTTCTTTCTTTCTTTCTTTCTTTCTTTCTTTCTTTCTTTCTTTCTTTCTTTCTTTCTTTTTGCATGTAATTGGGGATAAGAGACTCACAGACTCCCTACCTGCACTGGTTTGAAGGGTGATCTTCAGATATCAGCTTGCTGAATAGCTAGTATTACAGGCATTAGCCACCTAAGTCTGGCTTCAGAACTACTTTGAAATGAAACTATCCATGTATCCTATATGCATACATTTTTTAAATTATTACTAACTGATTTGGAATACTTGCCTCTCTGTTTTGGAAGTTCTCTTGAGTGTGGAATAACAATGTAATTTTTATGTATTATCTGGCCTCATTAGATCTTTCCAAATTAAGATCAGAGTCTTCTGAAAATTTTCAGATAAAGTTCCTCAGTTTGAATGCTCCCTTGAAGGGTAACCCTATTGGAAAAGATTTCTTTTTTTTAAATTTTCCCTTTCAGCATTGCTCTTTTCTTTTTCATTAAAAATTTATTGTCAAGGTGATGTACAGAGGAGTTACAGTTACATAAGTAAGGTAGTGATTACATTTTTTTCTAACGTGTTACCCCTTTTCTCATTATTCTCCCTCTTTCCCTCCTCAATCTTCCCTGCAAGTTGAGATATACAGTTCATTTCTTGTGAGAGCCACTGTTGCATATGTTCCCCTTTTGTCCTATGTCTCACCATTTTATTCCCTTCCCTAGTCCAGATATATATACATATGTCTGGATTATATATTATATATACATATATCTGGATTAAGGAATACACACACACACACACACACACACACACACACACACACACACACACAATCCAGGGTATCAAAATCAAATACAGTGACAACAGGGGATAAACCATAGGGAGGAAAAACTGAAAAGTTCAAAAAACAAAGCACATAGTACTTTGAGAAGAACAACAACAAAGAAAAACCTTTTTATAAGTTTTTTATTGTGAAAATACAGTACAAAGGGGTTACAGTTACATGAGCAAGGTAATGAGTACATTTCTTATCAAGCATTGTTACCTCCTCCTTTGTTTTCCCCTGTCATCCCTTCCCTCCCACTTCCACAATTACACTCCCCTACTCCCTAAATTGTAAAGTTCATTGTTCAACAGTGTCTTCTACACCTCCTTGTCACAATATGTATCCATATTTAAACATTTTGTTTTTTCCCTTCCCCTCGCAATTTATACCGACATCAAATCCAGTGAAAACAGAGGTTATACCATGGGGGAGGAACATACAAATGAACAAAACAATCATATAGTACCTTATAAATACATTAGAATCAATAGCAAGCAAGAAAAAAAAATACATGTGTCTCTATCTTGGAGTTCATTTTGCTTAACCTTTTCTTTATTTTTCAGTCAAAAATTTTTTATTGTGAAAATACTGAACAGAGGGGTTACAATTACATGGGCAAGATAATGAGCACATTTCTTATCAAGCATTGTAGCCTCCTCCTTTGTTTCACCTTCCCCTTCCTTGCCATCCTCTTCCCCCACCCCCCACCCAATACTCTTCCCCTTCCCACAACGAAGTTGTAAAGTTCGTTTTCGGCATAACGGCTTGTACATGTCATTGTTGCAATGGGTCTACCTGTATTCCTATTTAAACGATTTGTTTTTTCCTTTCCCCTCCACAAATTATACCGACATCAAATACAGTGAAAGCAGGGGTTATACCGTGGGGGAGAGACATACAGCAACAAAGGAATAATTTTATAAATGTGTTAGAAACAATCGCATGAAAGAAAAAAAACATTTAAATACATATCTTAGGGTTCACCTTTTCTCATCTGGTCACATGTACATAGCTTTTGATCTTTTCTGCTTATCCCAGACATATACTAGTTATTGCAAATAAGGGAAACCATAAGACCTATTTTCTTTGGGACTGGCTTACTTCACTTAATATAATTTTTTCCAAGCCTTTCCATTTCCTAACAAATGGGGCAATGTCATTCTTTCTGATGGAAGCATAGAATTCCATTGTGTATATATACCACATTTTCTTGATCCATTCATCTACTGAGGGGCATCTGGGTTGGTTCCATATCTTAGCTATGGTAAATAATGCTGCAAGAAACATAGTTGTGCTGGTAGCTTTAGTGTGGTCTTGTTTGTGATCATTTGGGTAAATGCCCAAAAGTGGGATTGCTGGGTCATACAGGAACTCTTGTGGAGTCTTTTGAAGACTGCTTTCCAAAGTGGTTGAACAAGTTTACACTCCCATCAACAATGCAGTAAGGTTCCCTTCTGTCCACATCCCCTCCAGCATCTGTTGTTATTAGAATTCTTGATTTTTGCCGTTCTGACTGGAGTGAGGTGGTATCTCAGTGTTGTTTTGATTTGCATTTCTTTTATGGCTAGGGATGTTGAACATTTCTTCATGTGTCTATTGGCCATTCTTATTTCCCCTTCAGAGAAGTATCTCTTTAAGACTTTACTCCACTTATTAATGGGGTGATTGTTTCTTTGAGGATTTGTTGTTGGAAGATTTAATTTTATTAGTTCTAAGCATATTTTAGATATGAGATCCTTGTATGTCTACTGAAGATCTTCTCCCTATTGATCTTGCTAGCTATGTCCTTTGCCAGGCAGAAACTCTGCCATTTAATGCAGTACCATTTGTACAACCTTTCTTTGAATTGTTCTGTTTCTGAGTCTTTATTTAGAAAATTTCAACCTATGCCAAGGAGCTCTAGAGTTTCTCCTGTTCCTTCCTGTAATATTTTCAGGTTGTCTGTTTTTACTTCAAGGTCTTTGATCCATTTGGAGTTGGTTCTGGTTCAGGGTGATGTTTAAGGATATAACTTTGTTTTTCCACAGGTATGTCAGCCTCATTTACTGAAGGAGCTGTCTTTCTGACACCCTCTATCTGTAGGTTCATTTCTGGGTCTTCAGTTCAAACTAAACCAAGAAAATTTAAATGAACGAAATAAGCCCATACCAAGCTCTAAAATAGAAACAGCGTGAACAGACCTCCCATCCAAGAAAAGTCCAGGACCAGATGGATTCACAGCTGAATTCTACAAGGTCTTCAAAGCAGCATTCACACTAATACTCCTCAAACTCTTCAGTGAAATTGAATGTGAAAGTTCACTACCAAAATCATATGAAACCAGTATAACCCTCATCCTAAAAACAGACAGTAACTCATCAAAGAAAGAAAACTATAGACCCATTTCTTTGATGAACATTGATGTAAAACTTCTCAACAAAATTCTGTCCAATCAACTCCAACAATTCATCAAAAACAACATACACTATGATCAAACAGGGTTCATTCCAGGAATGCAGAGCTGGTTCAGTATATTCAAGTCAATTAATGTGATTCATCACACCAACAGAAGCAGAGACAAGAGTCACATGGTTATCTCAATAGATGAAGAAAAAGCACTTGACAAGATCCAACATCTTTTTTATGATGAAAACTCTGGAGAAACTAGGATTCGATGGAATATTCCTCAATATAATAAAGGCTGCATATGACAAAGCTAGCATTATACTGAATGCAAAAAGCTAATGCCATTTCCTCTAAATGCAGAAATGGAACAAGGATGTCTGCTCTCTCCACTCCTCTTCAATATAGTATTAGGATGCCTAGCTAGAACAATAAGGCAAGATGCAAACATAAAGGGGATCCAAGTAGGGAAAGATGAAATAAAAGTCTCACTCTTTGCAGATGATATGACCCTGTATTTAAGGAATTCCATAGACCCCACTCACAAGTTACTCAAGCTGATTGGACACTTTGGCAAAATATCAGGGTATACAATTAACCCTCAAAAATCAATGTCTTTTCTGTATGCCTAGGAGAAGAGTGAGGACATAATCAGGAAAGAAACTCCTATTTGTAATAAACCCCCTAAAAATAAAATTAATTTAACCAAAGAACTGAACCTCTATCATGAAAATTTCTAAGTCCTGAAAAGGAAATTAACACAGAATTAAGTAAGCAGAAAAACCTCCCATGTTCCTGGACTGGGAGGACTAACATTGTGAAAATGGCAATACTGCCAAAAGCTATCTACAAATTCAATGTAATAACCATAAGTATCCCAACCTTATTCTTTAATGAAATAGAGGAAGCAAACCAAAAATTCATATTGAACAATAAAAGACTCTGAATAGCAAAAATAAACCTTACCAGAAAGAACAATGCTAAAGGAATATCAATACCAAACTTCAAACTCTATTACAAAACTATAGTAATCAATACAGCTTGGTACTGGCACAATAACAAACCTAAGGACCAATGGAATAGAACTAGTTAACAATTTCTTCTGATAAAGTCATTTGTTGAATGAAATTTTCTACCAGGCTATTGATACCCATTGTCTTGTTTAATCTCTTTACAATTTTAGAACTTATTCCCTTAAATTCTCCTAATCTGGGAGTCTTGTTTCCACTTTAGAGATCTTGAAACAAAGTATCCAAGGAGTTAACTAACATACACTAGTTAAATTCACATAGTCATATCTCTGAATATAAACTTCATCCTCCTTCATAGTTTGTAAAAATCTTTAGACATCTAGTTGGAGGAGAAAAGTTATTCTATATTAATGATTAGAAAATAAAACAAAATTTTGAGGATTATAATTGATGCTTCATCATGGTAAATGAATGCCCACATAGGATTGAATATTGCTATAGTTTGGAATTGAAAGTTTTGGAAAAATAAAAAACCCACAGATTGAACTAACACTACTGGAAGGTGGTGGGGTCCTTAGAGACAAAGCATAATGTATGCTTTCCAGGGTATTGGGATCTCCTTGAAGGGGATTAGAGCTTTCTTGCTTTTGCATCCTGGCCATGAGGTGAAACTTTGTTTTGCCTCTCACTCTTCTGTGTAAAGTACCGCTTTACCATAAGCCAAAGGCAACACAGCCATGGACTGAAACCTCTAGAACTTTTCCCTTTATAAACCTTTTCTCTTTATAAGGTAATTATCTCACATAATTGTTGAAGTGAAGAGCTAACTAACACATACCAAGGGAACATGTCTCAGATAGAATCCTCCCCAGTTGTAAGAGAACACACACTCGAACTTATTTATTTAGGAATCACATCATATCAGGCTCCCTTCATACTCTTATAAAACTAGGGCTCAGGAGCTCATCAAGACTTTGTCCTTTACCTCTGATTAGCTCATTCTTGATTTTTACTCTCAGGCACACTTCCTGAAAGCAGGGGCTCCGGGCATTTCCTCAATACATTCAACCATGAATTTGTGCCCTGAAACTTGTTAAGATATGAGCTTCTGAATTTTGTTCTGGCAAATGCAGACTGGACAGAAGAGCCTATTAAGGCATGCAGAAAATGACAGAAAGGTACCTGATAGAAAATTACAGGATATGGGCACAGAGTCTACTTTAGATGCCAAGATGGGGACATCAGATGTTCACGTATTCTGTTGACTTCTTAGACAACAGCACTAAAGTGGCAAGTAGACAAATGTTGGGATTCCAGTTACCCACATTTATGAATGATGCTGGGTGTACTCAAAATATCACACTCGACTGCTTTAACAAGAAGTCTCTTCATAACATAACAGACATTGAACCTAATTGGGAAGATTTAAGACCCATGCTGATATTCCATGGACCATATTCTTGCAGCCAGAGAACTGTTTATGCTGATTAGCAAGTCTTGCTTGAAACATATATCTGGAATGGGTGTTGGGGTCATTACCACAGAGCCAGGGTAGCAGATTCCTGTCAATCCATCTAGAGTGAGAAATGAAAAATAGGAGCCCCTTGATAGATAAGTGGAATAGATAGACTCTATTCCAAAAATACTTCAGAATAAAAGGCAAGAGATGTGTCTCAGTAGTAAAACAAGCAATCAGTTTCAAGGCTGAGTTCAAACCCCAAATATCAAAAATAAATAAACAAATAAATAAAGTATAGTTCTGGAGCTTCTCCTTGCAGATTACAAAAGTTGCTATTTGATTTTGACTTTAAAACATTTTTCATTTCCTCTTTCTAATTTTTAATTTATTTTTAATATGTTTTATTGTAAAAATACTGTACAGAGGGGTTACAGTTACATGAGCAAGGTAATGAGTACATTTCCTATCAAGCATTGTTGCCTCCTCTTTTGTTTTTCCCCTATCATCCTTTCCCTCCCACCTCCCAAGTACACTCTCCCCTCCCTCTTCTCCCCTGTGTAAATTGTAAAGTTCATGTCTTGTACATCTCATTGTTACAATGGGTCAACCTATATCCCTATTTAAGCACTTTGTTTTTTTTCCCTTCTCCTCCCCAAATTAGAGAAGTGTATATACAAGATGCAGGGCACCAACATCAAATACAGTGAAAACAGGGGTTATACCCGGGGGGAGGAACATACAAAGAAAAAAAATCACATGGTACATTATAAATAGTGAGCCAGGCCCAAGGAAACATAGGTCCCATGGTTTCCCTCATTTGCAATAACTAGTATATGTCTGGGACAAACAGAAAAGGTCAAAAGCTATGTACATATGACCATATAAAATTATGTTAAGCAAAATGAACCCCAAGATACGGACATGAGTGCTTTTTTCTTTCTTGCTATTGTTTCTTTTTAATTTTTTAAAGTATGAACTTTGTAAATAATTTTATTTGCCTAGGGACCATGAGTTGGAAAGAATAATGAGAGACAAATTCTGTTAAATGCTTCAGGGGATAGTTTCATAATTTTAAAAAATTAAAAGCTGAGAAAAAAGTCTTTTCCTTTTGTAGTTTTTTATATTTTATTTTTATTATCATTATTTAAAATATGCAAATACAGGAATAATTTAAAATTTTTCATTTGTAAATTGTCAGTATAGTAAATGGTTCAAAATCAAACCAATGCAAAATTAAAACATTAAATTAAAACTTTCTTTCTATCTATGGCCTTTCTGCTTTTTTTTAGATAATCACTCTAATAGTCTTTTGTACCTTTTATATGTTATTAAAATTATTATACAAAACAATTCCAAGATAACTGAAGATTTTCAGTTTTCCACATTCTTTATAAGTGTTTCACGAGCAAAGTTGAGCCATAGTTTATGTCCTTTACATGATATTTTTTGTCCCCTGAAATATTGCAAATTAATCTCACCTACTCTTCATCCTATGTAAATGAGAACTTTAGTGTCCATAATATCTAAGTCCAGATGCACAGTCCAGGCACCATGACTAAAAGTGATTTTCCAGAAGATGTCAGATAATACAGAGCAGCTATCACCTGTCAGTATCTCAGAACCATGAGAATTGAACAGTTGCATACTTTGTAGTTAAGTCATCAAGAGCTAACATGTAAAAAAAGAATACCACGAGGAAAGTCAGAAGGCAGAGGAGAATAGGATGGATGTTGAAGGCATGTGGAAGGCATGTGGTTTTGATATAGTCAAGGGGACAACAGACATAATTGCTCATTTAGTACCCAACTTTCTCATTATTTGTTGCTTCTTCTCATACAGTAGGTTTCAAATAATACAGACACATTTTGTTTCATTAGTTTAGGACCCATTTATTCCTTATATGGCTTCTATGAAAGGGAGAGTTTTATATCAAAAAGGTTTCAAAATACACTTAGGTCTATATCTTCATAAAAGTGGAGGTGATCATCTTTAAATCTCCATGCTACTCTAAAATTCTACACCACTTAATGTGATGACACAGGAAGAATAGCAGCACGTTGTGCAGAAGAGTTTGGTATTGGAGACACCGACAAGCACTTCCACACTTGGAGAAATCAGTCTACTCTCTTACTGCTAAGGAATTCAGGATTGGAGCTTCATGTATTGGAGAAAAAGTAAGAGGTATATAATGTTAATATTCTTGTCAGATAAAAAAGAAAAAAATCAAAAAATGAAAAATAAAAACAACACAAAATGAAGACATATAGGAGGGAATAGAAAAAGAGATGGAAGTCACAAATCAGAAGCAAATGGGAGTAGAGTACTGGATGTTTGCTTGCTTGATTGCTTGTTTTATTTGCCCTCTTTAACTGAACTCTCCAGGTGAAATTTTTCATTCAGCATCTAAACAATATGGTAAACACTCACAATAGATTTGTTACTAAATTCAGTATGATTCAAAGTCCACTAGTCCAAAAAGAAATCTAAATAGAAATCTGATGTAAAGGAACTTCCAAAAATATAAATTGTTATCTTTTTTGAATATGTAATTATTTCCTAGGAGATGGCTTTCCTTCCTCCGAGGAAGGGATTCAGAACCAAGAGAAGCTGAGAGTTAAGCATGTGCTAAGGGAACTCTGATTCACAAGACTTGCAGGCCAGAACCTACAGCTCCTTCTAGAACAGCTAGATCCCTCCACAGGGAGGCCAGTAACTGCCATCCTTAACCACAGCTTCATAGTTAGAGAGATAACACAGGCATTAAATTATCCTCTAATTTATCTGCCTTTAACTCCCCCCCATTGTTATCTCCATCCTTAAAGCTAGAATTTCTCTTCTTAGGATGCAAAGAAATAAAGTGGTCATTAAAAAAAATCATGTCACTTAATATTCTGGAGACATTGTACCTCATCCCTAACCCCTAACTTTAGTAAGCATAGATTTGGGATCTAGCAAGCATTATTTTTAAAGGACCATGATTATATGGCATGAGAAATTGAGAAAAAAGCAGCTTACAAATCTGGCCCTCTAAATCAACCTTTTCAGAACACGAGTATTTCTTAGGACAGAATTTAAAAGCTTGGCCCTTGATGGCCTGTTACTTCCTCCCTGTGAATTTTTACTTCTGAGTGGCTGAGGATAGAAATCCTTTGGAGATTTAGAGTGAGTGGGGGTGGAGTAACTAGGTCTCAGAGTAATTAGAAAGGCAAAATAGCCTCCTCCCTCTTGGTCTCCTTCTCCCTCTCCTTCTTCCTTCCCCTCTCCCTCTCCTTTTCCCTACTCTCCCTCTCTCTCTCAAAAAAGCATCAAAGTATATTGCCACCTTTTCTGCTCATAGCAGAGGCTGCAATGCCTCACATTTAGGCATTTAGAACTAAGTTGTAACAAGCAACTTGTCAAGGAGTGCCATTAGTGCAGATGGGCCATAGGCACTCGGGGATAGAGTGGAGGGCAACCTGAGATGAGCTCAGAGGAGAAGGCATAGGGTGGTAACAACTCTCAGTCATTACTGACCTGGGCTCTATTCAAACCAGTGACCTAGAAATGCAGGGCTCCAAATCCCATTACTAATTCCCCGAGCCATCAAGTCTCCCCTAAGGCCTGGATCTTGTCCTAAAACCCAGGTCTCCTGTTGAAATAGCATTAGAGAGCAGCCACTGCATTGGCAGGCAGGATTTTTTAAAACTAAAGAGAAGAGTAGGGGGGGGGAGCTGTACATGTAGAGTTAGCTTTAATTATTACTTTAAAGTTTTTGAGCTCCTTGAACTTTAAAATCCTGAAACTTGTTTAAGTTGAATGCTTGCTAGGGAGTACAAGGACAGTGTTCAAACAAACACAGCCTTCTGTTTTGTTAGAATGGTGAAAATACACATGTCCCCTCCAAAACTGAGGAGTAATGAGAGGAGACCAAATGAGAGGAAGTTGTTGAAAAGAAAGAAAGAGATTAAACGAGTATTTCCAGGACCAGAAGAATATTCACTGCCAATGAAAGGAAAAGAGCTAAATAAAAGTCCCCTCAACAAATTTCCGCTCACTTATGATCTCTGTGTGGCTGTCTAGATTCCTTAATCAAAGAGAGACCATTATTTTTCTGTAAAAAAAATAAGTAGGATATTTTGAGTGAGGTTAAAACCTCAACTTGCAAAGCAAGCTGGTTTAAAAATTGCAGCTAAATTTCTGTCTTGGGTTTTAAGCAAAAAGGTCCAATTTACAAATTGCCCTGTAGATGGAGCTACACTCTGCAATTCTAAGATGACTGCTTCAACAATGAAGCAATTGTTTCCTGTCTCCACTTAGCAATTCCTCCCTCTCTTTCAGTTCTTTCTGGTTGCATGTTCTATTTATTTTAATGTATACCTTTGTGTAAAGCCTGTCTCTGAGTGGTTAGATATCCCGTTGATATGTGGCCTTCAGGGGGGAAAAGGGAGTGCAGCCTATTCCCATGACATCCTAAGGCTTTGTAGAGCCAAAAAAACCTTCTCAGGAACACCTAATCCTTGGGCTCCATCCAAGTACCACAATCTCTCTGCACAACTGACATGGGCCACGTGGGACCCTTGAGAGTTTTAGGTGTGTCTCTCTGAAGTCAGCCTCCGCCAAGCATGAGGCAAATGTGCCCGACCAAAGAAAATAAATTTTGTGGACTTCAATTTTCAGCAGTTATGAAGTATTGAGTTACACATGCAAAGAATTCACTTTGTGATTAACCCTTTGGAATCATAACAAAGCTTGTCAGGATGTCGGTGAGAGGAATAAACTCTGTGAAAGACCAGTGTTTCCAAAGATAGCGAGTTGGCTGACCAAGAGCAAAAATGCTCAGTTATGAGAGGGAGATTGTGATTAAACATGAATGTGTTAAACTGGCCCTATGTTCCATAAAGTATAGTAGGCAGTTTTTCCCTGTCTCAGGTTGTGCTGGTGCTTTACACCCTGAGTTTTCATAGCATTGTAAAGTTTAAAGATGCCCTGCAATTGCCACTTTCATTATTTAATCAAAATGCATTTTAGCATAATTTTCACAGCCGCTAGAGCCGCTTTTTTCATGCAGATTTAGACAAGTGGCTTGAGAGCCAGTGGAAATACTCCAGAACCCTTGAAATGGCATTTGTCCTCTGTGACTCAGTGAGCAATAGGAAAGGACATCAACTCTGCCCTTTCAAGAATGCCTGCTTTGCCATAACCCTCTGAAGCACTAAGCTGTTAGTACATGATATGACTGCAATTTAGCACATGAACTTTGTAGTACTGAAACAAAACCTGGATTATTTCCTCTTTAAAGCTACTTATTTACCAAATGACCATGGAAATCAAATATCCATCAAAAGCAGAAGGAAATCAATCTCAAAGAATTGTAAAAAAAATAAACTTAATATTATAGAAAACTATATGTTTTGATCATACAAAGTAGCATTTGTAGAAATTTATACCCCTGTTTGTCTCTGCAGGTTCATATAAGAAAGAGTATAAATTCCAGGAGGGTGCCACCTTTGGAGACTAATAAATCTTGTTACCATGCAGATCTGACACCTTTGTCCCTCACATGTACCTTTGAAGAGATCTAAGTGTACAGTGCTATCCCCAAGACACACTACAGAACCCATCTGATTATTTCGTTTTAAACAATGAAAACAGTGAGGCTGGCAGAGTTTTCATAAGTATCTGAAAGCCACAGAACTAGGAATAGGAAACATTTCTAAATCAAATCTCCAAGTAGAGAACTATGTGTGTCCTCTCATTTCACACCATGCTCATGTCTCTTCAGGGAGATGTCAAATCTCCTTTTCAAAACCTGCCATTTTGAGTTATATGAGATATTTTGAAGCACATGTAAAGATTTGAGTGCTAATAAGTGTATGCATGTGTGTTTGTATCTGTGGAGAGACAAGAAACGGGTAGAGATGAAGAGGACAGGAAGAGATGATGTTTCTGACATCATGTGGTTTTTGGGTGGAGAAACTAATAAAAGTAATTGCTAAACTCTGTGAAAATAGATTGTTGTGTAAAGCTAAACCAAAATGAACCAAAATTTGCAAATGTCATGAAACTTATTTTCAACAGGTGGCATTTAAGAATGCAAACTATTAGCACCAAAATGAGAGCTCAGTTCCCCTCAAAGGGGAAGAGATATGGGGATTTACACACTTAGGAAATTGGACTGGCTCAAAAAAAAATCATTCCTCTTGTTCACTTTTCCAGAGGAATTGCTGATTATACTTAGGAACTATTTAGAAAAATGTACTTAGAAAATATTCCTACTTCTTTTCCTGATTTTGGGTTAATGTAGGCTTTTTTTTTAGTAAAGAACATCAAAGTAAGAAAATTTCTTAGGAAACAAAGGTGAAACCAACTGAGTGTTCATTGACAAATGTGAATGAGTCAAAAACCAAAATGATGAAGGCAGTGAAGCAATACCAAATCCACCCCTTGCAACTATCCAGACATTTTAACCAGATTGCTTCCGAGGCATCAGATCCACCCTCATATATTTACTCAGATAAGAAGGAACTTTTTACTGGCAAGCCTACATTTGTTGTATCACTCACAACAGGAAACAGCTGCCAAGTAAGCCTTTATAATTCCCCAGCCCTTACAGTTATTCTCATGATTAGGCCAAGAAAGAAGATTATGAAAGAAGGTAAGGATTTGCACTGACTAATGGTAAGAAATTGGTTTTTGAGCTAGATCTCTCCACTTAAAGATATCATGAAAGGGGAACCTTATTCATGCCACACTCAGGAAACATTCCTGTAAGCAGCATGAAAAAAAAAAACCAACACAAAAGGATTTGTGTAATGTGGCAAATTCCTTATGACTACATTATTTCTCCAAAACAGGAAGTAAAGACTAAAGTGTTCTTTTTGATAGTGATGGTTATCTGATTTGCTTGGACAAGGAATTCAAATTCTCAACCCAAGGACTATAATGATTAATTCAGTGAAATCTGAATCCTTATCCGAGTGTTGAAGACCTAATTTAATCAACTGGGATTTTTTCTTTTGAATATCCAAAGCATTAGGCCCTCAGAAATTTGTTCCACAGTGAGGAATTAGATAATGAAATATGCTTTAACTTCCTTTTCTCCAAATAGCCAAATCCCAGCCTAGATGGTGTGTGTGTGTGTGTGTGTGTGTGTGTGTGTGTGTGTGTGTGTGAACCCAGTGTATGTGCTGGTTACTGGAGCTTGAATGCAGGGCCTGGATGTCATCCCTTAGGTCAAGACTGACACTCTACAACTTGAGCCACACCTCCACTTCAAGTATTTTGCTTGTCAGTTGGAGTTAAAGAAATTCGTAGACGTTCTTGCCAGGGTTGGCTCAAACCTTGATTCCCCAAACTCAGCCTCTGAAAGTAGCTAGGATTACAGACATGAACCAAATATAAGTTTCTAGAAATCTTGTCTTCCTAGATCTTCCTCACTATATTATAAAAAATAGGTTAGAGTTTAGGTTCTCCCCACTTAAGGCTTCGTGACATTAGCTTTTAAAACAACTTTATTTCAAGTAGTTAGAAAGTTCTATATAAAGAATGCACAATTTAATGTGCATATTTATTTTGTGAGGTGAGGCTTTGGCCTGTTATCATTAAAAGTAATCTTCATTATCTCTTTTACATTGTCTCCGTTGTTTAAACAATACATGAAAACTAGCTGTTAGAAGATTTTGATGAGTGTATATATGATTTTTTTAAAAAGCAGCCAAAGGCATTTTAATGAATGTGTATTATGAGAGCAGAGATTATACAAACATATGAATATAAAATACATACATTTGTACATGACTGAAGCAAATCTGCATTCAATATAGAAATATTGGTAATAGTTATTTTAGCCTAATTATTTCTTTGTTTATTTGATAGTAAAGTTTGAACTCAGAGCTTATCATCTATTTGGTGGGTGCTCTACCCCTGAGCCAGACCTCCAGCTCTTTTTGTAGTTGTTATTTTGAAGATACGATTTGCTCTCTGCTCAGGCTTACCTCTGGACCACAATCTATCTATTGTAAGCTTTCCTTTGTACTTGGCATCACAATCACAAGCCACCACACTCAGCATTTTCCATGGAAATGGTTTCTCTCAGACGTTAGAACTATAATCTTCCTGATCTTTGTTTCTCACATAGTCGTGTCCCTTGCTTGAGAAGGCGTTCTTGTTTGAGAAGGGGATCTGTGTGTATACCAAGGCTCAACTGAAATGGTAGTCTTCACAATCTTGAGATTGCCAACAGGAGGCATTGACACCAGGCTCAGCCTAGTTTGTAAACTTTACTAAGTGTAGAGAAACTCCTTTCAATTCCTCATATATGGAGAAAAGGATAGATTATGATGTGAATTAATCTTGACAGGAGAGAAAATAAATAGGTCTTATCTTTGAGACCACTATCCTGAAATAAGACCTATTTATTTTCTGTCAGGATTCAGATTTGTTAATATTCTGTAATGAGGTCCATCAGCATGGGTTTTAAAAAATGGTCTTGAACCCAAGACATGTGACTCTTACAGTGTTTATGGCTATGCCATCTGTCTATCCAGAATACACTGATGATAAATACATAATCACTTGTATTCATTCGAAAGTGAAGTAAAGCTACTTACGTAAGTATGTAAATTTGATACGATACAATTTAATAAGTCAAGTAGATTTAGGAATCAGGATAAAGGTAGAAATGATAAAACAGGAGAAGTAAGATCAGTCAATACAATGTGTCTCTTAAAGTATTTGGCAGTTTCTTGGATAGCTAACAAATTATGCTTTCAGAAGCAAGATAAACAGGATTTATAAACTATTTTATGACTCTTAGTATATATTATAAACCAATGAATATATCTCAGGAGAAGGACAATTGTACACTAGTAGGAACTAAAAATAACCTTCTTTCATGAAGTCTCAAAGATATAAAAACAAACTGAAAAATACCCATTTGTGGAGTAATAGTCCCCAAATCTGCTCCTGACACTTATTGTCTTTTTGACCACAATCACTGAAATTTTCTCAATCTCTGTGTGAAATAGGGATAATGCCAGTGAAGACCAGACTACAGTGTGCTATATATTCCCTAGATTAAATGAGAAAGTGCTGGTAATATGTGCATACAGGAACCATAAAATGATGTCAGATTCTCTTTTTTCAATTTCTGGCTGTAGAACTTGCTGAATGTGCAGAGCAGTTATTAATACAAGGGGGCATGTTTTCCTAGTGTCCAGATCTAGAAAGTCTAAATTATGTCATCACATATTTCCTTTTGTTCTTGACAGAGATAAGAAATTTACAGCAAAGGTAGATTTGGAGAGCCATATCATTATCATTTTTGGGCAAAGCAACTATTTCTCCAAAAATTATACTTGGGATGCTTATATAGAAGTTATTAATTGCTGTGCACCCATCGCTCTTGCCTGTGATCTAAGATAATCAGGAGGCCTGATCTGAGGATTGGGGCTCAAAGACATGTCTAGCAGAAAGTCTGTGAGGCTCTTTATCTCAATAAACTACCTCTTCCCTACTCCCAAGCTATGGCTTAAGTAGAGGAGTGCTAGCAATGAGCAACAGAAGCTCAGGGTAAAACTCAGGCCCTGAATTCAAGCAACAGGTCTGGCATTAAAAATGATTAATTATGGGGCTGGGAAGGTGGCTCAGTGGTAGAGTGCTTGCCTCACATGCATGAGGCCCTGGGTTCAATTCCTCAGCAGCACATAAGCAGAAAAACCCAGAAGTGGTGCTGTGGCTCAAGTGGTAGAGTGCTAGCCTTGAGCTGAAGATCTGAGGGACAGTGCCCAGGCCCAGAATTCAGGCCCCACCACTGATCCAAAAAAAAAAAAAAGAGATTAATTACGGTATCAAAATGTAAAGCACAATTCAAGAGCATATCACCACATCCATTAAACGTCCTAGATAACTCATCAGTTAAGAGACTGACATAGAAAATTAAATTCTTAGGAATCATTGTTATATGGTCCCTTTGTGATAGTTTTCACCTTACTTTCTATGGATAATGGTATTGAGCAATTTATTGTTATAAAAAGAAAATCTTAGAAGAATATGAAAAATCTATAAGGAAGAAAGACTTGTGTTAAATTGATTTCTCACAATTAACACATTTTCTTGACTTTCTTTTTCCAAAGAATATTAAAATCAAGGGGCTGGGAAGGTGGTTCAGTGGTAGAGTGCTTGCCTTGCATGCATGAGGCCCTGTGTTCCATTCCTCAGCACCACATAGGCAGAAAAAGCTGGAAGTAGCATTGTGGCTCAGGTGGTAGAGCACTAGCCTTGAGCTGAAGAGCTGAGGGTCAGTACCTAGGCCCAGAGTTCAAACTCCACAACTGACCAAAAAAAAAACACATCAGGTAAGTAGAACATACTTTAAAAGAATATTAAAATCATTCACACAGAGCAATAGACTCACAGACACAGACACACACAGACACAAAGACAGGCAGACAGGCAGACAGACAGACAGACAGACACACACACACACACACAAACAGAGCTACTCTTTCTCCAGGAATTTCTTGAAAGTTAATTTTCATCTACATATCTTTAGCAATCTATGCACCATTTTGTCTATAGGGGTATATAGGTACACTGATGCCTATCTTTTAACAACAAGGGAATTATTATCTTTTCCTATAATGTAGAAAATCCAATAAGAACTTTGATCATGTTAACAATATAACAAAAAGTCTCATGTTTTCAGCATTCGATTTGAATGCTTTGTAGAGTTGAAGACACATAAGTAGAAAAATGGTAATTTTACCTTTGTGGATCTTTGATATGTGGGATTTTCCTCTGCGTACTTTCTTAAAAATGTTCACTGCCAATTAAAGTAAAAAAAATTGTTTCTCTTATTGTTTTCTTTTTCTTTTTCTCAGCATTCCTCTTTGCTTGAGAACGTAAAAGAGTTTCAGTAAATGACTTGTTTGGCTGGCTAGTTTGAGTTTGTCATACACCTGCAACATTGCAGGTAGGGTGTTAGAGAGATAAGACAAAGGAAGAAAATAAAGAGGTATGAAAGACCCTATTCTTTCCTGGAGTAACCTCCTCATTTAGATGGACAATTTGTGTTCATGTTGGCATTCATCTTTATTATACTTATCTCAAAGTTGTACATTAGAAATAAATTCCTATAGATCAAAAGCAGTGTAAGATACAAGCACTGGACTTAGTTTCTTTTTCCTAGTTGCAATATTTAGTATCTCTTGTAAATACTGCTATATCACAAAATAGTTTTAAATCAATTACTGAGTAGGAGAATTCTATTTATTATTATTATTATTATTATTTGTCTGTAGTGGGTCTTGAAGTCTGAGCTGGACACTGTCCCTCAGCTCTTCAGCTCAAGACTAGTGCTCTACCACTTGAGCCACAGTACCACTTCCAGTTTTCTGGTGGTCAGTTGGAGATAAGAGTCTCAGGAACATTTCTGCCCAGGCTGTCTTTCAACTGTGATCCTCAGCCTTGATTTTTTATTTTTTAATTGGTTTTCATTTGGGTTGAATTTAAATCAGGCTAGAAGTAAATAGGGATCATGATATAGAAAGAAGTTACTTTAGAAAGTTTAAGTGAACACGAGAGATCGGTTCTATGTCTAGTCACTTTTTTCAGATGAAATTCAAAAAATATAATCATAATTTATAGTAGAAAAGTTGCTATTACTCTGCAATTATCTAACAATTATGTATATTGTGTCTTCTATACTGTTTCAACAGTTATGAAAATGCTAGAAATACAGCAATTAGAAATATACTGGTCTATCTCCCAGGGAACACTGACTGGTTTTGATCAATAAGGATTTATTAATGCTTTGCAAATATTTGCTTTGAATTTAGAATCCAAATAATATGAATTATACTGTAGTCAAATAATTAATAAGCTAAAGTAATTGTTGTGATGAATTAATTAATTGAAAACCTATAAATTTATCTCTGGCAATTTCCATTTCTGAAAGGAAGAAACACAAAAGTTTTCCAATTGTAGGGTGATTCCTTCTTCTACTTTAATTCAGAGTATATTTTTTTCACAGTGCATCATATTGCATTGATTTGCTCAGTAAAGGTACAGAATATAATTGTGAGGGAAAATAGTACAGACAAAATGATTTAGTAAAGTTGTCTTTGTGTAATTATAATTAGCAACTTACTATTAAGAAGTCTGGGCTAACATTCTGAGTCGACTTCCACTCTGACTTTCTTCTGTCTCCCTCCTTCACAGAAGAGGTCAATTAGGATGGTAATACCAGACCAGAATTTTAGATCTGTCTAAAGATTCTTATATTTTTTAAAACATTGTTTCCCTTTTTCTGATCATGCCATCCAGGAGGACTGAAATTCTGCAGATATTAACATTGGGCTTCCTTGGAAATATTAACCCTGTTGATGCTGAGACTCATGTAAGGCTCTGCCTCCAAATTCCAATGAAATAGATTCTTCAGCCAGATGTTCCTATAAAACCTTTGCCACAATTATTTATATGTTTCAGGCAAAATGTACTCTTTTGGCCTGTGTTGTTGAGCTAATGACCTCAATTTTCCACAACCATTGCATATTTTAGCACAGCTCTGAGCTAGAATGTGTAGCCATTCAGTTGCTTTTTAAAACTGATTATGAATAGCTGTTCCTTCAGCTGCATCTATTCATAAACAACTCAATTCTTAATCTCTTCTATTAGCAGTAGATCTCAACATGAAGAACCTTGCTAAATTTGTTTCCTTGTTAAGAAAAGGGTATTCAGTGATAAATCCTTGTTATGTGGGAACTGTAAAACACTAATATTAGTTTGGAAGTATTTTCTTTTATTGGGGCGGGGGGAGAGTGAGGAGTGGGAACAGTCCTGGGGCTTGAACTCAGCCTGCACACTGTCTTTGACCTTCTTTTTGTTCAAGACTAGTGCTCTACAGACACTTGAGCCACAGTGCAACATCAGGCATTTTCTGAGTAGTTTATTGGAGATAGGGGTCTCACAGACTTTCTTTCCTTCCCCAGGCTGGCTTTGAACTGGATCGTTATGTTTCAAACTCCTCAGTAGCTATGATTGTAGGTGTGAGACATTGGGGCCTGCCTAGAAATATTTACTGTATTAGTCATTCTATCATTTTTCCTTTACAGTCAAAAGTTGATGTTAATCCTAGTGTTTTGAAAAGCAATGCAGTGCCACTCAGAGGAAGAAAGGAGAAGAAGACATTCTAGGTATGTAAATAGATACATAACCTGTGAAACTCAGAAATAGAGAAGAGTTGAGAAGAGTAAAGCACTAGATAAGACCAATTTGAATGATTAAAATTTTCCAGAATTTCACAAATTCAAAGCAAAATAAAGCTCCACCAATCAATGAAAAGGATCCAACAGGGGTAAAAACAAATGAATCTGAGAAAAATACTGGAAAAATAGGAGCCATGGAGAAAGAAAATGGCATTGCCTAATCTGGAGAAGAAATGGTTTGAGGGGAACAATAGAAATTTCATGAAATGAAGAGTTATTTTATAGATGATAGGGTCCAGATGTTTCCCTGTCCCCTTAGCTAATACAGAATTATGTGACAACAGAAATTTTAGGTTAATTATTGTGACTGCACAGGCTGAGAAACCCTGAAATTGTTTATCAAGAGATTTGTATAGGAAGATTTATTCAACCATGCAAATTGACATGGGGCCAGGTACCCACAGGGCCTTATTAAAATTAACCTTCAAACAAGAAGCTGAGGTTGTGATGGCCCTGAGCAGTACAGATACATTCATATATGTAAGACATACAAATTTCTTTGAAAGGAATTATATATCTTTCTACTTGAGTTTATTCAGGATTGTTATTCTACCTTATCTATATCTGAGAACAGCCAGTTTCCTCAGGCATGTTTTCTATGATTTTAGTGCTTTCAAGTAAATGCTTCTATGAACCCAGATATCTAGGAATGAATTCCAGTCAGGCATATCTAGGTGGATCCTGTTTAGACACAGGCACACACACATGTGCACACACACACACACACACACACACACTAAAACTACAGTACATTCAGAATAAAAAGATTTTAATCAAGAATACAACATTTCCAAGAGTTGTGGCTCAAGTTTGTAACCTTAGTTACTTGGTAAGCAGAGATGTGGGGATCATGGTTAAGTTAAAATGCCACGACCACCAAAGGGGGAAAGTTACTGAAATGTATACAATAAACTCAAGTTTACCTAGTCTTATTGAAATTCAGGTCCTTGGAAGAATTCTAACCCTCATTTTTCATGGCATGATCCCTGGACAAGAAAAAGAACATTCAAATATAACAAGATGGTTGCATAGCTACATCAGTTTGAATGGAAGAGTAGATTTTAATTTTTTATTTACCTTAGCTGAATGTTTTGTTCGGCAATATTCTTAGAGATAATATTCCAAATCACCAAAAGACCTGTATATTCAGAATCAGATCATATACACTGATTAGATCCAAAACAATATTTGAGGTTATCTTGACTCGTATTTTAGAGTAAACCATCACAACCCATGAATGCCATTGATAACAACAAAAAAGGACTAAAATATTGCTACCTAAAAATACTACTAGACAAAACTACTGCTATTGTATAGCAGATAAAATTCAGAGAAGCAATTTATATGAGGATGTATATGCACACTGGGCTTGAATTTGAGGACTTGCACTTTTGCTTTTTGCTGGTTAGAAATAAGTCTTGCTGGGTACTGGTGACTCATGCCTGTAATCCTAGTTAGTCAGGAGACTGAGATCTGAGGATCATGATTCAAAGCCAGCCTGGGCAGGAAAGTCCATGAGAGTCTTATTTCCAATTAACTACCAGAAAATCAGAAATGGTACTATGGCTCAAGTGGTAGAGCGCTTGTCTTGAGCTGAAGAGCTAAGGGACAGTGCCCAGGCCCAGAGTCCAAGCCTCACATCTAACAATAAACAACAAAAGAGAGAGAGACAGACAGAGAGAGCAAAGAGAGAGAGAGAGAGAGAGAGAGAGAGAGAGAGAGAGAGGTCTCATGGATTTGTCCACAATTATCTGATATATGAAAGTCACAAACTAAAATAACTAAAATACAAAACTCTCAATGCATTGAGTAAAAACTAATGATGGCAGAAAAAGAAGAAATAGACAGAAAAAGGATTTAAACAAAAAAGTAGTTCAAGCAAATTGTAGACTGGGACCTTTGCAACAATGTTGAATTGTCAAACAAATATATTCCTGGAGTCCTACAGAAAGAAACATTGAAGCTGGAGGTAATAGATAAAAATGTCCTCAATTTTGTAGGGGACATAAATAGACAAATAAAAAAAACCCTCAGAATTATGAACATAAACATTTGAAGAAACCACGCCAGTATTTATCATAATGCACATGCTGAAATCAGAAGTAAGAAATTGTATTAACAAAACCTAGAGAAAGTGGCATAATAGGTACAGGAGAATAATGATTCTAGATGATATTACATTTGTCAACAAAATCACTGGAGATCAGAAAACAGAATCATTTTCAAAACTGAAAGTTCTGTTAATCCATAATTAGCAACATGGGCAATGAATTTTAAGAATGAAAGTAAAATGAAGCATATATATATATATATATATATAATGTAATTATATATAATTACATTAAGCCTTTAAGACTGTTCAAAATGTTAAAATAATTGTCTAATAGATAAGACGATGTTAAGCAAAATGAACCCCAAGATAGGGACACAAGTGATTTTTTCTTCATTGCTATTGTTTCTAACATATGTGATTTTTTTTGTTGTTGTTGCTTTGTATGTCCCTCCCCTACGGTATAACCCCTGTTCACACTGCATTTGATGTTGGTATAATTTGGGGAGGGGAAGGGAAAAAATTGTTTAAATAGGGATACAGATTGACCCATTGCAACAATGAGATGCACAAGACACTATGTCGAAAAACGATCTTTACAATTTAGGCCGAGTGGGGTGGAGGGGTGTAGCTGAGGAGGTGGGAGGGAAGGAATGGTAGGGGAAAAACAAAGGCAACAATGCTGGATAAGAAATGCACTCATTACCTTGCTCATGTAACTGTAAACCCTCTGTACAGTATTTTCATGATAAAAAATTTAAAAATAAATTGTCTAAATAAAGGAAAATAATGATAATTTTGAGCTTCTAGAAATAAACACATATGGAAATAGTACATGATTTTAAGAACAACATAGTTGGGTGGAAAACACCTGTACATGGGTATACAAATGTTCCATTTGATAACATCTTATGGGCTTCTAAAATTTTTAAGTTTATTTAATGAAAAATTATGTTCTTTGGTGAAATTCTTAATTTATATGAATGTATATTTATTTATGTATGTGTATGTGTGTGTGTGTGTGGCTGTTCTGGGGACTGAAATGAGGGACTGTGTGCTGTCCTTGGGCTTTTATGTACAAGGATAACTTTTTATCACTTGAGCCACAGCTCCACTTTCTGTTTTTTGGTGGTTAATTGGAGATGAGAGTCTCACTCACTTTCCTGCCTGGGCTTAGATCTTCAGATCTCAGCCTCCTGAGTAGCTAAGATTATATGTGTGAGCCACTGGTACCCTGCATATGTTGTAAATTTTACAACTATAACTTAAGTATCAATAGGAAATGAAATAGAAATCTGATACTTTCAGAGCTTAAAATAGGTTTGACTTTTCTTCAGTATCAACTATATAAAACTGAAAGGCATTAAGCATACAGATTTTTCAAACCGCTCTAATTTTTTCTGTCTCTCATCAAGACACACATGCATACTCACACACAAAGAGCAAACAGAAGATATAGCAAAAAAAGAGCAAACTTTTAATTTGGACTGAAATGTTAAGAATATTAACTTAATCAAATGTAGGGAGGGAGGGATGAAGGGAGGGAGGAAGGAAGGAAGGAAAGAAAGAAGGAGTGATGAGAAAGAAACTAGGAGAAACTAACTGTGGACATATTCTACTTAATTACATAAAATATGTTTTGGTTTGATCAATAGTACTACAAAGTTAGGATGACCTAATTATACAAAAGCAAGACTATAACAAATAAAGTCTTCTGACTATAAGGAACATGTTTTAAATATAAAAGCAATAATGTTTGAATATAAATGACAGAATAAAATTAAAAGAGCATGAAAAATTGGAGTGGCTGTTTTTTAAAAATCAGATAAAATAGACTTTTAGGAAACAAACAAACAAAAAAACCCAAGACAGATGGACAAGACTTTTCACTACAATAAAAATATCACCTCAAAAATGAGGATGGAGGTGTGGCCAGGTTGGTAGAACACTAGCTAATGAACAATAGCATTAGGCACTGAGTTTAAGTCTTGGACTCAGATTTTTTTTAAATGCATGAAACAAAATTTTATTTAATTACATAGTGAAATAAACTACACAATCATTAATGAAAAGATTTTAACACCTATTCAATGAGTAACGGACATCATTTTGAACATTTTGTGGACAGCTTTTAAGGAAGCTGCCCTGTTTTTCTATGACTACACATTTGTGTAAGATTATAAGAAAGTCCTGGTGAAACCTGCTTCTGCTCCAAAGGAATTTCAAACTCCATATTCCCTGCACCTCAATGGTTAGAAACTGGGACCTCAGTTTGGTCCCTGTCTAACCACAATTGGGTATCCAGACCCTTCTTCTAGCCTTGCTCTCCTTCTTGCTTGAAAGGTAGGTTTTGATCTTCCCAGAAAGTTCAGCTGTATAAATTAGGGAACTTTGCATGTCCTTTTAGCCAGTATGGAATCAACAGCCTTGATAACCATACCAAATTCTAGGTAGGGTTTCATCTACCTCTCCAAGAAAGCACAAGAACTCAGCTTTCAACATATACTCAAGCTCATTTAAACTATAAATTTCCTATTTTGGCAAACCGATTTAATCAATATATTTTTTCAACTATACTACTTTATAAATTATAAACAAACCAAAGAATTAGAGCAAATATTTATAAAATGTTTATCAAATAGCAATGAATCAAAACTGTATAAAAGCACATTTTTTATAATAAGTAAGAAAAATAATTAAACCTTTTCATAGTTAATGAGCAAAAGATTTATCAATAAATAAGAAATATATAAAGAGATATTCTGCTTTTTAAAGAAATCAACATAGAAATAATAATACCATAACAATGTAATTACTAAACATGGACATAGCCATACTATTAATGTTAAATATTTTTCACTGAACTAAGTACTGGAAAGGATAAAAAAAAAGTGACTAGAATTTTGCTACACATTTTATTTGTTTATTTATTTATTTGTTTGTTGTCAGTCATGGGGCTTGAACTAGGAGCCTAAGCACTGTACTTAAGCTCGGTCAATGAATGCTAGTGCCCTACCATTTGGAGACACAACACTACTTCCAGTTTTTGGGTAGTTAACTGGAGATAAGTATCATGGACTTTTCTTCCCCAGCTAGCTTTGAACTGAGATATTCATATTTCACCCTTTTGAGTCACTAAAATTACAAGCGTGAACCATTAGCACCTAGTTTTCCTCCACATTTGATGAGAATATTTATTGTATTCTTTAGTAAACAATTTGGCAGTATGGATTTTTAATTAATTAAATTATTTTTTATTATCTTTAAGTACTTGTGCCAAGGGGTTGCCATTTAACGAAGGTGTTAATGAGTACCATGCATCTTGACCATTGTCAGCCTTTCCAAGATTCTCACCCATCCCTCCTCTTTCCCCTTTCCTTTGGCAGTTTTTAAAAAGTTAAATATGCACTCAACAGAGCATTCAACTATTCAATTCTTCACTATTTTCTCAAGAGAAACAAATCCAAAAACATATGTCTGCAGGGACTCTTGCTTGAGTATTCATAGCAGCATCCTTATAATTGTCTGAAACTGGAATTATACAACTGGTGAATGGATACTTGTATATCTATGGAACAGAATGTTTTTTCTAACATAAGAAAGTATTTGTGCACATTAACCACTGAATAATATAAAAATAATAAAATTTCAGGGAAGAAACCAAACAGAAAAGTAAAATCAAATGCATATTTCCCCACTGTATAAATCGTTTGTAAGTGAAAATTAATTTGTAGTTACAGAAAGGATTTCATAGGTCAGAGAAGGGATAGAGTTTGAAGAAATTTGAAGAAATATAGTAGTTTCAGTAATAGTAGTTTCAGTTAGATAGGTAAAATCCAGAAAAAAGCATTACTTATTTATTAATCTTTTGATTTTCTGTTTAATATTCACCCTTTGTCCCACAATTTCTGTAATTCCCCTTTCCTTCCCCAAATCAGATAAACTTATATTGGAGACAAAGGGTATCAAAATAAAAAAAAAACAATGACAACAGGATATTAACCAAAAAAATGAAAGAAAAAAAGAAATAACTGAGAACAGTAAAATAAAAAACTCATTTTTTCCCAAACTAATGTATCATTAATATTCAGAGATGATTATGAATGTAGGTAAATTCATTCTTCATGACATTATCTGAAGAGTCTTATGGATATTTATCTCTCTCCTTCTGTTACAATGCTCTCTATTCATCATTAAAGTTTTCCCTGAGTTCATATGCTGACCTATTAAATGCCAAAGCCCTCATTAATATATACTTTCAAATAACATGGAAACAAAATTATGTGAGAGAATGAGAGTTCCTGGACAACTGGAGCTGCATTAGGATATACGGAATTCATGAAAGAAGAGATGTCACCAAAAGAAGGAAAGCAGATTGGAAAATAGGGTGCTCTAATAAAGCGATCCTATTATGATAAGTTTCATCCCTCATCTAGTTTTCCAACACTTTTAGCTAATTTTATCTTTCTAACACTATAATAAGCAAAATAGATTAAAATAGAAAAGGCTAAAATGATTCTGAAACTTGTAAAGATTTATATATTTTAATATACTTACCAAAATCTAAAGCAGATTCATTTTAATGATTGTATTTTAATATGTTCATGATAGATATATAAAAGATCAAAATAACCACTTGAGGCATAATATATATAAATATATTTATCAATTTAGATAGACCAATATAGATGGATGAGTTTATCCTTCGTATCTATTGAATACTTTCAGTTTCAGTGTGTATTTAATATGATAAATGTTTTAACATTTAGTGACTAAGAGTAGAAACTGAAGGTAGGTTTTCAGATATTTGTTAATAGAATTTCCATGAAAAAAATGCACACTTCTACAAAAGCTGTGTCATAAAACTGACACTGAAATATTTACATAATGTCAATGTGCATTTAAATGTATATTAATATTATAATAATCTACAAGATACATTATTTAATGTATGCTATTATATTGAGAAAGTATTTATAAAGATGTATCTTTCACCAAATTCTACAACTAAGAGAGCTCCTGAACTGAAGCAGAGACAATGAATTAATCTATGTTATTTCTGTATCCTTACTCTGTGCAAGGTGGAGTGCATTTGAATGGTTTGACTCCACTCATACTACTTTTTCCATGTAACAAGTGGCTTGTATTGAGGTACAATGACCACGCTCTTTCAAAAGCCATCAAAGAATAGCAACCCATATTATGAATATTTAACAACACAGTGTCTATGACCCCTGTGGCAATGGCAGATAGAGAAAAATGCAGGAGTAAAGTCTCAGATGACATTGAAAGTCTGACAACTAACATTTACAACAATGTTAATGATTCACAGATTGCAGCTCTATACCATCAAGAGAGCCTCCAGTGATGCCACCACCTGCATGATTTATATGCTGTCTTCCCTAGAACTGAAGAAGAAAATAGAACTTGAAATTGTTTAAAAATTGAGGGACACTAAATTCAGCCAATCTCTTGTAACTGGTCAGTATTTATTTTAAAAAATTTTTAAAAAATCATGCATTTTCTAAATTAACATTATGTACATTTACATTATCATTATATATTTATGGCCTTAATATATTTTGCATTTTTTCACTATGTATATTAAACATGAATGCAATAGGAGCAGGGAAGATTTTGGTTTTTGCTTTTATTTTAGGAACTGTGGTACAGATTATAGCAGAAATCAACATTATGTACTCTAGGAGGTCTGAAAGTCCACAACAATCTAATTTTATAAACTACTCTAGTGTCAAAATTTCTTGAATGTCATCTTTAACCCATTTCTTATTCCTAGCCATACTCAAGAGTAATTTTATAATCAGGAGTTAACCTTGTCTTAATTTTTGAGATTTTTGTGAAGGCATATTTTGGTGGTGCCTCTATGCCTTGGTTTTACAAACATATTAAAAATCTTGGATGCATTTGGTGCTCCGTTGTTTGGTGAATAGATATTTAGAATTGCAATATCCTCCTGAAGGAGAGATCCCTTAATTAGTATGTAGCGACCTTCTTTATCTCTTCTCACTAATTTTAATTTGAAGCCAATTTTAGCTGATATTAGAATTGCAACTCCTGCCTGTTTTGGGGGGGGGCGTTTTGCTTGGTAGATTCTATTTCAGATTTTCACTTTCAGAATATGTTTTTTAATTTTTTATGGGCAAGGTGTGACTATTGAAGGCAGCAGATAGAAGGATCTTGCTTTTTAATCCAACTAGACAGTCTGTCACTTAATTGAAAAGTTAAGTCCATTAATGTTGAGAGTTAGGACTGAAAGGTGGTTGGTAGTTCCTGCCATGTTGTCCACCTTCTTAGAGGCTGCAACAACAGGGTTCTTCCTATAGTTCTTGGATTCTCAGTTTGGGTGTGGTTTCTTGGCCCTTATTATGGTATTGTTGGTTTTCTATGTTTAGGATATCTTTAAGTATCTTTTGTAGGGCTGGTTTGGTGGAGATGAATGTTTCAGTTTTTCTTTGCTATGGAAGGTTTTTATTTGACCTTCTGTTATGAAAGAGAGTTTAGCTGGGTACAGTATTCTTGGTTGATAGTTGTTTGTCTTGTTGATAGTTGTTTGTCTTTAGAGCATGGCATACATCATTCCAGGCTCTTCTTGCTTTAATTGTCTCTACTGAGAAATCTGAGGATATTCTAATTGTTTCCCTTTATAGATGATTAATCTTTTCTCCTTGACACCTTTAAGGATCCTTACCTTGGTCTGAATTGATCCTGTGCAGATTATTATGTGACGATGGGATGTCCTATTCTGGTCTGATCTATTTGAGGTTCTAAAAGCTTCTTATATCTGAATAGGCCTATCTTTTTGCATGTTTGGGAAGTTCTCTGCTAGGATCCTGTTAAGTAAATTTCCTAGATCATTAACTTCTGTCTCTAGGTGCTTCTCTATACTCATTATCCTCAGATTAGGCCTTCTGATGGTGTCTTCCAAATGTTGAATAGATCTATCAAGTTTTTGTAATCCATTGTTAAAATTATCAAAATTAAGTAAGAATTTTACTATCCTGGTTTATGTTTATTTCTCAATAATATGTTGATTTAAGAAATTAAAACTAAAATCATTAATCATGTAAGTTTCAACATAGTTGATGATTCTGGTTAATTGGCAAAATTCAGTCAGTAATAAATGTAACTTGTCACTACATAGAAAACAATAATTAGACATTTTTATAATTTGTGAAAATAATTTTTCACAGCTCTTGTCTTAAAATTAAAATGATTCCAATCTTAAAAATAATCAAATTATTTTAATTAATATTTTTTAAATTTATGAATTTACTTATATTGTAGAGGTGGAGTACAGAAGTGTTACAGTTACATAAGGCAATAAGTACATTTTTTTAAACAATATTACCACTTCCTTCATTTTCTTCCAAGTTTTCCCTCCCTAGTTAGTATTTTACAAATGAAGGAAGTTGTGGTCAGAAAAGATGAAAATAGATGGAAATGAAATGTAGCAATGTTGACACATTGTACATATTTTATATGATGCAAAGTATTTGCAAATACATCATATAACATATGCTAGCTTCACAAAATAATTACATTATTAATGCTATCAAACTGCATGTTATATATACATTATTTCATTAGCTACTAACATATTTCTGCTACTGAAATGTAGAGCCAGTTATTTATTTGTTATTTAATTTGACTAGCTATGCTTTAATAGGAATAAACATCATAGATTTCATATAAAATACATTATATTGTGTTAAAGCATTTTAAGCTTCCAATTATTCACTAAGGCTTTATTAGATATTTTGCTTTCTTGGTCAACTTTACAAATATTTTATGTTACCAGAAATTGAACTCCATTACACAGAACACAAATAGACTCTCTAAGTTTGTGCACAATTTGACCAAAAAACAGAGCAAAAATTTTATTTCTTTACTTTTTCATTTTTAAATCTCCTATTATTTTTCTAATTGAGAAGACAATAACTTTTCTCTAAGTTTTGACTTTGTGAATTTTTAACATGCCAATAATTCTCTTTTGAATATTCTATGCATCAGAAACTTTCTACTACCATTCTAGTTATTTCTATTCAATCTGAACATACTTTGTTGTTGCTGTTTTTATAATCTATGCATTCTGTCCATTTGGCATGTTAGAAATTCACTGTTTCTTATATCACATATCTTCCTATTTCTTCATATCTTCTCTCTTTTAAATGAATAATAGAACAGCAAACTTTTCAATTTACTTGGAAGTCAAATATTCTAAGTTTGCATGGCTAACATTACCCAGTTGGATCTCAAACCAAATAGGATAATAGTATTTATTGGTATCAAATACTCTTCTAAAGTTCATTTGCTTTTAATTTTTTATAGAATTTACTTCATAAATTCATAGAATCTAAAGCTACAATTGAAAAGCTGGTATTGATTCATATCATTATTGAAATTTCATTTTCTTTGTCCAGTAAGAGAATATGTCTAAATAAAAATCTTTCCTTCATTTGGTTGGGCAAGTGATAGTCCTGTCCAAGCTGCATTTGTAACCCTAACAACATTTTATGCTTAATTATTCATCCTTTTTATAGTTCTCTTTTTGCTCTATGACTGTTATGACTTCTTAAAAACAGCAAATATTTATTTATTTTTTATTTTTTTGGCTCTGGTCGTGGGGCCTGAACTCTGGGCCTGGGCGCTGTCCCTCAGCTATTCAGCTCAAGGCTAGCGCTCTACCACTTGAGCCACAGAACCACTTCTGGCTTTTTTCTTTTTGCTTATGTGGTGCTGAGGAATCGAACCCAGGGCCTCAGGCATGCAAGGCAAGCGCTCTACCACTGAGCCACCTTCCCAGCCCCAAAACAGCAAATATTTATAAAAGTGATATCTATTTCTGTTCTGTTTTCTATTTCTAAAAATAACTTTTATTCATCAAAGATCAGTTCTAATGGTTATTTGATTTCGCATTACTTTCCATTTTGTTGTATTTTCCCATATATCTGGAGATTTTTAGATTTCATTCATATTTAAGATTTAAGAACTAGATAATTCATGTGGTGTTCCAGTATTAATTATAAATAGATAAATTCTACAAAATTCATCTTCTATAAGTTGGAATTAAAATTGGAAATAACAATAGAGTGAGTCTCTGTCTCTAATTTTTCTTTATAATAAATGATTAAGGAGCTGGTTTTCAGAATGAAGTCTCTATGTTGCAACTTGAAGAAGAGGAAGCTCTGAATAAGGAAAACATTTTATAAGTTTTCATTAATAAACAGTTATAATAAAAGTTTTCATACAGCACATGATAATTTATATGTTTACATATTCATGATTTACCTGTATAACTAAAATTCTCTTCATTTTCTTGAGAGATGAGAGAGTAATTATGTATCAGTTTTTCCACTCATATTATTTTTCCACTTAAGTTCATGTTCCTCTTTTCAGCTCTATGTTTTATACTTCATCATATCTAAAAAATGTATACTTGACATATCTTTAATGTTCTTAATGAAATGTGTATTTTTCAGTGTATGTTTTAGGTGATATCTTCCTCTTATATCTTCGTTATAAGTGTTATAAGTGTAAATTTAAGCCTTTCCTCTACTTAAAATCACTTATCAATTCTCTTTTCTGTTTTAACTCATTCTATCTCTATACATTTCCATTTACTAATGTAAAGTAAGCATACTACTTCAGTACCTTGAACTAGGAGATTTTTAATACTGCTAAGTGATACATTTAAATAATTTTTGAAATTATACATATTATCTTGTGAGTTTTCCAGTATAAAAGGAAAAATAATGTCCTCACCATGCTTTGGTGAAAACCTTTTATTTTCCTTTTTTCTTTCTTTTTTTTTGGTCCAGTCGTGGGGCCTAAACTCTGGGTCTATGTGCTGTCCCTCAGCTCTTCACCTCAATGCTAGCACTCTACCACTTGAGCCACAGTGACACTTCTGACTTTTTTTTTCTGCTTATGTGGTGCTGAGGAATCAAACCCAGGGCCTCATGCATGCAAAGCAAGCACTCTACCACTGAGCTACCTTCCCAGTCTGGTGAAAACCTTTTCTTTCCTACTTTATCTCAAATCGTCTCTCTTTTACAATTGTTTAAGTCATAAATTTAATAACTTTTACATCTTTATGAGTACAATAAAATCTCTCATATTGTTTTGTGTAATGATCAGAACTGAAAACCAGAAAGCAGTGTTCCAATTGTCTGTTGAAGAACTTGTTATTCAGGATATCAAAAATATTTCAAACATTAACATGACATTGAGGATGATAAAATGTTTCTCAACTTTTTTAAGCCCTATTTATTATTTTAATAAAAATGAAAGCTGATGTTGTAGAGAGATTGATCAGACATACCAATAATGTAAGTTACCTATTATTCTTTGTTAAATAGTATTCCTGAAATCCAGATGCAAACACAAAAAACTTTTTCCACATGCTTTTCTACTCACAGACTCTGAATGAGGAGCATCAAACTGCTGTGTGGCTTTACTATACTGTTTTTGCATTTTAAGTATATGTTAGCTTTGATTACTCTATAAGCATAACTTCTATTCCTCATCATATACTTTTAATTCTAAACTTCGGGTTTGTGTGTGAGTCTATTTCACTCACCATGGTTTTGTGTCTATTTGGTGTTTGATCAGTATTTCCTATAAACTTTTGACCATTTTCACATAAATGTTTCCTAGACACCAGAATAGAAATAATTGTCCTTTCTATTCCCCTCTACCCTGAGATATTTCCCTTATGTGTTTCCTATTTCATTCATTAAATCAACTTTGCCAAGTCATTCAGTGGAGGCACACATTCCTACTATTTTCCTGCCATTACAGCTATCTACTTTGCCACAGGGTTTCTTTTACTCATCTCTTCCTGTCCGATTCCTTTTTGGGTATTCAAATTCATCTCACAACATGTTTTGCCTGTGTTACTACAATAACATTCCAACTTATCTTTCTAGCTTCAGTCAACGTCTTCTCTCAAAATGTAGTTCATAATAGGCCATATTACCTTTATTCTCAAACACGCAAATGCTGACAAGTGTTCTCAGAAGGAAGTCTGACATTCTCACTGTTAGCACATAAGGATTCATTAGATACTGGATGTTTCAACTTTACTCCTGCAATTGTCTCATTCACTTAATTTTCTAGTTAATTGATTTTTGTCCTTGAAGTGTGTCCCATCACACTGTCTGTCATAACCCTACTCATAATTCAAGATTGAATCCAAATACTTCCCTTTCTTACCTTCTCTGTTGTATCTTCATTGATATTTATCTGACTTTTTTTTTTGGCTCCGGTGGTGGGGTCTGAACTCTGGGCCTGGGTGCTGTCCCTCAGTTCTTCAGCTCAAGGCTAGCACTCTACCACTTGAGCCACAGCGCCACTTCCAGCTTTTTTTCCTTTTTCCTTATGTGCTGCTGAGGAATCGAACCCAGGGCTTCATGCATGCAAAGCAAGTGCTCTACCACTGAGCCACCTTCCCAGCCCCTATTCATCTGTCTTTTAAATTCCCCTTTTAACATCTTGTGTACAATGTGCTAATGCTGACGTAGGAATGATTTGTTTTTTTCTAGGACATCTCTTATATTCTGAAAGTATATTTTTCTTTATGAGTTAAGGAGAAATGGAGAGAGAATTTCATGTTACTTTTAGGTAGAGGCTAGGAATGTTACTGAAAACTCGATTCAGCATAGTCATCTCCCTACCATAAATATCAGTGGTTCTCGGACTAAACAACCTTATTCTACTGTATTACTTGGTATAGTTTTCTCAACTCTGATTATTTGTAACATTTAACACACTGAAAATATAATCTTTGATGATATATTTTGTATTCCTTTTTGTGACTATGTAGCCCAATAATTTGAAAAGAAAATTGGCATTAAATTAATACTTGTTCAATTGAAATATGAATCTCATTAACCCACTTGTAGATTACAAACTCACTGGTCTTACCTTTCTATACATTTTTCACCTTCTCTAATAGTCATATAGTTCTGTAATATATATGTATATATATATATATATAATATTGTGTCAAAGCAAACTTTATTTTTCTTTAAGTGATTTTTCAAGGGATTAACCATTCAACAAAGTAGCTTATGAAAACAATGCATCAGGATCTTTTTTGTTTAACAACATTAAAGCTTGAAATCAAGTCTTTATGATTGCTAGGCTGTCACTCTATACTAGTCATTGGTTATTTTTGGAGCAGAATACTGCATTTTCCTAGTTATGTCTGGATGACTTGCTTTCTGCCATAATTGTGATGGCTAGTGCATGACACCATGTCATATTCTTGTGAGATTTGAGTCTTAAATTTTTTTGGTCTGGAAACATGATGTTTCTGATCTCAGACTCCTGAATGGCCGGGATAACTGAAATGCCTTACCATAGGCTGATGTTGGTTGAGGTAGGGTCTTGTGGGTATTTTCCCTGGGGTGGGTGGCCTCAAAATGCTATTCTGTTGGCCTCTGTCTGCCTAGTATCTAGGATTGCTATTCAGCTGGCTTAGGCTTCTGTAGTTCTTAAAGTATTGCATTCGGTTTTATTCACTTCTCAATTAAGTTGGACACTATATTCTTACTTTTTTGGGGGTTTTGGTGGTAGTAGGGCTTGAACTCAGGGCCTGAGCACCGTCTCTGAGCTTTTTTGCTCAAGGCTAGTGCTCTACCACTTTAAGCCAGACTATTACTTTCAGTTTTCTGGTAGTTAATTAGATGTAAGAGTCTCTCAGGCTTTGCTGCTCCAGCTAGCTTCAAACCTCAATCCTCAGATCTCAGCCCCCGGAGTAGGTAGGATTACAGTCATGCCACAAGCACCCTGATCCTTACATTTTTTTAAGGAAAAGGAACAATATACCTTCATCCCTGTAACTCTATAATCTAGGACAGTGTTTAAGTGATACTTGAGGTGATATAATTGAATGAACGTATTGTACAAGATAATTTCAAGCCAGGCATGGTGGCAAATCCTTAAAATTATAGCATTTGGTAAATTGAGGTAGGACCACCCCAATTATTAATTTAGCTTCAAAATATAGTGCCACGCTTTTACAGTCTAGAAAGTAATCTGAAATAAATAAATCAAAATGAAAATAATTTAAAAGATGAAGTGTTTCGCGAAGGTTTACATAAATGTTTCCCCAAGGAAAAATGTGGAAAATGGGAACCTTTCCATTAGGTTATTGGGATGTAATGGAAAAAGAGGTGAAAGTCAAAATCAAGTTGCATTGTATTCATAAACTGATAAATGCAAAAAAAGTCAATCCATACCCTAAAAATTCAAGAAAAGTGAGGGAATGGATAGTTTGAGAGAGGTGTGTGAGAATGTTGAAAGGAATGATGTTGATGAAGTCATACTGTATTCATAAACTGCTTTGTCGAATGGAAACTCCTTTGTACAACTACTTTAAGAAAATAAAATATTCAAAAGAAAAAGAAAACCACAAAAGTGCATTCTTTAAGTTGATATTAGTATCCAATTCCTTTCCTCTTTCTCTCTGCTTCCCTACCATGCTGTGAGCAATCTACACAAACATGGTTCTTATTGGCATGTATTGTCTCACTTCAGGGCCAAAAGCAGATCAATTATGGACTAGAAGTTTTATAAGTGTAAGCCAGAATAAAGCTTTTCCCTTTAAAAATTATCTTGAGTATTTGTTACAGTAATGGATAAATTATTAGCATACAAATTCATTTATATTGTACCTAGAAACTTCTATAAAGAAAGTTATAAACTTAGATGGCTTTTAGCTGATGCTTATATTGTATAGCCTCAAGAAATAGCATACATGACATCAAGACCAAACTAAGTATTTCCAATCATTGATTATAATAGTTAGGTTCCTTTGGCAGCATTCCTATGAAGGAATTGTTTTCTTCAGTGTAGCCCTGAGTCTAGTCACCTGTATCAGAATCACTGGAGGGCCTTATATAAAACAAACAGTTTCTAAGTCTTTAGAGGCAGACTCCCAATTATCATTTGTATAAGCAAGCAAGCGTGTGTGTGTGTGTGTGTGTGTGTGTGTGTGTGTGTGTGTGTGTGCTGGTCTTGTTCCTTGAATCAGAGTTTGATTGTGATTAAGGATAATGCTTTATCAACTGAGCCACAGCTCTTCTTCTGGCTTTTTGATGATTAACTGGAGAGAACAATCCCATTGAGTTTCCTGCCCAGGCTGGCTTCAAACCAGGATCCTCAGGTCTCAGCCTCCTCAGTAACTAAGATTATAGGTATGAGCCACTGTCACCCAGCCATTGGAGTGATTATTAAGCACAGTAATATAAAAGCTATCTTTCTTGTTTTTTTTTCCTGGGAAATATTCTCTTCATCTTCATAACAGTTATTTTAGTTTCATAATAGTATGGATGATAAAAATAACTAAGGTGGAAGATCGGGACAAGATGGCGGAGGAGAAGCTGGAAGCTGAACAAGCTCTCGCATAGAAAGCAGTTTTAGAGTTCCAGTGAACAGTCCTAAGCCAGAGAAACACACCAAGTGTGCCATCACAGGACAGAGAGTTAGACAAGTGAGAGAAAGCCAAGGCAAGAATACACATCTGAGCACCAGCCAGCAACAGCCGCCGCCGGCGGCGGCGGCAGGATCGCAGTGGAGACTGCAGCCGGGCTATCGGCGGCGGCAGGGTCGCGGTGGAGACGGCGGCGGCAGGGTCGCGGCGGAGACCGCCCCGGGGCTAAACCTCAACGCTGAGAGTCCGGGACGAAGGAGCCAGACGCAGCAGGCGAGCGGATTCTACTCAACACCAGCAAGAACC
>NW_012267342.1:599691-646018 GCF_000151885.1 Dipodomys ordii
TGGGAAGGGATGGGAAGGGTAAACAAAGGAGGAGGCTACAATGCTTGGTAAGAAATGTACGCATTATCCTGCCCATGCAATTGTAACCCCTCTGTACAGTTTGTTCACAAATAAAATAAAATAAAATTAAAAAGAAAAAAGTGAAAAAAAATAACTAAGGTGGTTTCCTTACATAGAAAATATTACATGAAATGTATTATGTCTATATAATTACCATTTGCTACTTACAACAAATTTACCAGAGATCAGTTATGTCTAGTGAGAAGACATGAGATTCCATATGTAGAAAAATTATATGCTTAATATCATATATATACAAAATTCTCTATCCTGATTTAAAACTTGTTATTTAAAAATGATAATTTTATGCTTCTATATTATTTGAAAAATCAATGTTTGTTTATTTATTTTACCCCCAAATATTCTCCAGATTTGGAATTCCTGTTTAACTTCAGACAGCTCAACTATATTTTAATTGGCTTCCTTGTTTGTGAACCAAAAGATTAATGTATATGCCAGAGGATATATTCCATCTGAAATCAAGGTTGAATGTCTGATGTTTCAATTTCCTTAATTGATGACGGTTTTCAAAGTGTATTCCTTTCGACATATGATAGAATCACTAGGAAATATAGATTTAGGACTGCTGTGAAAAGTTCAGCTAAATTGCCTATCAGAGTTCAGCAGTTTGAAGAAAACCTCAAAAAGGAAAACCTTTTAAACTTTACTACTGGGGTAACATGAGCCAGCCAAGCTGTTATCACCTGATAATGCATTTCTAGGTGAGCTAAGTTTGCCAAGGACTGTGGTGTCCTGGGGTGATGATGGCTTCTTAGCTGTGCAGCCCACTGGACAGCCTTGAGAGAAAATGTCTTAGGTCGTATAGAGAACAACACAAATAATGTGCTCTGTTTCTCAGAAAAGCAGGAGACATACAACCTTTGTCAGTGTCATTTAAGAAATCACTCTCCCCTTAGCGAAATACTTCCCACATAAATTCTATCATTACTTAAAAGCCTAGGAGCTACCTTTCTGACAAATACCTGGCCCTGGCATATACCACATGAGCCTCCTGGTTTTAGGGGAGGGAACCAAGAGCAGACCCAAATAAGGTCACCTTCTGTCCCTGCCACCTGTTTATTGACTTGGAAACATGAGCTTGTTTGTCTTTATCACTGCCCAAACTGATCTTCATCTAGTATTTTTCTTGGCTGTCTCATTCTGCTATCTCCTGGCTGTGTGGTGTATGGCTGTAACTGGAATTCCGATGGCTCTCATTTTACGTCCAAACAGTTCTAGTTTCCCCTTACCATATGGTCATCCTGATGTTACCATTTGCCTCAATCATCCTTTTTGTAGCTGCTTGAACATCTTAATTGATCTCATGAGCTGTGTTAGGGATTTATAACAGACATCAGTATAATTCACACATACACATGGACTCCGTCTTTTTTCTGATTGGATGTGTGTTACATATACATAGATACTTACATTTCTCTAAAACCTAGCTTTCACCTTAGTGATAACATGAATTAGCTTTCAAGGACTATAGCTCATCAGAGAAAACTATTACCTGTATTCTTCTGTGAAATACAAGGTTTCCCATCTCCCTGGAGTGTTTGCACATTAGAATAAATTTAAGCACTTTTCTCCTGTTTAATCGAAGTGGTAGATATACTCAGTTTTGAAAGCTTTCTGGAATAGAGTGTGGTTTTTTATTTTACTAGGCAATCACTCTGTTTTCCTTATTTTCTCTCCCATTCATTTCTACTGTCAGACACTTAAAAAACCATTAAACATTATGTATTTATATTTTAACCCCTAAGATGCACTAAGATACAAGAGACAATTCCACATTCATCAGTGATTTTGCTTGTTTCTAAAGGCTGCAACAAAATATATTCTCAAAGGAAGATTTTTATAGTTATGTAAACTCACCCTGGAACACATCCCTAACAAACCCACTCAAGTGAAAGCTAACACTATAGAAAGAAATAATAGGCTATGAAATTTCCTACGTAGTACATTTTAGGCACTAAAATGGGAGTATGTAACTAAGTCACTCTTTTCAGTGGAAGGTAATTGACTAATTGAGTCATTTTCAGTGTTTGAAAATTAGATATTTGATAGCTCATCTTTGATATGTCTTCTCTGTTCCTCTTAATTTTCTATACTACTTTAAATCAGTACTACCTTTAATCTTTGACTGCCCTTCTCTGTTCCTCTTAATTTTCTGTTATTTTAAATCAGGATTACCTTTGTGTGTTTTCAAATTTCCTCCATTTTATCTGCTGAGTATAAAATATACCTTATGTGTTATATAGGTTAATCCATACTAGAAAACTGATTTAAAATTGTGAAACAAAAGTATCCATCTTTAGGCTGAATTTTGACATTTTAGAATTGATTCGTTTTTTTTTTTTTTTGTGGGCCCATTGGATGATCTGGTTTCTTAAAATGGTATGCCTCAAGTGTTATCTCTTGTGTCTAGTGTATCAGGCAGATTTTTTTTGACTCTGCCTAGGGAAGGCCTGCTGGGCCTTTTAAAATCTGAAGTCAGGTCTCTCCAAGAAGAGAAAAAAAAAGAACACTGAATGTCTTAAATAAATAATACCAAAATGGCTCTGAGGCAATATGAACCCAGGGTTTTTGCTTGCATTTTGTTAGTCCATTGGGGAATTTCAGTGAATAGATTAGTCTCCATAGGCAGTATAGTCCATAGAAGCTATGTGCAACACCAAGGAAACTTCACTCCAAAAATCAAGGGACTTCAAAATCACACCCTTTGGTTGCTTACCTTTGTGATTTAACATTTCATTTAAGTGCCTTAACTTGAATAAATGAGGACAAGCACACATCTGAGCATTTACTTAACTCCATGGATTTATTTTGTGTATTATGCTCATAACTTATAAATTTCCTAAAATCAGAACATTTGTATACATGTTCATTTCTTGTACGTATGGCATATTATGGGGTGAATGACAGTTACCAATGACCAGCAGGTTTATGCCCACGATGTGATTTCCACATAAGGAAACAGAGGAAGTCTTTTATCTTTGGAGAACAGAATTGCTGTGGTAGGAGCACACAAATTCTGTTACTTGCTCTGGATTTACTAGGGAGGTATTTAACCCTCAATTTCTTTAAAACAGAGCTTATATCAATGGGTGGATGTTTATACAAAACTCAGTGATAGGCAAAGAGGGCTTTTCTCAGGTATCACTTTCCTTCTGCTATCAGTGTACCTAGCAATGATTAATTTTTCCCTATATCAATATTTTTTCCACAGAGAGATTATAGAATATGAATGAGTCTATGAATAATGCTATCAATATAGACATACTTCTTGTAAAATAGAAACAATTGAATTGATGATTATTCAATTGGGTAAATGTACTAAAACGTGACTTATTATAAATAGAGGTAAAAGCTTGAATGTGAAACTCATATAACATTTGAGAAATTCATTGGAAGGATACGAAAGGTAATGGATTAAAATACTCATTAAAATATTCTCACAAAGATAAAAATAGAGAAAATAAACACAGCAATTGGTGCAGAGAAAGTTTCATCCTAAATTTAAGGTATGATCAAAAATATTTGGAGACTACAAAGAGATTCATGAATGGATCATCTGTCATTCCTTAAGGGTTCAGTTAGAAATTCAAATTTGGAACTCTTCAAAATGATGAGCATGATTGAAAGATTGGATTGATGAGGAATAAATAAATAATAAAAAATATTGTTAAAGAATTTAAAACTAGGAAATAAATACAACAAAGATAATCTTCTGAATCAGGGTAGAAACTGGACTGGCAATGTGTTCAAGGTGACTCAAAAGGCCTGTTGATAACAAGGACAAAAGATGGAGAAAGTAGCATAACTGAAGGGGGTAATCTTCAAAGGAACTCAAGATTAAGTAAGCACAAAAAATGAAGCACTGGAGAGCAGCAGGAGTCATTCCCACAGAGGTGATAATTGAAGCCGGAACTAGATGTGATTGCCAATGGCTAATATAGGGAAGTGGACTTCAAGGATGAATCCTTGAGGCCAATGTAGATGACAAAAGTAGAATTGTTTTTATTTTATGAAGTGGATCACATTGAGTACTGCATCTAACAGTATATGATTGGTCCTTGTGTGGAATTATGATATATGTATATGTATATATATATATATATATCATCTATACATGTATAAATGTTGTTAAATCAGATGTCTACTTGCCTAACATCCCTATGATAGATACCCTGTTACATAATAATATTCTACAATAGTTTCTTAAAATAGTATCAGAGTAGTTATTATCTTCTTACAGTTTGCAGAGACATTATGTTTACCTTTTATTGAAAGCACTGTTGTCCTGAGATTCATTATCATTATTTAGTTAAAAATCAGGAAATCTATTAGAAAAGAAACTATGACAGTTTAGGAGTCACTGGTAGAACTAGGTAAGAAAAGTTTTGAAGATGAGGTAGAAATGTTTTCCCCTTAGCTATACAAATTATATATACATATATATATATATGTTTAATTCAATTTTTATTGTGAAAATACTGTACAAAAGGGTTATAGTTACATGAGCAAGGTAATGAATACATTTCTTAACCAGCATTGTTGCATCCTCCTTTGTTTTTCCCCTACCATCGCTTCCCTCCCACCTCCTCAGCTACACCCACCAGCCCCACTCCCCACCCCTCCACCCCACCACTTCCCCACCACTGCCTAAATTGTAAAGTTCGTTTTTCAACATAGCGTCTTGTACATCTCATTGTTGCAATGGGTCCACCTGTATCCCTATTTAAACAATTTGTTTTTTTTCCCTTCCCCTCCCCAAATTATGCCAACATCAAATACAGTGAAAACGGGTTATACCATGCAGAAGGGACATACAAAGAAACAAAAAAAAATCACATGGTACCTTATAAATACATTAGAAACAATAGCAAGGAAGAAAAAAACCACTTGTGTCCCTATCCTGGGGTTCATTTTGCTTAACATCATCTTATCTGACCTTTTCTGCTTGTCCCAGACATATATTTTTAAATTGATATCTCGTCCATTGAATTTATTTTTAGTTCAATGATTATTATATTTGCTTGCCTTCATCATTAGAAAGTAAATGTATTGCATAAGTCATGATTCAGCAATAGGCCAATGTTCTTAATACAACAGCTGAGCATTATTTGTCTAATTTTTTTATGATCAGATAAAAGCTAAATTATGAGTTTGTTTAGAAACATTTTCCAGGAGAAGGATCAGAATTTTCAAAATAAATCTCAGAAATCAAGATTTTTTTTTCTTATAGAGAGTTTCTACACATTTCAAACCTTTTTCAAATATGTTGCTTTCAAATGATAACAATGAGTTTCTTGGAAGACATCATGTTTTATGGCTTATCTTCATTTCTTACAGCTAAAATACAGTTCGTGAATTTTTATTATTATACAACAAGCATAACTAGAATATTTCAAAAAGTAAAAGAAATGTTAGTAACAATCATCCATGTATGTAAGTCACACTAATTATATCTCCTCTAGTTATGTAGAAACTAAAGCACAGAGTTTATTTTAAAAAAAAAAGTCATAGCCAATGCAATGAGCATGCTCATTTCATATTTTTAGCAGTCTACAAAATTCATATGTAAATTATTTAAATGGATTTATTTTTCTCTATAGTAGTTTAATCTTTAGAACTGTTAGTAATGGAAGTTTAATCCTAGAATGGAACCATTTCTAGCTTAGAATTGTGTCAGTCCATATTGCTTAGAATTGTGTCAGTCCATATTCAGCTGAGCATTCCTTATCTTCACCATCTCCCTTAAGGAAGACAGAGATGCCACCTGGAGATGAGTGAGAAAGGATATTTGGTGAATGTCCCTTCTCCTACTTGCTTTCTCTGAAATAGATACTGCAGTTGCTAAATTAACATCAGTTCTTCCAAATCCAACAGTTTTAGAGCAGCCCCAGGTCACTCAAAGGTTTTCTACTTTAACTCTGAGAACTACAATAGGGATCTTACTCATTCTGAATTCTTCTCTCCCTTTCCAGGGACTCAGAAACTGTGTTTTGTCCATATCACACAGAAGAACACTTGATCTTATGAGGCTGCCCTCTGAGGTATCAGACTAAGGGACCTTCCCTATGTTTGTGCCTATAATGAGGCATAAAACTTCCGAGGATTTAATATGGGAAAGCAGCCTACGCTTGCTTCTTTGGAATTCTCTAAATCCATCTGGGGTCCTGGCATGTATCTCTACAGCTTGTCCCAGAAGAATGAGGGGTTGTACACCTTCTCAGATATGCCAGTCCTTTTATTCCGACTTACACCCTCACCAACTGTTCTTCTCTTACCATCTGGTCAAAGTTTTATCCCCTTCTACAGTGCCAAAAAGTATTCCCCTATATCCTTATTCTTTACATATTCTGCTCTTCCTCTGTAGTTTGTGGCTTAAAGTCTAGTTATTAATTTGTTAAGGCAAAACTAAAACTTTCTGGCTTGATTGCATGATCAAATGGTAGAATTCCTGTTTAGTAATAGCTAGGACTTGAGTTCAGAGCATAGCACAGGAAAAAAGCAAACAAAACAAAACAACTCTTTGAGAATTATAAAAAAAAGTGAGTAAAACTCACAAAGAAATGAGTGAACAAAAGAACTGAGTGAAGTATAATTTATGTCACAAAAAAGTACAATTCAATATTCTCTGTGAGAGAAAAATGTTTACAAATTAACATAACAAGAATTTGAAATGTTGTCCTATGATCTTATGCCTTGTAATTTATAAGAAAAGAAGGTTGAGTCCTGCAAGTTCTGGGGGTACAAAAGTATAATAAAGAGTCACTGAGAACTTCAAATGACTGCAAGAATTTTCTGATCTTCTCTATAACCGGAAACAGCAGAGAAGAAACAAATGACAGTATTTTTCTCCGAAGGTTTACACTATGTTATGCACTATAATACATTTTAACAGAGCTCATAGCAAATAGAAAGTTATTTATATTTTGAACTGGTTGTTGTTTCTTGCTGATTTTTCAATAATTGTTAAATTCACTGTATAACATGTATAAGACTAAACCACATGATGGAGAAATTGAATAGCCATATTCCTTCTCCTTAAATTTTCTACAACTGTATTGAAACAGGTTGCAAAATAAACAATTATATAGAGTTCTTTTGAGATGACTTTAGCATTTCCAATAGGAAGGTCTCCATTATTGCCTTTGGGAGGCCAGTCAACTTGAATTTCCATAAACTGTCTGAAAGTTTTGTTTTTCCTTTGTAAGTACATTCATTGTGTAACAGGCTGTAGAAACGTAAGCATTTTAATCTTATGTTCAATGGTAGCAATCCCCAGATAGATATTAATACTAAAAACAATAATTAAGGAAAATAAATCCAAACAGGAAAAACACTGCAAAGAAAAAATAACAAATATTGGGATCTTATTTTATAATACTTAGATTCTTCTGCCATTTGAGACCATAAAAGAATCATCTCCACACATAGAGAATTGAATAATTTTAATTGAACATAGTATGATTTCTAGAAAGAATGTCCAATGGTATTAGATTTCATAGAGGACTGAATGATCTCTAAATCAGCAAAAGTAGCTGTTGACCACATGAGAGAGATGTGGGATTTTTCCAGATCCCAGAGTTTACTGGGGGAAATATGTATGTGAATTTCAGGGAAGTGAATATGAGCCACACAGAGAAAGTAATGGAACACATTGCCAGAGTTGCTGAACAATGCCACAGAAGTCCAGAGGCAGAATGTATGTAAAACATCATGAGCATCATGAACTTTGTGAACATTGGGATGAGAAATTCATCTATATGTCATTAAGGAAGTCCTCCACTCTCATATCATGCAGTGCAGAGATAACAAAGCTCGTGTACACAAGTATCCATCACCAGCCAAATAATCTATCCGGCTTCATACCTTTATGTTGTTCCTGGTACTTTCTAAAACCCGGGTGTCTGACATAACAGCTAGGATTCTGGATGGAGGGGAAAAAGAAGAAAGAGAAACAACAGCACCTTTCCAACCTCACTATATTTTCTGTAATAATTCCATTTCAAAGGGATTTAAGCCTGTTTATAGATGATGGGTGTGTAAAAAAAATGTATCAGTTTATCTAGAGGAAGAATGGCCAAGTCCCAAATACTATAGTTTAAAGCCATGGTGAAAAAAAATAGAAAAAAGGAAGTAAATGGTACAATTTGATTGTATCAGAAATGAGTTTACAGAATATAATTTGTGATATTTGCAAGGATTTATTTTTGAGAAAGCTTTAAAAATTTATGTGTTGAGCAACATATAACCTTGAACTTGACATCTAAAAATTCTTAGCCACAATTTCAACTGCTACAGAAAAGTTCCAATTAAAACTAAATGAGAAGCCGGGCGCTGGTGGCTGACGCCTGTAATCCTAGCTACTCAGGAGGCTGAGATCTAAGGACCACGGTTCAAAGCCAGCCCGGGCAAGAAAGACCTTGAGACTCCTATCTCCAATAAACCACCAGAAAACCAGAAGTGGCGCTGTAGCTCAAGTGGTAGAGCGCTCGCCTTGAGCTGAAGAGCTGAGAGACAGCGCCCAGGCCCAGAGTTCAAGCCCCATGACCAAAAAACAAAAAAACTAAATGAGAAACATTACTAGAATATTTTTTAGACTTTTTTTGCTTCAAGTACTTTAACTCAGTTTACAATTATCTTCTTCCAAATGACTTTATATATATTTGGCCCTTGAGTTATTTGATAGAATGTTCAAACTAAAAGACATTTTAGTTAGTCCATGATTTTAGCAGAGAATTGCTGTTACCTGCAAACTCAGACACAATTTTCACATCCACAAAGCCTCCAGGTGGCTCCCTTTTATTCTAAGTGTAGCTCCCCTGAGAATAATATTGCTTCTTTCTCCTGTAGTTATCATTGCACACTCTTAAGTTTGTAATTTTCTCTCTAAAGTGTGTCTATCAACAGGTGAATTCAATATCCTGCTCCTGAAATAAAAAGAAGACATGACTACATGGAAGAATGCACATTTCTGCCCGTTCATGTACACAAAAGTACAAAAATTATGGACAACTCATACACAGACATGTGTACACAAACAAGCATAATTTGTATGTATGTATGTGGTAAGAGCATTTTAAGCCAAGGTTAAGAATGTAATTTATGACTGACTCATTTTGAAAGTTTAATAGAAAAATCAATGTCAGAGGAAATTTTAGTTTCCAGAGTTGAACTAATATTTGGACATTATTAGTTGTGTGATTATAGTAAGCTTAATTCTTTTTCTGAACACTAATTCTTATTCAGGAAAGTTGACATAATTAACATTCTCCAATTCAAAATGTGTACTTATTAAAGGCACTGAAAGAAGGGAAGTACATAGTGTTGTCTTGTAGTAAATGGTAGCACTGTTTCCTTTGTTGTTGTTTTGTTGTTTGCTTTCCTTGTTTCTCTCTCTCTCTCTCTCTCTCTTTTTCTTTCTTTCTTTCTTGATTTTTTTTACTTTTCTTGGACTACTAGAACATGAAGAAGCAAATGAAATACATAAGTACAAAATGAAATTGTAAATTGTTACTATTCCCAGCCCCAATCTTCTGTGTGTGTATGTGTGTAGAATTAGTTCATCACAGAAAAAAAATGAGGTTTAACATCATCCCCTGACATTACTTACAATTCTTATGGCAATCAAAAGAATTGAGTCTTTGTTTCCTTATTTTTAGGATGACTATATAATGTGTTGTTGGATGAATTAAAGACAATCATGTATGCAAAATGGACAACATGAAGTCGAACTTCATTTAATTAAAAATGTCCTTTAAAAAAATCATATAGCTCTGCTGGGTGCCAGTAAGTCACACCTGTAATCCTAGCTACTCAGGAGGCTGAAATCTGAGGATTGGTTCAAAGCCAGCCTAGGCAGAAAAGACCATCAGACTTTTATCTCTAATAAACTACTAGAAAACCGGAAGTGGTGCTGTGGCTCAAGTGTAGAGTGCTAGCCGTGAGCTGAAGAGCTGAGGACAGCACCCAGGCCCAGAGATCAAGCCCCATGACTGACAAAAAGAGAAAAAAATCATATAGCTCATAAAAATCCTCTGCAGCGCTACATGAGGATGAGGATGAGGATGTTTTAGCTAGTTACACTAGATCTTCAATAACTTCTTAAGCCAATGGCATTGTTCTCACTCCAAGGCAAGGGGTATTATGTAATGCTATTAAATGGAACATTTCCCTTTGGAAAAATAACTTCTGTTTTTTTATCAAACATTCTTTCTCACTAGATGTGTTGCTTGGGCAAATTTGATTCTTAATTTCTTCAACTATAGAATAAAATTTAACATCCCTCTCAACAGAATTGCTCTTATATTCTAATAATGGAGTATTTAGAAAAAAAGAAAAGAAAAGAAAACTAGGAATGTTTTATGACAGGTAAAATGTGTCGAAAGGAACAGTATATCCTTTCAACCAAAATTGTTTCTGAGCATATCAATGACTTCAGTTAAGAGTTCTTCCATTCCAGGTCATGGAGGGTTCAAGACCTGGTTCTAGAAATGTGGGCATGCACATCTCATTCGGGATCCCCTCTTCCATATAAAAAAGAGAACAAACCTTAAGCCAGAGCTGCTTAGTCTATATCTAAGCTTGAATAGTGTGAACAATGTTAATAATTATCATCCATTTACTGTTTATTACATAGCATAGGGTAACTGGAATAATACAAATTTATTCCTTTCTGTCACATTGAAAATATATTTTCCAAATAAATTGTATTTACAATCTCTAAAGCAATTTTAACCAATGTATTGAATGAAAAGCACTTGGTATAAAAAAAAAGCACTTGTGGAGGGGAAGGGGAAAAACAAATCGTTTAAATAGGGATGCAGGTGGACCCATTGCAACCATGAGATGTACAAGTCGTTAGGTTGAAAACGAACTTTACAACTTTGGTGGGGGGGAGGGGAGAATTGGGTGGGGGAGATTGGGTGTGGGGGAGCAAGGGGAGGATGGGAAGGGATGGGAAGGGGAAACAAAGGAGGAAGCTACAATGCTTGATAAGAAATGTATTCATTATCTTGCCCATGTAACTGTAACCCCTCTGTTCAATCTTTTCACAATAAAAAAAGAAATAATTCTTAAAAACATAAAATAAACAAATAAATAAAAAGTAAATACATAAAATCCTGAATTTTAAAATTATTTTCTGCTTTATTCATTTGGTTGCAATTTATTTATGTTGTATTATACACTATACTATTCTTAAGTTAGATCTGTTGGGGTTTTTTTTTTGACACTTCCTGTACTATATAAGTAATATTTAAAATAGTTGTGCAAGAAAAAGGAAAAGAGTGCAAAAGAGGAAAATATATAGAGGGAAACTGGGAGAGGAAGCACTAGGAATGGAAGAAACAAGATTCTCCCTTAGCCAATTATCAAGATTATCCAGAAAATGAGAAGGCCCCAAGAGAATAATGAAACAAAATTATAATAAGAAATGCTTTTAGCAGTTGAGTAAGATATGAACCACGCTAGTTCATATCCCTTGAACATTTTTTTTTCTGTGACATTAAAATAGATCAACAATTTGTCTCTACCTTTCCTGCCACTGCCAATTATCAGTTTATTTTGGCTTAAGACTCTATCATCTGTTTACACATTTTGTCTGTTTGACTTATGCTCTCTCCACTTCTATTTCACCTCAAGTACCTTCCATATGTGACTTTGATTCAAATTCACTAGAAAGGAATCTTATTACCTCAGATAATAACATCATCCAGGTTAGGCTTTCAGGGTAGGCTGACTCACACCTCAAACAAAATTGGTAATCTAATGAATGTCTGTCCTTGATCAAGAGCCCTTTGTTCCAGCTCTGGGAGGATCTTGCATGCATCATTTGTTCTGATAGAGTCATCCACACACAACTTGATTGCTCCTTAGTTGTCTCTCAAGAACAATCTAATACTTAGATGGTTTTTCTAAAGAGCCTAAAACTGGGAGGGTTTATGTCCATGCTTCTCAGAATACACAAAAACATCAGTTACACAGACATTTTTTGTTCCCCTACTCACTATCAACACTTCGGTCATTATTACACAAAATTAGCAAGAACTTTCTTCTAACAGTTTGCCTTATTCTAACCTCATTTATTTTTCAGTTATCTAACCATGAAAAGCCCAATGAACTGTGTTGATTCTGTTTATTTCTTTTAGTCTTCTAGTAATAATGAACACACAGTTCAAAATTTCCCTTATCAGATTCATTTTTTAATCCCTTCTTACAAATCTATGCCAATTGCCTACCATTCATTAACATGTCTTGTTTACAGTGTTTTCTTTCAAAATTTCTCCTCTCTCACCTGAGCCTGAACTAAGCATTTCTCAAAACCCATATTAAATCAGTGAAATATCCTTGAATGTCACCTTTAGAAATGACCCTCACTTTTTAGGATAACCTATTTGCTTAAAAGGTGGCTATATTATTATAATTACATAACATATTATAAAATTCTCATTGATCATAAGCTTCTTAAAGACAGTAGATTCATTTCTAATTTCATAATTGTTTCCCCATTTCACCTACCAGTATATGTAAAATATGACTCAACAAGTATAAATTAGTAAATAGCTATACAATTATCAACTTCCTTACAAAGAACAATCTGAAAGAATGCAATGTGGATAAATTTATTAACATAAGTAAAATGTATTGAAATGAGCGATCTAGACATCAATATTTAAGGATACTGTAATTTTAAATGTTAGGGAATTGTATTTGGGATAATGTTTTTATACGTCCCATTCCTTGATTCACCTGTCCATTCATTTATTCTGCACGTTGTTATTTTACATTTACTCTGTAGTAGGCAATTTATGAAACTGGCCACACAATCTAACAGCTAATGCCATTATCTTAATCGAACCTTCTGATATTAAACCAGAACAATGAATCTATAATTAAGACCACAGTGCTGACAAATAATGTGAAAGTCCTCAATGTAAAAACAAATTAACTTTTTCTGATTTTTGAGAAGGAAAATAATTCCACCTCTTTTCTTTAAAGAAATGGGCAAAAGTGAAAAATACTTCTTAGAAAGTCTGAGGGAAAATGTTTTCAAGCATAAAAACAATAAGAAAAAAAATAGGCCAAACTTCTTTTTTTATTTTTTTTATTGTGAAAATACTGTAAAGAAGGGTTACAATTACATGGGCAAGATAATGAGTACATTTTTTATCAAGCATTGTGGCCTCCTGCTTTGTTTCCCCTTCCCATTCCATTCTCCCCTGCCCTCCCCCAACCCTCCTCTCCCGTCCACCCACCTAAGTTGTAAAGTTCGTTTTTGACATACGACTTGTACATCTCATTGTTGCAATGGGTCCACCTGTATCCCTATTTAAACGATTTGCTTTTTCCCTTCCCCTCTACAAATTATAACAACATCAAATACAGTGAAAGCAAGGGTTATACAGTGGGGGAGGGACATACAAAGCAACAAAGAAATAATCTTATAAATGCTTTAGAAACAATCGCATGAGGGCTGGGAAGGTGGCTCAGTGGTAGAGCGCTTGCCTTGCATGCTCTTCAGCACCACATAAGCAAAAAGAAAAAAGCCGGAAGTGGCTCTGTGGCTCAAGTGGTAGAGCGCTAGCCTTGAGCTGAAGAGCTGAGGGACAGTGCCCAGGCCCAGAGTTCAGGCCCACGACCGGATCCAAAAAAAAAAAAAAGAAACAATCGCATGAAAAAAAAAAAAAACATTTGAATACATAGGCCAAACTTCTTCAGTTAGAAAAGCCAAGATGTCAATGAGACTACAGCAAATTAATGGCTAAGAATCAAGAGAAAAGCAAGTATTGGGATGTGTGTATGTGCATGTGTACAGTTGATCACATACACATTCAATCCAGAAAAAAAGTGAATATTGTTGTAAGATTTTGATGACATCATTGGAGAGTTGTGATCAGGAGTGAGCCAAGATTTGGTTTATGACTTTACAAAAATATTAGATACTTTACTAAAGATACTTTATGAGAGCTAGGTATGAAGTAGAAACCATAAGCAAAAACAAAAACAAAAAAACTAGTCAAGAAACATGCAGGAGTTCAAAAGAGATGATGATGGCTTGGAAGTTGGTGGCAATGGTAAGAGGACATCAGATTCAGGCTTGTTTTTGAAAGGAGCTACATGACATGAGAGCACAGTGATTAAATAGAGTAAGATTAGAGTCATTTCAGTTCTCTTTACCTGGATAGGCAGAAATATAGCACAATGAGGTGAATTTTCATGTTTTTTTTTGGTATATTTTATGTTATTTAGAAGCACACATTTAAATGGCTATCTCCAGGCATGGTAGGAAATATTTGGAAGGTAGAGACAGTAGGATTACATATGTGTGGTTAGCCTGTGCTACCTAGTAAGACAATGTAGGCTCCAAATAATTTACATATCTGTGTGCATTTGAAGCACTATTTGTAAATTAGTTATACTCAAAATAACAGCATACAAATAAATAACAAGCAGAGTATGCAAAGTTCTAGAGAATTTTCATTTGAATTTAAGAACTTTTGTTTCCTTGAACAAAATTCATTTTAATTTTGTACCTGGAAAGTGAATTAAGAGTTATAATAGGGGCTGGGAAGGTGGCTCAGTGGTAGAGTGCTTGCCTTGCATGCATGAGGCCCTGGTTTGATCTTCAGTACCACATAAGCAAAAAAAGCTGGAAGTGGCTCTGTGGCTCAAGTGGTAGAGCGCTAGCCTTGAGCTGAAGAGCTGAGGGACAGCGCCCAGGCCCAGAGTTTAGGCCCCAGGACTGACAAAAAAAAAGTTATAATAGTAGGCAAAATTTCATGCTTTAGTGGTATTTACAAGAATTTTCTTAAGTCATATGTGTTATCACATGTCTGCATTTTATCCATCTCATTTAATTCACTTGTGTTGCAATGTAAAAGAAATTGATAATTAAATAATCACAATTTCTCTCAAGTATGAGCATCAATCAAGAAATATTTAAGTATGGATGGTAGTTATTTCCTAAAAATGACTTTGTGTTATACACAGATTCTTTACCCTGCTTCCTGTTAATTTCATCAGATAATTTCACCTGTTTTGTCCTTACATTGATGGAGAGTATTTTTTTAAATTTATTTTCTATTGATTTATGGAATATGTACTATTTTATCTTTTTAAATATTTTTACTTTTATTTTGCTGTTAAGTATTCTGTATGCAGTTTCTTCTTGCCAGTTTTAATGGTCCATAATTTCCAATGGAAAGTCTGCTGCCAGAACCTTCTTTCCTCCAGTGTTAATGGCTGCTCTTGAGAACCTGCCCTGCCCTCCCTCATCTAATTTGAGTCGATGAGGGGGCAGACAAAACAGATGGTTGGCACAGGATGGGATGATTCACTGTTTGAAATCATGGTGAAACATTTTTGAAATTGGTGAGGGAGAGGGAAGCCTGACATTTGACAGAGCCATGTAAAAATTGCAGTACTCAGACAAAGTTCAGTTTAATTTTGACTGTTATTTTCCAGATGTCCTGATCATATGATTATAATTTTAAGATTATATAGAGAATATACCTTTTCCCAAATGTACTGTAATCATTCCAGCAAATAAAGTGTATCATTGTACTTCAATATCAGGACTTTTCTCAAAGTTACATAGTTGTCTTACCTTATTGCTTAATGCTTTCATGACTTCTTAACAATGTGCTTGTTTACATTCTTGTAAGATTATCCTTTGTGCATGCTGTCTTTTCATGTTCTGTAATTTCTTTATTTAAAAATCATGTTATTATATGATCTAAAGTAATTCATAAGGGAATAGTAATATAAATGTATGTAAATGTAATTTATGTTATATCTGTATTTGGTATTACAGACTTATGCCACAAGACTACAAAATACTAATCATGGAGCAAAATCATTATAAACATATAGATGGAATGATTGAGCAGTGAAATTTAACTGCAATCTGAAGCTATGTAAATCTTCCCATACAGAAACTATTTGGGCCTGGTGCCTGTAATCCTAGCTACTCAGGAGGTTGAGATCTGAGAATTGTGGTTCAAAGCCAGCCCGGGCAGGAAAGACTGTGAGACGCCTATCTCCAATTAACCACTAGAAAACCAGAAGTGACGATGTAGCTCAAGTGATAGATTGCTGGCCTTGAGATGAAGAGCTGAGGTACAGCGTCCAGGCCTAGAGTTCACGCCCCACAACCACCAAAAAACCCCACAAAAACAAAAACAAAAAAATCACACACACACACACACACAATTTGGACAAACACCCACTAATGAAAGTAACTTTCTAAAAAACTAAGATTCTGTTGGTAGGCTTTCAGTACCCAGCTAAGAATTTTGTAAAACTTCCAAAAGTAGATATATCAAGGAACATCATAACAGTTTATATATATATATATATGTATATATATTATATGTATACTATACTATATATATATAGTACATATACATATATATTATATGTATATGTACTATATATATACTATATATACATATATAAAGATACAGTACAAAGGGGTTACAGTTACATGAGCAAGGTAATGAGTCCATTTCCTATGGAGCATTGTTACCCCCTCTTTTGTTTTTCTCCTTCCCCTACCATACCTTTCCTCCCTACCTCACCAACTCCTCCCTCCCCTAACCTTCCCCACAAAGTTGTAAAGTTTCTTTTCAACATAGTGTCTTGTACATCTCATTGTTACAATGGGTCATCCTACATCATTATTTCAGCATTTTGTTATTTCCCTTCCCCTCCCCAAATTAGAAAAATGTATATACTAGAGGCAGGACACCAGAATCAAATACAGTGAAAATAGGCATTGTACCATGGGAGAAGAACATACAAAGAAACAAACAACACACAGAAAAAGATCACATAGTACATTAAAAAGAACCACAAGAAAGATAAAATTACTCGTGTCCCTATCTTGGGGTTCATTTCCCTTAGCATCATCTTACATGGTCATATGTACATAGCTTTTGACCTCTTCTGCTTGTCCTAGACATATACTAGTTATTGCAGGTAAGGGAAACCATGGACCTATTTCTCTTTGATTCTGGCTTTCTTCACTTAATATAATTTTTTCCCAAGTCTTTCCATTTCCTAACAAATGGGGCAGTGTCATTCTTTCTGATGGAGGCATAGAATTCCATTGTAAGATATACCACATTTTCTTGATCCATTCATCTACTGAAGGGCATCTGAGTTGGTTCCATATCTTAGCTATGGTGAATAATGCTGTGATAAACATAGTTGTACTGGTAGGTTTAGTATAGCCTTGTTTGTGATCCTTTGAGCTCTATGTGTAGTTTTTTCAGGAACCTCCATAGGGTTCCTTTTGGCCACATCCCCTCCAGAATCTGTTGTTATTCAATTTGTTGATTATAGCCATTCTATCTGGGGCGAAGTGGAATCTCAATGTTGTTTTGATTTGCATGTCTTTTAAGGCTAGAGAAGTTGAGCATTTCTTCATGTGTCTATTGGCCATCCTTAGTTCTTCTTTAGAGAAGTCTCTAAGTCTTTAGTCCACTAATTAATCAGGTGGTTGTTTCTTTGAGGATATGTTAGGGGATTTAAATTTTTTAGTTCTAAGTATATTTTAGGTATGAGACGCTTGTCCATTGTATGGCTAGTGAAGATCTTCTCCCAATCTGTGGGCTTTTTATTGATCTTGCTTGCTATGTCCTTTGCCATGCAGAAGCTCTGCAGTTTCATGCAGTCCCATTTGTCCAACATTTCTTTGATTTGTATAACAGTTTTATTTTACACATCATTTGTTCTTGTGTGAGAAAGGAAAACACAGTAAGAACTTGACTGTTACAAACATGAAAAAGATCTAAGAGCCAGGAGTAAGGGTTGAGAATCACAGTAGCTAGGTAGAAACCAGCACCATGACATGATTTTTACAGCTCCACCCATGAATTGCATCATGCTACTATGTATAAACTCAGTAAGCTGTAGCACCTCAAGAGCCCTCAAATAAAAATGAATGGCTGACATCTTTCATGTCCATCCTCATCTTTCAGAGCTGGGTCCTTGCATGTGGATCCATGTACTATATGAGAATTTCTGTATGTGCACAAACATACTCATGCAGACAGCTGTGTTGACTGCAGAAATGAAGGAAGGTATTTAATCTTTAGCCCTATTGGGAATAGCCCTAGGTAACATAAACAGGAAGGTGTCATACCTAATCTGGTTTTCTGAGATTGAGAGAAATATATAATTTAAATACTCTCTCTCCTGGCCTCACAAGAGGGTAAAAAAGGACCAATGAAAGATTTAATCATCTCTCATATCCGTGTCTTCACTTTGATTGATGATCTTTCCATCTTAAATAAGCCAAAATTACTAGAAGATTGGAGAGATAATTGTTTTTTCAAACCCAAGGAAAATAACATAAAACTTTGTCGTATTTGAAGAAAAAAAAAGCATGATACCAAAAATTTTAATCCAATAACCTGGTTTTTGGTGTGTGTGTGTGTGTGTGTGTGTGTGTGTGTGTGTGTGTGTGTATGTGTTTATAAATACTAAATAAAAGGTAAATGAAAATAGTGGAATAGCTTTTTTTGGTATGTCTGTATAGATTGCTCATAGTTACAGATATAATCAAAAATATTAAAAGGCATATTTTATTAGTAAGAATATCATGTCATTAGTTTATACAGTAAATATTTATTAAATATGTACCTATAAAATATTATTTTAAAATAATATATAACTGTTTTGTTAGGCTGAAACAGAATAATTAACATAATGAAAATTATGTCACTGTTTTGTGAATATCTGGAAAAAACAAGAACTTAAAAATACTTCAAATTCTGTATGTACAAACTGTTCAGGTTTATCAATAATTGAAACTTGAAGAACAATTTGAAACAGTAAGTTCAGATTCCTAGTAGGAATCTAAAATTATATTGATGCATTCCTAATAGGAATCTAAAATTATATTGACGCATTTTAGCAAAAGTTACATACAAGATAGTGTGAGTGGCTCATTCCTATAATACTCGTTATCTAAAAGGCTACAATCTGGTTCAAATCCAATCCAGGAAAACAAATCTATTAAAGACTTCATTGTACCTGTGTACATTCAGAGTAGAATTTAGTGTATTTGTGATAGACTCCAAACAATTAAAAATGTATTAATTTTGTGACAGTTTGCTCTAGGAACACATAACAAACATTGCTGGTTTGTATCTTGAGGGTCTTTGTCCACAACATTAAATACAGGATAGAAAAATTTCAAACCACATCTAAACAGATATCTATAAAAGTTAAAGATGCAAAGAATTATTACTAAAAATAATATCTAGCCAAGGTATGAAATCAGCCCAGATGCTCCTCAATGGACACTTGGATCAAGAAATCTAGTATATATGCATAATGGAATTTTACACATCCATTAGAAAGAATGCTATTGTACTATTTGTAAAGAAATGGAAAGACTTGAAAAACATTAAGAGAAGTCAGTCCCAGAGATAATGTATATATGCTTTCCCTTGTATATGGAAGCTAGATTTAGCTTACAAAGTCCTAAGAATATAATATGGGTGATATGCAAGAATATATAATTCTCTTAAGTGAAATGTGGTAGATACAAAGGCAATCTCAAATGATGTAATTTCTTAGAAAGGCAAAATCAAAATTCAACAAAATAAAACACTAGTAAGTGGATACTAGAAAGAGGTGGGGTGGGGTTTAGGGGGAATAGTAGATGAAGAGAAGGGGGAGATTGTTGAAAGGGATAACATTTATTAAGATATATTCCTAAACTGCTTTGTTAAATTTCAATTAATTTATTCAACCATTTAAAAAGTAGATAGATAAGCAATATTTGGTGAGAATTTTCCTGACTCAATAAAAGTTGATCAAATATACTGATAAACCAGGTGCTGCTGGCTCAGACCTGTAATCCTAGCTATTCAGGTGGCTGAGATCTGAGGATCGTGGTTCAAAGCCAGTCTGGGCAGGAAAGTCTGAGAGTCTCTTATCTCCAGTTAACAACCAGAACACCGGAAGGAGCACTAAGCTCAAGTGGTGGAGCACTAGCCTTGAGCTGAAGAGCTCAGGGACAGTGCTCAGGTCCAGAGTTCAAGGCCCAGGATGGAAAACAAACAAAAACAAACAAAAAACAATTACTGATAATAAACTATAGAATGGATCCCTGAAACTATTATATTTCCAGTACTAATTTTAATACTAAAAATATCAGAGCAAATGATCTGAGCATAAACTCATCTCTCTTTAATCCATTCAAATTAGTAAAGCACAGCCAAGCGTAGCTTTCCCATAGTACCTTAAACATGGTCACACAAATTTGGATTTCTAATCATACCAAGTGCTAAATTCTTTTCAGTAAGAAATATATAAGCCACAGCAGAAACAGTTATGTACATAAAATTATTCCTTCTAATATTTATATTAATTTCTAACTTTAGTACTTGACAATTTTGATATTAATAAAAAACAGGTAAAAAAAAAGTCCAAGCAGCTGCTTGTGATTGTCAAAACCTGTGATTTCTTAGATGTGTTACCCCACAGCATTCACCCAGGAAGCCAGCTAAGCCTCCTGAGTACTATACATCCTCCATGGTGGTTAGTGAGTCAGCAGTGTTATGGGAGCTTAGGGTATGATGCCAGGTGCTATTTCTACAGTCCTTCTTTCACAATGCTTAGGGTGGGTTCTCTACGTTAGACCCTGATAAGCTTACTGGAACTGAGTTCCAAGGTCGTCATGTTAACATCTACACTTACACTCTCTGAGTATTCACAGTGGTCATAGTGACCTGATTTTCTCTCTCCTTCCCTTTTCTTCTCCCTCTCCCTTTCCTTCTTTCCCTCTCCCTCTCCCTCTTCCTGTTCCCCCCCTCTCTCCAAGAGGCTATCAACCACAAGCTGCTTATTAAACTCTGTCTGGAAAATATTATTCACTGAAATCATGTCTCAATAGTACCAAGTGTAATTTTGTAATTAACCAAGCCATCTGCCATTACAAGGCTTTCTTAAGGCCATCCAAATGGAAGAACTTTTACTTGTAGAACCTTGTACGGTAAGTGATGTTTTACATAATGGGTGACTGAGAAAAGGAAATCATGTGAAGTTTTTGATGGCTGTAAATATAGATTGTCACCTTTCTTCTGCTTTGGTTAACTTACCAACTCAGAATAACTACTTCCTTCAATCAAGTTCATCTGCACATAGATATTACAGCAAAGAGCCATCCATTTGCATTTTCACTGTGTAAGTAAGATAAGTATATTTAGAACTTAGGAATTAATAAGCAACCAACAATGAATATTATTAACCTGTTAGGGAAATTATTTTGCTTTTTGATCTAATGGATTTCTCTCTTGGTGCAGTCATCATTCATAGGAATGAACACTATATAAAAAATGATGATATTTAGGAATCAGACAGCTAGATGAGGTAAAATATTTTATATAACATATGCCTTGGAGCCACTTCAAATCATGAATACTGTCTTCTGCATTTGGTTCTGACATTGAATAAATAGTCCTGGTCTGCAACAGTATTCAAAACTGGATTTTGTTTATTTCTGAGAAGGTAGGGAGGGGTGTTTAACCATGTTGCCAAACCTGGCCTTGTAGTCCTGGGCTTAAATGATTCTCCTGTGCCAGCCTCAAGGCCACATGCATACTGATTCTTTCAAGACTTTTTTTCTCACTTTGGCTGATCTTGTTTTGAGGCCTACATTTTTAGTGTATCAAAAACTGCAAAATTTAAAAAAATACATCATACTCCTATTTGCTATTATATTTGCCAATGAGGTAATGCTATTTAGATAATTTTTCCTCAGCAATATTTTTTACAATTCTTTTGGTATATTACAAATTTTGTCATTAAAATTTGAAATTCCATGGTCCAGACATTGTGATGAACACATATGGATCATTAAGTTGATTTTTTTTATTGGGGGGAGGAGGTTGTTACCATTTTATTCACTTGTTTTTATAGTACAGAATAAATCTCTGCTCATGGTAAGCTTGCTCTCTACTGCTTGGTCTAAGCTTTAGGCTCTTTTCTTTTCTCTATTTTTTTCTCTCTCCCCCTGTGTGTGTGTGTGTGTGTGTGTTTGTGTGTGCATGCTGAGGCTTAAACCCCAAACCTCTCTTATTAGATTTACACTCTACTTAGAAGGCAAAGTTTTATTGATCACAAAATACATATATATTTCATGAGTAAGTTTGAAGCTTAGTACTAAATTATCTGTACAGCTTAGATTTGGGCATTTATTTATTTATTTAATTATAACTTGAGTTACTGTAACTCAGCTAGTCTTGAACTCAAGATCCTTCTGCCTCAAATTCCTAAGTACTAGCGTAAAACTTGATGCAATCACAGGACTTAGACTTAACCTTAACATGTCCCTAGCATATAGTCTTTACTCCACTGTTGAAAAATGCTCTGGAAAACAGCTCTAGACATTGAAAAGTTATTTTGCATGGGTTAGCTATTTTCCGATGAGATCAGTCTAGCTCTGCCACCTGCACTCTAGAAGATTGGTCTCAAGAGAGTGATGATGTCATTATGCCAACATCATCACAACTCAGTGTTGTTGCATTGAGTCAGGCAAAGTTGGCCCATCTTGATCTCGATTTTGTTCTTCCAGCATAAACCCACAAAGTTTGGAAACAGACTTTTCCAAATTTCAGAAATTAGGTATTTTTAGTTTTAGACGAGATTAATATTTTCAGAAATAATTAGCCTAACTATCAGTTACTCTTTGAGAATGTTACCTGACAAAGTGACTGAAATTATGACAACCTCAAATAGAACATTGTAGGTTTTACCTTTTAAAAGTAACATAGCTAATATCCCATTTACAGTAACTTTTTCAGCATGAGTTTGGAATGTGAACTTTATTCGTATAATCAGTTGCCAGAAAGTAATTGCCAGTAAAGGCGCGGTAGACTAAAAGAGATTAATTATAATTGAATTTGAGACAATTTCAAGCAATGGGGAAGAAAAGGGAGAAACTAATCAGGTAAGTAGCAGTTCAAATTCACAAAGCGAGTACCACTGGCTATCTGAGAGGGACTAAGAATCCCTGCCCATGGAAGATCTCCCTGCCTCCTTCTCAGAACTAATCATTAGAAAACAAAATACAAGATGAATAACACAGTATTCAATTATGAACTTACACTAATTATCCTTACATGAAGATAAAAATGGCATTTTCTCATCTTGTAAAAACCCTTACTTCATTACTCTATAGCATTTCCAAATTGTTCACATTAAGGAAATTTTATTTATGTTTTTAACATGTTTTATTCTTGAAAATAAATCATAAATCCAATTAAGAATAAAGAAACTATACATTTGCACTGGAATAAATAAAACATTGGAAGAAAGGAAAGGCAAGGAATTATACAGGGAAAGCAATAAAATTATTGTGTTAAAATCCTAATTTTGTAATTGAATTATATATGGCATATTTATCAGCAGCCTTCATTATAAAATTAGTACAGACGGGACTGTTTGTTTGCTACTGACTCATTCCATTTGGGATTGTACCAGTAACAAATCACAATTCAACCCCCTTGCTGTACCTCCACACATAATGTTAACTATAATCACAACAAAACCAAGACATTCTATACAGTTTTAATTTAGTTCAAGGTTCAAATACTTTCAATGAATTGATTCTAAAACAGCATGTTTTTTTCTTCCTTATGACTTTTTACCTCACTCAACACCTATTTTTCAATTAAAAATAGACAAAATATAAGTCAAAGTTAATCAAAAGTAACATCTCTGTTTCACTTCAAAAGCTACCAATGAATTTGCTATTGAAAAGACTGAGAAGAAAAATATTCTGAGTATGATTTTGGATTGGGTGTTAGTTTACATTTAACAGAAGTGATTGCTCTAGAATTTTAACTTTATACACTTGTCATTTGGTGACTTCACCAAAAAATGTTAAAGATCTTTTAATTTTTAATCATTTTTAGTTTAAATCTCACAATAATTTATCTTTCATAAAATACAATTTTTTTGGGGGGTCCGGTCGTGGGTCCTGAACTCTGGGCCTGGGCGCTGTCCCTCAGCTCTTCAGCTCAAGGCTAGCGCTCTACCACTTGAGCCACAGCACCACTTCCGGCTTTTTTCTTTTTGCTTATGTGGTGCTGAGGAATTGAACCCAGGGCCTCATGCATGCAAGGCAAATGCTCTACCACTAGCCACCTTACCAGTCCCCATTCAAAAATTTTTAAAGGCTAAATGTCTTTAATTTTTATTTCAAGAGAAATAGTAAACATTACAAATTGTATTGTTGGTAATAATATCCAATATTTGGAATATTAGTTTATTTTGAGGTATGATCATACTATATAGCACAGGCTGGTCATAAACTCACAATTCTCCCATGGCTGCCTTCCCTGTGTTGATATTGTTGGTTTGTGCTAGCATATCCGGCTTTCACAGGGGGTTCAGAATGAAAAAAAAATTATTGTAATTTAAATAATTGTGAGAAACAAAGCAAGTTGCTTATTGTATATATTCCATCAGGTACTTTGAATGTGTTTTTGAAATATATTAGAGCTTAAAATAAGTTTTATTTCAGTTTTATTAACTTTTTGTTTCTATAAACTTCCAGATTAGATGATAGAATAAAGATATTAAAAGGAGACCTGGACAACTTAACACAATCATTTGAGAAAAATCTTCTCTCAAAAGATCACTTTTGATGATATCAGGTAATATAATTATATTGATTCCACTGTTAAAAGTGTCTCATCTCACGCTTTCCATCACAATTTTTGGATGTTAACTAGGTCAGACAAGGACAATCTATGTATTAGAAAGAAAGTGAGTATAATGTCATAACATATGTCGAGTGGGTCTGATTCTGTCTAGTAATAGGTTTTCATTTTTGTTTGTGTTCGCTGATATTCTGAAGCCCTCATTATAAAATTTCTAAATGTCTACCCTGTTTTAGGAACCTGGACCAATATTCATTGGTAATATTCATTATAGACTTCAACAAAATGTTTACATAGATGCATCAATGTAATTCTCAATCAATATCTGTCATTATGGTAAGGAATTAAACCAGATTTCAATTTTTTTATCTTCATACAAATTCTGAGTGATAAACATATTCTTTGTTTCTATGAGTGGGAACAAAACCAAACTCAGTTTGATGTGCAAGTTTTGTATAGCAGGTAGAAATATGTACAGAATAATAAAATAATAGATCTAATCTATTGTTTCTCCAACTTCTCTTAAACAGTAACTCACAAGCAAAGATATAGAGATACAGAGATCCTGTTTTGACTGTGGGTTAAAACTCAGGTGGTAATTTCTTATTCTAACATTTCCACCCAGTTTGCAAATATGGTTGAAAAACTTTTTTCCCCCTCTACTGTCTGTTCTTTGCATTCCACCCCCAAAACACACCACCTTCCTCAAATTAACACCTCCTACCCCAACCCCAAACATTCTGGCTCATCTTGATAGCTTATAAACCCTGTATCAAACACCTGTGTGTGCAATTTGTTCCAAGAGAAAACATGATCTCTCTTCAGAAGCAAATAAAACATATGGCATTTGATTTTCTAAGCACACCCTCAAATATTTTAAGCAACTTCTTCATTTTCATAATTCCGACTTCTGAAGTGCTTCCTTTTTTAACTTCAATTTCAAAATTACTAGGTATCATATGATTATTGTAAAGCTGTACACTTTGCAAATCAATCTCAATTATTATTAGCCTTTGCTTTTTCAGCAGAAAAAAATAAACTCCCCACAGCCATTCATTTGCCTCTCAGCATGATCTTGTCCCTAAAGAAACTTGAATATGAATCTACTTCATTTTTACTGGTTGCAAAGCAAATGCTTTGATTTGAGGTGGGTAGACATGTGAATTTTAAGTACACGTACAGGTAGTAGCGCATTCTCTAAATTATCTACATTTTAAATTCCTAGGAATGGGATTTATTTCACAGGAAATCAAAGTATTTCAGATTAGTTGATAAATACTTTGGAGAGTTTAGGAACTGCAAGTACTCTCAGCCCAATAACTTACTGCACTCTGCCCTCATTCCTTCCCTCAAACTAGAAAGACTTGGGGGAATGTTGCCAACCCATTAGCATTTCCAGAACTGAACATACTTTCTTGGAAATATTCTCTTCCCAAGATAGTACTATTGGAATGATAACAAGAAATATTGAGCCCAATATTCCTGGCTCTCTTCAGGTTTGTGGAGGAAAGGGTTGCTTCACTATCTATCTGATTTTGGAGTCACCTATGTTAAAAAGTTGAAAAGTTGAACATCAGCAATATATGATTTTTTTCTCTTTCTTTTTTCCTGCTAAGGAACTTTTTTTTTGTCTAAGGGTTACATGAAATAAAACATACACTCTGACAACCATAATGTCATACTATTCTCTTTTTTATAAGTTTTTTATTGTGACAATACTGTACAGAGGGGTTACAGTTACAAGAGCAAGGTAATGAATACATTTCTTATCAACATTGTTGCTTCCTCCTTTGTTTCCCCTATCATCACGTCCCTCCCACTTCCACAATTACACTTCCCCCCACCCTGCCTAAATTGCAAAGTTCATTGTCAAAAAGTGTCTTGTACATCTCGAGTCCTATGCCATATTTCAAAGAGCGATAGCAGGGGGAGGCTGGGAAGTGATGTGAAGGGTAAACAAAGGAGGAGGCTGCAATGCTTGGTAAGAAATGTATGCATTATCCTGCCCATGCAATTGTAACCCCTCTGTACAGTATTTTCACAAATAAAAGAAAAGAAAAAAAAACAAAGAGCGATAGCATGAGGAAAATGCTTAAGACTCTAATTAACAAAGCAGCAAAGAACTACTCAAGAGATTTTTTTGAATGTTGCATTTAGATCCAACTTCAGTGGAAATTTTTATATAAGCAATAGAATTAAAAAAAACTTCCTTGCATTGGAGAAGAAAAGTTTAAATATTTAAATAAGATATTTTTCAAAAGATGATTAAGTCAATTAATTTCCCTTTGAGTTTTCATTAACAACTTCTATTTCCCTCTATTCTCCATGTGAAGGCACTGTAACTTTTAATGTCTACTGACTTAAACACTTCATCCCAAAGATGAATATGTGATCAATTTTTATATAAAAGCCTACAGAAGGGTGTGCCTCCACAGTAAATTGCATAAGTTGTAGCATTTATTCCAAGAAGTAGTTATTTTATGTTCTAGATAAAATACAGTGTAATTGGTTTTTTATATTTATAATAGAGATATTTGAAGAGTGTCCTCTGGAGTTGAACAATGAGAAGGGTCTAAAACTCTCTTCTGTGCTATTCACTCCTGGAACACAAAGCTGTATAGGCATAACTTTAGCTAAGGAATGCATTAAAATTTAAAAACACTTGATAAGAGAAAAATACAGAAGACTTTCTCTCCCTCAAAAGGCTAAGAAATATGAATATGCTTTCCAGTATGTGTGCTGTTTCTGGAGGGTGTTACCCCTGAGCTTTTGTGCTCAAGGCTAGCACTCTACCACTTGACCCACAGCTCCATTTCTTGCTTCTTGATGCTTAGTTGGAGAAAAGAGTCTCACAGATTTTTTTCTTCCTGACTTAGCTTCAAAGTGGAATCTTCAGTTCTCAGCTTCTTGAGTAGGCAGGATTATATGCATGAACCTCTCGGCCTTGTCTTAGCATATGTTTTAATAATATTCCTAGAGTGAAGTTTCTTAGGCATATCACTTTGGGTCTTCATGTGTATTTTGTGACTTTCATTGAGTCATCCTTACAAATCTGTGCTATTAGCCTACTGATACCATCCAATCTACACAAATCCCATCTGAGTCAAGTGCAGAGTAGATACCTGCTCTAGATCCTTCACCCAGAATTTTCTGTGTCACTTTTAATTTTGATATTGCCTTATCTGTCCTACTGAATTTATAACTAAGGGCCATTTGAATACATTGCTGTTGCTATTTGTGACATTTGGGAAGCAGTTAAACTAATCCAAAGTGATCAGAAACTACTTACATTCTTTGTTAATCTATGGCATTCCCTGTGTTTTATGACATGATGTAAAACCCCATGGGACAGGTCATATTGTCTGGGTGTCATTACACCTTGTGTCAAGAATCTGAAATCTATTTTGTCATTTGGCTAATTAGCTTATGTCTCTTGTAATTCTCATTTATGTGACATTGGAAATCAAAGTTCAACAAGGGTAATAACACACCTATTTCTGTGCTGACATAACACCCCGGCCCTCAAGTATATAATTCTTTTCCTCCGCCCCATCAGTTTATTTAATCTGAATAAAGTGTAAACTCAAAAACTGTGTAAGTAAAGATAGCATAGAAAAGTACAGTAAAGGTGAGGTAAGAATCAGAAGCAGAAACTTGACATCTTACGAATAGACCCCAGAGGGCTATTTAAGGTTAAAGAATTCTTACCTTTTCTAACTTCATAGATACAAATAAAATGATGCATTTCAACAACTGATTTATCATCTATTTCCTTCTATGTTAACAGTGATTTTCAAAATCTTATCGTGGTTACTTTGGAGTGTCCATAAATAAAATAACTACTCAGGGGCTGGGAAGGTAGCTCAGTGGTAGAGCGCTTGCCTTGCATGCATGAGGCCCTGGGTTTGATTCCTCAGCACCACATAAGCAAAAAAGAAAAAAAGCCAGAAGTGGCGCTGTGGCTAATGTGGTAGAGCGCTAGCCTTGAACTGAAGAGCTGAGGGACAGCGCCCAGGCCCAGTGTTTAGGCTCCACAAACAGACCCCCCAAAAATAAAATAAAATAAAATAGCTCCTCAGAAGGATTTTTTTTAGAAATTGTCTTTTTGTTTGCTTTGTGATATGAGAGATAAGAAGTTATTTAATACAGAAAGATATATTATTTAGTAAAAACAGTTTATGAATCTTTAAATTGGACATGTATGTTCATATATACCAAAATGCCAAACAAGAGGCTGGTTTTGTATAGGTTATTTTGAATTTTTTAAAATTTGCTTTATTATTATTTCAAAGTAGTCATAGAGAGGAGTTGCCATTCAACAAAGCAGTTTATGAATACAATGTATCCTGATCAGTGTCACCTCTTTCTTTCATTTGTTTTTTATCAGTGATGAGAATCAACCTTGGTTGGTGGCATAATAGAAAAGTCCTCTACTACTCAGTTACATTATTACCCTAATATATTTTCTTAATTTTCCATTTTAATATTAAAAGGAATGTATAACCACAAAGGAAGAGAAATGCCAAGAAATAAAACATCACTGCTGCTAATAATAATAGAATGTCAAGAGAAAAGATTTCATTAGAACATCATATTACAAGCCCACTGGTCACAAAGCAGTGAGTTTTCCTTTTGTCTTTCTTTTTCTTTTTCTTTTCTTTCTTTCTTTTCTTTTTTTTACTTTTTGTTCAAGGGTATACTGCATCAGTGGAGCCATAGTTTTTTCCTTCAATGTGCTCTCAATATCTTTTTTGGTAGGTTACTGGGAGATAGTAGTATCATGGACTGTCTGGTTTCAAACTGAGATAGCTCAAGTGTTAGGATTATGGATGCAAGCTATTTGTACCGGTATTTCACTTTCATTTTTACATTCATTTCATTCATGGTTGAAAGCTACTGGCTCAACCTAATATGTGCCATAAAGACATAATCATACTTTTAGAGATTTTTTTTTCTGTTCCTCGTTTTCCACCATTTTATAACTGGATGTAATGGATAGAATTCAAAAAATAATAGAAAGAACAGGAGATAGTATTCTTTTATCTAATAACAAGTAGAAGCAGCTCAGTCAAATTAAATAATATGTCTTAAAATTTTAATAAATATTTGTCATATTTTAAGCCATTGAATGCTAAAAATGGCTGCCTATGAAGTGCTTTACAGAGACTTCGCATTCAAAGTTCAAGATAAGCAGGAGACAGAAAGAGAGCAACTGAGAGAGACAGAAATAAATGATAAAGACAAGGAAAGAGAAAAAGATAGAGACAGAGAAACAGAGATAGTCTGAGTTCAAGCCCAGTCCTAGTACATACAAACACACCACACACAAACACGAATGCTGAATGTTGAATGTTGAAGGGATGACACAGGTTAAGATGTATTGTATACATAAAATACCCCATTACTTAGAAACAAAATCAATATATACCTTAAAAAATAAATAAAAATAGGCTGGGCACTGGTGGCTCAGGCTTGTAATCCTAGCAACTCGGGAGGATGAGATCTGAGGATCACAGTTCTTTTTTTTTAATTAATATTTTATTGTGAAAATACTGTACAGAGGGGTTACAATTACATGAGCAAGGTAATGAGTACATTTCTTATCCGGCATTGTTGGCTCCTCCTACAGTTCTAAGCCAGCCAAGGCAGAAAAGTCTGTGAAACTCTTAGCTCCAATAAACCACCAGAAAACCAGAAGTGACACTGTGGCTCAAGTAATAGAGCACTGGACTTGAGCTGAAGAGCACAGAGATAGCACCCAAGTCCAGAGTTCAAGCTCAACAACTGAAAAGATAAAAAAAAAATAATAAAAATAAGGGAAGGAGTGGGTTGGTAAGGGTGGGTAAGAATGCTGAAAAGGTTGATATTGATCTAGACACACTGTATTCCTAAACTACATAGTTGAATGGAAACCTTTTTTTGTTTGTTTGTTTTGGTCGGTCGTGGGGCTTGAACTCTGGGCCTGGGTGCCACTTCTGGTTTTTGGTGGTTTACTGGAGATAAGAGTCTCATGGACTTTCCTGCCCAGGCTGGCTTTGAACAGTGCTCCTGAGATCTCAGCCTCCTGAGAAGCTAGGATTACAAGCATGAACCACCCACACCCAGCTGGAAACTCCTTTGTACAACTAGTTGGAGATAATAAAAATACTAAAAAATAAATCAGGAAGTCAACAATGTATATGCTGTTGATTTGAAATCAATTTGTAGGAGTACATAAAGATACATTCATCTAAGACATGATTTTTAAATGAAATTAAAATTATGAATGAGGTGGCCAATAGTGTGTTAAATAGAGGAAGTTTGGGCACACTTTGATAACAGCAATATTCTCTTTAGAAACATCAGCCAAAATCCAGAAACAGACAAGCGAAGTGACAGGAAAAGCTCAGGTGAGACAGGGGATAAAACTTACATGTGATATCTTGTTCAACTATGTTATAAGTCTACTTCCAGTTCTTCTATTCCAAGTCATTTCTCAAAGGTTTCAGAGAAAAGAATAGACAATCCAGTGATGTTTTCCAGTTAGCTAGTGGCTCATTAAAATAGACAACTGGTAACACTTTCAATTAAATGTCCTTACCTCCTAAATATGCATTGAATTCATATTTAAAGAAACTAGTTTTGCATAGGAATTATATGAAGCAGTGAGCTGGACAATTCAAGCTTCTAGGAGCACAGTTCTAGATTCTACAGGGAAACTGGAAAAATCAACCAAAAGCCTCCCAAAGATAAATTCATCACTCAGTTTAAGATCAAATTCACCTTCTTTAAAAATGAAAGTGTTATGTTCTTTATGTAAACATGGACCATCTTAAAAATTATTAAATTCATCTTTGTATAATAATTTTGTTTCATACAATTTGAAATAATATTTGATATTAAAGTAACTTATAGCTTATAGGTTTTTTTATTTTGAAAATACTGTACGGGGGGTTACAATTACATGGGCAAGATAATGAGTACATTTCTTATCAAGCATTGTAGTCTCCTCTTTGTTTCCCCTTCTCATCCCTTCCCTTCCTCCCTCTGCCCCCCATCCAATCCTCCTCCCATGCCCCCACCAAAGTTGTCAAGTCGTTTTTGACATAACGACTTGTACATCTCATTAAAACAGGTAGCTTATATTTTACTTGTACTCTTTAATACTGGAGTTTGAACTTGTGACCTCTATTTAAGTACTTGGGTTTGAACTTGTGGCCTTATACTTGTTAGGCAGGTTCTCTACCAACTGAATCGCAACTCTGACTCCTTAGTTTTAAGTTATTTTCTAAATTGTCCTGAACTTTGACTCTCCTTTTTAGTCTCCATGTAGCTAAGATGACAGATATGAGCTACCTTGTCAAACTTTGTACTTATTGAACTGGGGCCACATGATTTCCCCCACTCAGGCTAACTTCAATGAAAATGGTGTGCCTTATACTTGTAAGCTATTTGGAAGGCTGAGATCTATCTGAGGATTGCAATTCAAAGCCAGTCTGGGCAAGGAATGTCATGAAATGCTTATCTCTAATTAACTACCAAAAATCCTGACATGGAAGTTTGGCTGAAGTGGTAGAGCATTAGCCTACAGTGAAAACTTCAATTCAAACCCCAGGACTTGCAGAAAGTGAGGAAGAAAGAAAGAAACAAAGAAAGAAAGAAGAAAAAGAAGAGCAAAAGAAAGAAAAGAAGAGGAGAGAGATAGAAGGTGAGAGAGAAAGACAGAGGAAGGAAGGAAGGAGATAGAGAAAAAAGAAAAAAGAGATAAAGAAAGAAAGAAAGAGAGAAAGAAGGGGAGAAAGAAGGGGAGAGAGAACAAGGAAGGAAAGAAGGAAGGAAGGAAGAAAGAAAGGAAGAAAGGAAAAAGGTGTCATTTCTACATGCAATAAGAGTCATATATTTTTCTTTCTCTGATCCAAAGAATAATTTCTGGAGTAGAAATAATATATTCTCTATTTTCACTGGGTACCTATCTTCCTATCATTTAAAAAATGTGAATTAATATTTTACAACATATAAACTCCAACTTCTACTGAGACCTTCATAGTGAATGTGCCTCATGATTCTCATAAGCCACAAATAGGATGGTGTTATATAGAAGTTTAGAACATCCTCGGCATCCTTTAAGAAGATATGGAGAATTTGGTTCTTGTATAGAGTGTAAGCCAGATGTGTTGGACACAGGAAATTTTTACTTATATCATAGTATATCATTTTTCTTCTTATTTTTATACTGTGAAAAAAGTTTGGAAATCATGCTTTTCATTTAGGAAAAGATTTACTTCATGTTGTCCCTATAAATTTTCTGGGCAAAAGTAGCCTGTCCAGGTTTATCTCAATAAGAGGAAAATATCAAGTAAGGCCTGTTAAGATTTTCACAAGATGCTACCTTCAGTTCATCATAGGATAAAGTACAAATTGAAAACATTGTTCTTTTAAAATTTCAGATTTTGATTTTCTATTTACAGAATTCCAAACCCAAATGATCCACCAGCTGATTTTCTGGATATGTCATTTAGATATCATCCTATGTACAGACATCTTAATTCCTAGCATATCTCTCACACATTTTACCATAACAAGTTCCATTCAGTCTGTTTAATATCCTACTGAGTAACTGTCTAGCAATTAGACAAAGCATTTGTGATAAAGTGGTTTGATGTACTAGTTTATTTGAATAACATTTGCATTTTACCAGGTATTTTCAGGCCTCTTGGATGGCAGAGAGCTGATTATAGTTTCACTACTGGCCCAATTGTTTCTTTTTTAGTTAGAGCTCAAATTTTGTCTGTCAGTTTGCTTGTTAATGAATTAAATGGCATACTCTAGAAGAGAATATTTGAAGAAATCATTGTAGATTCCCAGTTGGTTATGTTTCCTTCCCATCTAGAGATTGTCAGTGAGGTTTAGAACAAAAATAATAAATTTTTTTCTTCCAGGAACAGATTAGAAGAGAATTTACACATGTTTGAGAGGTAAAGATGAGTAGTTATTAAACTGTCATGTCTAGACTGTACACTGTGAGGGAATTATTTCTTTGACATTTCTTTCTAAATGATTCAGATTCACCACATGAATAAGTACATGATTCTTCTTATTAAGAGCGCTTTTTGAAGGTTTCTACTATGTATCAGAATTGATATGCTGACTGGTAATGAAAAAGAGGATCTTTCCACTTTTGTTTCTGTGCTGTTGTGACACATTTTATTTTGAAATTAAATTCTTCACATTTGGATGGGAACAGGGTATGTTCTTTAAATCCTGGTAAGGAAAACATGCAGAATGGCTTTGGAATAAAGGACATAAGGTATTTCTCTCAGTAGCAAATGAGTTTTCACGAGGGGGCGGTGTGCTCCCCAGCACCCATCTGGAAACATGTGAACAGACCTTCCACCAGGTGTCCACCCCCTGCACACACAGAGACAGAACAAGGAGAAGGTGTCCCCCTGGAGAAGAGGAATGACCCTACAATAAATTACAAAAACATGGTGTTCTTGCTAGAAATTTCACTAAATTAAATGGAGAGGGAAAGCAAAAACACACCATGAGGCGTTATATACAAAGCATCCCTAACTATAGGTATTATTTCAATGAAAATAGATGATTAAGAAAATAAGTATTAAATACCACAGTGCATTATGCTTTGTAATTCTCTGTAATACAGAGAGTATCTATAGACTAAGAAGTCAGAATTTCTACCTTCAAAGAATGTGCAATCTCCTTGAAGGGTTAAGTACACTTTAACATGAAAAAAGAGGAAATACTTGATTAAAATGATCATTTAACATAAGGTTTGGCAGATGATACCAAAAAAGTTGTGCATACAAATTTCCCTCCTTGTTAATAGGAAGTCAGGTGAGCTTATAGCTAAACCAACCCCTCCTCCTAGTCATACCCTAGGAGACAACAATGAGTCCTTTCTCCTCCATAGTACCTCTCATACCCACTATTCCTTGGGGCTTAATTAGTGGTTAGTTTATAATTCTCTTTGGAAAAACTTCTGCAAGATCTAACCAAACCAGTGAACCCCTGTGCAATAGAAATTCTTGCAGTCTTAGCCTGACTTTGCACATGAAACTCCTAGTTAAGACTTCATGTGTATGGGTTATAACTCATGCATATACTTAAAACTATAGGATAGCAGCCTTGCATTTTCACAAATCCCTTCCAAATATCTGCCAAGTTATGATGCTTCATTTCTCTAAAATCAACCTATTGCCATTACCATAAACGTTTCCTACATTCTCCAAATTCTAATAAAACTAAAATAAAATTTTAAGCTATTTTTCCTCTTTTTCTTTTCCTTCTTTTTCTTTTTGGGCAGTTGTGAGTCTTCAACTCAGGGCCTGGATGCTGTCCCTGAGTTTCTTGTGCTCAAAGCTAGCAATCTATCATTTGAGTCATAGCTCAATTTCTGGCTGTTTTGGTAGTTCATTGAAGATAAGATTCTCACAGACTTTCCTGTCCAGACTGGTTTCAAACTGCCATCCTCAAGTCTCAGCTACCTGATTACAAGCATCAGGGTCAGCTGCTATTTGGTTACTATTTTTCATTTTTAATATATATGTTATCATTACTGTAGAGGTGACATACAGAAGGGTTACAGTTACATGAGTAAGATATTCAGTACATTTCTTTTAAAACCATTCAGTACAGTTTTTTTTCACTTTCCTTCTCTCCTAGTTTTTCCCTCCCATCTCCACTCACAGTTGTATAGTTCAATTTCCACATAGTGTTTAGTGAGCACCACTGTTGTTTTTCTTTACCCTTTTTTATATCTTTTAGGTGTCCCCCCTTACCCTCCCACTGAAAAATAAACTAGCAAACAAGAGAAAAGGATAAAACAACAAAAACAGCAGCAGCAACAAGAGAAAATATCTTGTATACTTTTCTTGGAGCTCATTACATAAAATATTATTTTATATGATAATACACACATAGCTATTGAGCTGTTGTGATACAGTTTTATGCATATCCTACTTAGGTCTCACTGTGAGAATATCTAGAGACCTGTATGATTTTCCATGATCCATTGTATCTTTCCTTAACCATTCAGTGAGGTTACTTGTAGATTTATAAGCACATTCTAGTTATCATAAGTGAAGGAAACCATGCAACCTATGTTTCTGGCCTCACTTCACTTCTTATGTTATTTTCCATGTCTTTCCATTTCCTTACCAATAGTACAATATCATTCTATCTGATAGAAGTGTAGAATTCCATTCTGTATGTATACCCTATTTTGAACCATTCATCTGGGTTATTTCCATATTTTGGCTATGGTAAATAATGCTGCAGTTAACATGGTTATGCTGGTTGCTTTACTGTGGCATCATCTGTGTTCTATTGGATAAATGCCCAGAAGTGGAATTGCTGGGTCATAGGGAAGCTTTATGCTTAGTTATTTAAGGAACTTCCATACTACTTTCCAGAGTGGATGAACAGGTTTACATTCCCAGCAACAGTGTAGTAGGGTTCCCTTTTGGCCACATTTCTGGCAGCATTTGTTATTGTTAGTTTTATGGATAATGACCATTCTAACTGGTGTGAGGTGGAATCTGTTCTGGCTTGGATTTCCTTTTTTTTTTTGGGGGGGGGTCTGGTGGTGGGGCCTGAACTCTGGGCCTGGGCGCTGTCCCTCAGGTCTTCAGCTCAAGGCTAGCGCTCTACCACTTGAGTCACAGCGCCATTTCTGGCTTTTTTCTTTTTGCTTATGTGGTGCTGAGGAATCGAACCCAGGGCCTCATGCATGCAAGGAAAGCGCTCTACCACTGAGCCACCTTCCCAGCCCGGCTTGGATTTCTTTTATGGCTAGAAATGTTGAACATCTCTTCCTGTGTCTATTGGCTATTCTCACTTCTTCTGAGGAGTCTCTCTTTAAGTCTCTAGCCTATTTATAAATTGGGTTGTTGAGTTTTGGATGGTTTGTTTTGGAGGGTTTAATTTTTTTGAGCTTTAAGTATATGTTAGATATGAGGCCCTTGTCTGATGATAGCTGATAATAATATCCCATTCTGTTGGCATTCTATTTACTTGCTAGCACTGCCCTTTGCAGGAGTTTTTCAGTTTGATGCAATCCTATTTTTCCAGTACAGTCTTTGATTTGTTGATTCTGAATCTTTACTAAGTAGTGCTGTCCAGTGCCTAGAAGCCCTAGTCATTCCTTACTCCTTCCGGTAATATTTTCACAACATCTGACCATACATTGAGGACTTTGATTCATTTAGAATTGACTCTGGTGCCAGGTGATATATAAGGTTCTAGCTTCAGTGTTCTGTACAAGGATAGCCAATTTTGCCAGCAGAGTTGTTGTACAGACTTCAATCTATGTCTTTGGCTCCTTTATCAAACATTAGATGGCTATTTATTTGTGGGCTTATTTGTTGGTCTTTCATTCTATTTTATTGGTCCTCAGGCCTATTCTTGTGACAGTATCAACCTGTTTTTTGTACTTATGGCATTGTAATCAAGCTTGAAGTTTTGTACTGATATTCCTCCAACAATGTTGTTCCTGCCAAGGATTGTTTGTTACTATTTAGGATCATTTATTATTCCATATGACTTTTAGGATTGCTTCTCTATGAAAGGATTTTGATGGGTATTGCATTGAATTTGTAAATTGCTCTGGGAAGTATTGCCATTTTTATGATATTAATTCTTCCCACCCAGGAGCTTTGGATTTGTTTCCATTTTATTATATCTGCTTCAATTTCTTTTTTCAGATTTTTTATTTTAAATATATATAAATATATATTTTAAATATATATTTTTTATTTTAAATATATTATAAAATATATAAATATATTTTAAATAAATATATTTTAAATATATATTTATTTTAAATATATATGTAAATATATATATTAAATATATATTTTAAATATATATTTATTTTAAATAAATAAATAAATATATATATATATATATATATATATAGTACAGAGGGGTTACAGTTACATGAGCAAGGTAATGAGTTCCTTTCCTATAGAGCATTATTATACCCTCCTTTGTTTTTTCCCTACCATCCCTTTTCTCCCGACTTCCCCAACTCCGCCCTACCATTGAAGTTGTAAAGTTTCTTTTCAACATAGTATCTTGTACATCTCATTGTTACAATGGGTCATCCTGCATCATTATTTCAGCATTTTGTTATTTTCCTTCCCCTCCCCAAATTAGAAAAATGTATATACAAGAGGCAGGACATCAGAATCAAGTACAGTGGAAACAGGAATTGTACCATGGGAGAAGAACATTAAAAAAATAACAAAAGAAATCACATAGTACATTATAAGTCCACTAAAAAAAAAACAAGAAGAAAGATAAAATCTCTTGTCCCTAGGTTGGGGTTCATTTCACTTAGCATCAGGTTATATGGTCATATGTACATATCTTTTGACCTTTGCTGCTTGTCCTAGACCTATACTAGTTAGTGCAGATAAAGGAAACCATGAGACCTATGTTTCTTTGAGTCTGGCTTACTTCACTTAATATAATCTTTTCCAAGTCTTTCCATTTCCTAACAAATGTGGTGGTGTCATTCTTTCTGATGGAGGCATATAATTCCATCATAAATATATATATATATATATATATATCACAATGGAATTCTTTTATCAGATTTTTGAAGGTTTCACAATAGAGTTCTTTCAAAACTTCCATTATTTCCTAGTTTTTGTTTGTTTGTTGTTTGTTTTTGTTTTAAGGTTACTACAAAAGGAGCTGCTTTCCTGATTTCAGTTTCAGTCTTCATTGTTAGCATATAGGAAAGCTACTGATTTGGTGGGTTGATTTTATACCCTGTTACTTTGTCAAAGTTTTTTTTTTATCAATTGAAGTAGCTTGTGTGAAGAAATCTATAGGGCTCTTTAAATGCAGGATCATATCATCTGAAGAGGGATAACATTTCCTCTTTTTTTTCCTATTTGGATCCCTTTATCTTTTTGTTTTTGCCTTATTATTCTTGTTAAGAATTCTAGTAATGTGTTGAAGATAAATAGAGAAATGGACATCTTTGTCTAGTTCCGGATTTTAGAGGGAATGGTTTTAACTTTTCACCATTGAGTATAATGCTGGTGGTACTTTGTCATATACAACCTTTTTTATATTGAAGACCGTTCCATGGATTCCTAGCTTCTCCTGAGTTTTTATTAGAAAGAGGTGTTGAACCTTTTCAAATGCTTTTTCTGCATCTAATGAGATGATCATGTGGTTCTTGTCCTTGCTCCTGTTGATGTGTTTTTTTACATTAATTGACTCATGTATATTGAACCAGCCTTGCATCTCTGGAATGAATCTCTTTATCATAGTTTATGATTTTTTTGTTTTAATTTGGTTGACTAGAATGTTATTGAGAAGTTTTGTGTCAATGTTCTTCAAAGCGATGGGTCTATATTTCTCCTCTTTTTTTTTTTGATGAGTCCCTATCTGGTTTTAGGGTGTCATTCTGGCTTCATAGAATAGTTTGGTAGTGAACTTTCCCTTTCTTTGTTATTTTTATGTTTTTTACTGTAAAAATGCTGTACAGAGGGATTACAGTTACATGAGCAAGGTAATGAGTACATTTCATATTGAGCATTGTTGCCTCCTCCTTTGTTTCCCCCTCCCATCCCTTCCCTCCCACCTCCACAACTATTCCCACCCCCAGCCACCCTTGCTGAAATTTTAAAGTTCATTTTCAACATAGACTTTTGTATTTTTTACATCTCATTGTAAAATGGGTCAATCTGTAACCCTATTTAAACATTTTGATTTTTTTTCCTTTCTCCTCCCTGAATTAGAGAAGTGTATATACATGATGCAGGGCACCTACATCAAATACATTGAAAACAGGAGTTGTACTGTGGGGGAGGAACATACAAAGCAACAAACAATCACATGGTATATTATATATACATTAAAAACAATAGCATGTGTAGGACAAGCTGAAAAGCCCAAAAGCTGTGTACTTATGACCATATAAGATGATGTTAAGCGAAATGAATCCCAAGATAGGGACACAAATATGTTTTTTCTTTCTTGAACTTTCTCTTTCTATTCTGCTGAAGAGTTTGAGGAGTATGGGAGTGAGTTTCCCTTTGAAGGCCTTATAGAATTCAGCTGCATATCCATCGTGTACTGGGCTTTTCTTGGAAGGGAGGTCCTTTATTGTCATTTTAATTTCATTATTTTTTATGAGTCTATTTAGTTGGTTTAACTCTTCTTAGCTTAATTTTTATATCAGTGTTCTCTAGGAATGCTTCCATTTGTTCCAGATTCTCCAGTTTTTGACATGAAAGTTTATGAAGGATTCACTAATAATATTCTGATTCTTGCATATTACTGTTGTGATCTTTCCATTTTCACCATAATTGTTTTAATTTGAGTGTGCTTCCTTCTCTTATTTTAGCCAGATTTTCTAAGGCCTTGTCAATTTTGTTAATATTTTTAAAAAACCAACTTTTTGCTTTGTTAATTCTTGCTATGTTTCTTTTTAGTTTCAAATTCATTTATTTCTGATTTAATTTTATTATTTGCTTCTGTTTACTGGTTTAGGATTTGGCTTGTTCTTGTTTTTCACTTGAAATGCACCATCAAAGTATTGATTTGGTATTTGTTGATATAGGCACTCAGAGCTATAAATTGTTCTCTGATTACTACCTTTGCTGTGTCCCAGAGGAACTAATGCTTTGTATATTCACTTTTGTTAAATTCCACAAATATTTGAATTTCTCTTCTAATTTCCTCAATGACCCACTGATCATTCAACAATGTGCTGCTGTTCATTTTCCATGAGTTAGAGTTTTCTGTGATAGCCTTTGATGTTGAACTGTAATTTTATTCTGTTGTTGTCTGACAGGATGCAAGAAAAAATTTCATATTCTTTGAATTTTCACAGATTTGCTTTGTGACCTATCATATGACCTATTTTGGTCAACGGTCCATGGGCTGCTGAGAAGAATGTATAGTATATTCTGATTCTACTGGATGAAATAGTCTATAGATGTCTGTAAAACTAGGTCAATGGAAGGATTTAATCCTGAAGGTTTCTTGCTAAGTTTTTGCCTGGATGATTTATCCAGAGGTTACATTGATGTGTTGAAGTCGCCAACAATCAATATTTTTGGATTTATGTGTGCTTTTAAGTAAAGTAGTATGCGTTTGATGAAGTTGGGTGCATAGATATTTAGAAGTGTCCAATCCTGTAGAAGAGTTCCCTTTATTAGTATGCCACTCTATGTCTTTTAATTGGAGAGTTAAATTCATTGTTATTGAGGGTTAGGACTGAGATATGTCTGGTAATGCCCGCCATGTTATCTACCTCCTTAGGTTACTTGGATTTGTTCTATCACCTATCACTCTATCATATCTGCTCTATCTTAGAATCCTGAGACTCTGCTTCCATATTGTGTACTTGTTTCTCTTTTCTGATGGTCATTTCTAGAGGCTTCTACCTCTTTTTTGAAGCCTTCTTTTAGGATTTCTAAGGACCTTCATTGTCCTGAAGGATGTACCTTGTTTCCATTGAATTACTTACTTTGACATTTTCATTTTGTGTACATGCCTTCATTCAATTCTTGGTGGCATTTGCCAACAAATAATTTTTACTTCTGTGACCACCCACCAGTACCAATAGGGATTACTAAAGAATCTTATCCTGGAAGCTGAAGTAAAAGATACACAAGAGTTGCATCACACATGATTGTTAGGAACACAGGTTCTCAGTTTAAGTTTGGAGTACAATTATTGACTGTACCCCTTATGATACAAAAGAAGGTGTGGTTAAGAATAATAAGACAAAGGGGTCAAGTCAGAGTCTGAGTGTTGAGAGTGATCCTAGAGATGTAAGCAATGTTTATTTATTGGGAGATTTTGTCTTGTAGAGGATAGAACTTATTAAGGTATGTGATATCGTCAGCTGTGGACCAGGCATACACTAACTACAGATGACCTCCTCTTACAAATGTACAAACAAATGAATAAATTACAGATATGTCTTTTTTTTTCTAGTATTCATGATCTCAGGTACTCAGTGGTGGTATTTAAAGCCTGTGATACTGAAGGTTTACTTTGTAGCTTACATTAACAATCTCAAGAAAGAATTTGTTCACACCTCTGCTTCGATAGCTGAAAACAAAAACAAAAACAAATTGCCTCAAAATGCCATGAAGATGCTAGTAGTACCTCACAATAAGGAGCACATTATCAGTGGAAGCAGTTAAAGCAAGAAAAGAGAATTTTGAAACTCTTCCTTTCAGAAGCATGCATTCAATAAACTTTTGTATTGAAAAAGTGCCATGTCCCAGGAATATCAAACTCCCATTTTCATGTTTTTATGTATGTTATAATTTATAGTTCTGGAAATATTCATTAATTAGTATATGTTTTGAAACAATTTCTCTTACTATCTGAGAATTTCTTTTCAATATTTACAAATTCATGATTGTATTCATATCAATAGGTCCATATGTAACGTGATCATATTTTGTGTCACTTCTCTGCATCTAGGTCCAAACACAGAGCTGTGATTTCTTCCTTGTGTTACTTAAGATTTCCTAAATCTCTGAATATTCATTTTGAATAAATACGTAAATACATATTAAGTAACTAAATTTTTATTTTTCATTTTAATAGATAATGCTGCCTACACATTGGTAATATTTTTAAGAAATATATTTTTAATTTTAATATTAAATTTTATAAAATCATATGTACTTACCAGTGAAGATTATGGTTTTTTATTTTTATTCTTTATTTGATTTTATTTTTATAAATAATGCCACCATGACTGTGAAAAAATTAATATTTCTAAAAAATTAAAATAATATTAAATTATATTGAATAGTTAAATAATAATTTAATAAGTCCTTTAAGTTTATCAACTATGTAACTTTTCTCCAGTAGAAAAAGAGAATATATAATTCTTAAATTATGTCTAAATTTTTACCTATTCTCAATCATGTATAAATAAGGATTTATGATGTTTTAAATTGTGTCTTCATGAATGTGTATTTGATAAATATATTCCAATATTTATTAGCAGCATTTAACTTGATTTATGATTTTTAATCTTCCCTATATTTGTGACACTAACTTCAAATAGACTGTTGTACTAAGAGTGTTAAAAAAGATGGTCAACAGAAATAATAAGCATTTAAGCAGTATTTCAATAAAGTGTATTTTGGATAATTTTAATATGAAATAATTACAATAGTAATATTAGATAGTTATAACATAATGGTATAGTTTTATTTTATAAAATAATACATATTTTAATTTGAAAGCTATTTTTTATAATTCCAATGAAAATTTTAGAACCATCAAGAAAATGTATTCTCTCAGTTCTCCACTTTTGATTACAGCTTTCTTCTTAGATTCATGAGGGCACAATTGTATTCTCCAGTCATACATTTTCCAACAAGAAGAGTGATCCTCTTTCTGTTGTTGTTGTTTTTTTCCCCACACAAATTCATATATTCCAACTATTGGGCTTACTTAGGTTATTTCCTTACCACAGGTGATAGGGTTATCTTAGTTGGCTAAATTACTCACTTTGTGCCTGGTCCATGATTCTTCTGAATGAATAAAATTAGTGAGGGCCAAAGAAAATTCATATAACCACTAATTTATTTGGGGAAGGAAGGCTATCCAACTTGAAATTTTATTGTTTTGTTTCTGTTCAAGATTGATAGAAATTTTTGGATTCTTTTTCACTTATTTACTTACCTACCTTACCTATATAAAAAATGGCTTAAGGAACTGTATAACCACCATTTATAATTATATAATGAATAAATCTCAATCTACCTGATGGATGATTCAATTTTAAATGGAAAACAATTAAGTTCATATTAAATATATGAAATCTTTATTTTTGATATTGATATACATTGGAAGAATTTTATTCATTTTACCAGACAGAGTGAATATAGAAACTGAATTCTGATAAAGTTAAATACAGCTGTAGAGATATAAATACAGTGTATACGAAAATCTAATATTGTGTATAGAGATATAAATGTGCATATACATGATATAGTGTAAGTAAAAATGTGGTATACTATAAAAGTAAATTGTTGGCATCAAAATATTTCCATGTTTCTTACACATACACATTAAAAGAAACAAAAAATTCTATTTCTACTGGAAATATTTCTTTTTGAAAAATCATATATCAGATTTTTTTGTTCTTTGACTTCTGAGAATAAAACCACTCACTCATATTAATTTTAGGAAAGGTGAAGGAGTAAAAATATCAGAAATAACAAATTGAATTACATCAAAACTTAAAAAGCTAAATAAACCCCAAGATATGGACACAAGGGTTTTCTTTCTCTTTGTTGCTGTAGTTTTTAATGTATTATGTGTTTTTTTTTGTTTCTTTTGCATATTCTTCTCCTTATGGTATAACCCATGTTTGTCACCGTAATTGATTCTGGTGCCCTGCACCTTGTATATAAATTTTTCTAATTTGGGGAGGTGAAGGGAAATAACCAAATGCTGAAACAAGGATACAGGTTGACCCATTGTAACAATGAGATGTACAAGACACTATGTTGAAAACGAACTTTACACCGTTGGTGCAGGGGCACAGGGTGAATAGGGGAGGTGGGGGAAGGAAGGGATAGTAGGGGAAAATCAAAGAAGGAGATAACTGCTCCATAGGAAATGTACTCATTACCTTACTCATGTAACTGTAACCCCTCCGTACAATATCTTTACAATAAAAATATTTGAAAAAAACTTAAAAAGCCAGTTTTCAATGGAAAAAAATAATTGAATCATACATAGGAAGAAAATAAAAACTTGGGGTGGAAGTAATGATTTTACCTGGATTTCAAAATGTATAATAGAACAGCAATTTAAAACAGCTTAAAAAGTAGATTTTAAACAATACTGAGTCAATTAAATTTGAGCCAAACAAGTATTATCTATCAATAATGTTTCATAGGAATCTATTCTAATCAAGGCCTGAATAGAATTAAGCAAATCTAATAGTCTGTTAGAAAACCAAAGTGAAAGTAAAACAAAATGATATTTTTAAATAGATCCTTAATTGTAACTGTCTAAAACTTAAGAAAATGAGTCAACTTCTTAAAGGATGTTGAATATTTTGCATATTCTCCATTATGACCTGTTAAAATATATATCAAACTTGATAAATCTAAAACGATAATAATAATAATGGTAGTCAGAGCACAGTTTTTTCTTTTTTTAAAAATATAATATGTTATTGTTATTGTAGTGGTGATATACAGAGGGGTTACAGTTACATGATTCAGGTAGTGAGTATAATTCTAATTGAACCATGTCTCCCCTTCTCTTGTTCTTTTACAGTTTTTCCCTCCTGATCCCACTGATAAGATGTACAGTTCATTTTCCAGATGGTGACTAGTGTGTACCATTGTTGTTATTCACACTTTGTTCCTTCCATCTTTTCTGTACCTCCCCCCTCTTGCTGTCCTAAAGACAAACTAACAAATAAGACAACAGAAAACAAAAACAGCGGCTGCAAGAACTAAAGAAAAAATCTCTTGTTTCCTTTTCGTTGAGTTCATTTTGTAAAATATTGTCTTATGTGATCATCTGCATATAGCTATTGAGTCTTTAAGATACAGTCCTATGTATATATTACTTTGGTCTTACCATGTGAATGTCTAAAGACATGTATAGTTTGTCATGTACTGATGTATTCATTAAAATCTTTCAGTGTGTTTACTTGTAGATTTATAAGTACATTTGAATTACCATAAATGAGATAAACCTATGCAACCTATGTTTTTTTGGGAGGGGGGTCTGGCTTACTTTGCTTAATATAAGTTTTACAAGTCTTTCCATTTCCTTATGAATGAGGCAACATCACTCTTTCTCATGTGTGAGTAGAATTCCATTGTGTATATATACCACATTTTCTTCATCCGTTCACCCATTGAAAGGTAACGGGGTTGATTCCATATCTTGGCTATGGTAAACAATGCTGTAATGAACATGTCATGATGGTTGCTTTAGTGTGGCATTGTTTGTATTCTACTGGATAAATGCTCAGGAATGGGATTGTTGGCTCATAGGGAAGTTTAGTCTTTTGAGGAACCTCCACACTGCTTTCCAAAGACCTCAATGTAAGGCCAGATACTATGCAAATATTACTGGAAGGGGTAAGGGAAACACTCTGTCTTCTAGGCACAGGTCAAAACTTCCTAAATAAAGATTCAGAATCACAAAAAATAAAAAAAATGAATAAACTGGATTACACCAAACTGAAGGGCTTCTGCATGGCAAAGGACATAGTCAACAAGAATAGAAGATTTTTACCAGCTATATATCAGACAAGCTCTTCATATCTAAAATATACTTAGACCTCAAAAATTTAACCTCCCACAAAATAAATGCTCAAAAACTCAACAAACCAATTTAGAAACAGGCTAAAGATTTAAAGAGAGACTTCTCACAAGAAGTAAGAATGGCCAATAGACATGAAGAAATGTTCAACATCTCTGGCGATAAAAGATATGCAAATCAATGTTCATGCTATTCAACAAAAATGAACACACAAATTACCAGCTCCTCTGGGACACAGCAAAGGCAGTACTCAGAGGCAAGTTTATAGCTCTGAG
>NW_012267342.1:649368-698400 GCF_000151885.1 Dipodomys ordii
TGATTTGGTTATGCTTTACTGATGTGTATCAGTGTTTTTAAGGACCACGCCAAAGGAACAAAGGCAAAAAGAGGGTAATTTAATCTCCACTTACAGAATTTAGCAAGCAGTGGAAATGTAAATGGGCTTCTATCTGCCTAAGTCCCAGGACAGGGTCACACTGGAAATATGAAAAGAGCTGATCCTGCAAATGGTTCTTAAAGGGGAAACAGTATGCTATCCGCCCATTAGCAACATTTAGAACTTCAAAGTAAGGTACCAAATTAAGTCAAATAGGGCTAAAACTAAAATGGAAAATATTAGAGTCCAGCATAGGACATTATGAGAATTTAGCAATATTTCATGGTTAGCAGAGTTAAAGGCAGCTGAGATATGTAATAAGATGAGGACAGTCACAGACCCTATTTCAGAGTTAATAGGCAGATCATTACAAGCATTGACCAAAGCAGTCCCTATTCTGACCTAATCAAAATCCAGAATAAAAATTATAATAAAGTGCATGATGAACCAATTAGCCTGGAGCTGGCTTGATTCTATCTGCTCAAGTATCTCAGCTGGGAATGGTAAATTAAAAGCTAAAAGGAAATGAGGAGGAAAAAAGCACTAGAAGGCAGGAACATTAGTTTAAATTGTGCAAAAGTTCAACAGAGAGACTCCTCAGGCTTTGTTTATAATATAATAAACAAACACATATACACTGTCCTGATAAAGGAGTGGGTAAGTATATGTGGGTCTCCACTTAACAATGGATACTTATACCTAACCTGGAAAGGTAGTAGAGAACCTTTCATTCAGTCTCTTAATGTAATGAAAAATCCTTCGTTCCTTCTCTTTGTAGTAAATGGCACTTCTGTAACTGATTAAATATAGTGCAGAAGTAGCTTCAGAGCTTCAGTTAATGAAGATGTTTAACTGATGACAGTATATTTTGAAGTAAGTTATATAATTAAATTTAATATATATTTAACAAGTACGTAGGTCCACAAATGATAGTTTTACTACTTATTATTTCTAGTCATTCATTATTTAGTTCATTTCTTCATATCAAATATAGACAATAAGTTAAAGCGATTTCCAATGAGTAGAAAAAAATATGTAAGCTATCTTAAGAGGTTGACTTGAACACTTTTTAAAGTCATTGTGTAGTTTGAAAATATCCAATTCAAGACCTTTTGAAAAATAAGATAATAATACAGAAGAAAGGAAACCCAGGGGGGGAAAAACCCTATACAACAGGAAACTACTGAAATTTGTGTTACTGTCATTAAACCATTTGTATAACTTGAGTCAGTTCTTTTTGGGGGGCAGTTATCTTTTTTTGGTTTAACGAGAGGGCTAGAATCACATAATATGCTAAATATTTTAATCCAGAAAGTTTTTTAATGTTAATATTATACAGAAATTGGTAGAGAAAATAGAAAAAAAATAGAAGAGATATACATTTCCAAACAACCAGAATGCTCACTCTTGCATTGTTTTCTTCAAGAACATCCTGACAGTTGCATTTTCTTGTAATCATACTTTTTGTGCTTATGTGTATTTTTACTTTCAAAGTAATCACTTCACAGAACTGTATATAGTCTCTGAACCTATTCTCATTATTTTATTTTTGGGAACTTATTTATCCTAATTTAGACATCACAAAAATTTATTATTTCCATATCATATGTCTTGATTTAAAAAATATATAACTCAGTTTAATCATTGAATTTATTCAGGAATTACATTAGGGGATTTTAAAAAATATGAAAGAAGCTTTGTGCCAGTGGCTCACGCCTGTAATCCTAGCTACTCAGGAGGCTGAGATCTGAGGATCGAGGTTCAAGGCAAGCCTGGGCAAGAAAGCCCATGTGACTTGTATCTCCAATAAACCATCAGGAAAACTGGAAGTGGCGCTGTGGCTCAAGTGGTAGAGCACAAGCCTTGAGCTGAAGAGCTGATAGACAGTGCCCAGGCCCAGAGTTCAAGCCCCACAACCAATATCAACAATAACAAAACAAAAAAAAAAAGAAAGAAAGAATTAGTTTTAATGTTGAGAATATGCTAACAGAAAATACCCCAGTTTAAAAGGAATTAAGTAAAAAGTTTCCTCAATAATTTGCAGCAACAATTTTTTCCTTCCTAAAATGCCCATCCAGAATAAAATTGCCTCCGTTTACAAAAATTGTGTCTTGTTAGGGATACATTCACCCATGTGTGTGTCTCTAAATCTAAGACAGTTAATATTACTACTCATGGCTTTTAGTGGGGCACTTTAATTTAACTCCACATGGTAAATCGGAGTCAAAGCTAGTATAATACAATGGTATGGGTATTAGAATCAGACATACTTAAAGTAAAAACAGAGCTTCAGCCACTTGCTAATTATTTCAGGCTATTTACTGAGGCTCCGTTTGTCAACTTATAATTATGAGAATATTATCTAATCTTTAAGCTGTTTTAAGACTCAAAAATAGAGAAAATGAAAGAAAAACAGAGGTGGAGGGGGGAAGGTGGGGATGGTCTTAGCACAATGCCTGAAACAGTGTAGCCGCCTGTGCCTCAGACAGCAATTACATTTCCTAACCACCTTCATATGGGAAATAGAGTTGCACTTTCTGCACCTCAGGGAAGATTCACACTGGATAGATGGTAGTCCTTTCCAGCAAACAGATAACAGAAATTTTTGGGAGGTCAGATCATGAAGGAGCGGGTTTCTTTCTACCTGGCAGGATGGTAAAATGGTGACTAGATAGAGGGTGGAGTTTCTGAACATTGGCAAGTATCCCAGAACCCTAACTGCTACAAGAAGATGCAAAAGGTTTTAATTTAATACTTGATTCACAGGAGAGACCCTTTTTCATCAGAGTGGCAGCTCATTTGGGAGCCATTGGCAAGAATTACAGTACATCTGGCAACTATATTCTTCATTTGGGAGTGGTGGGTGGAGGCATTTGGGTGCCTCAGCTTCTCCACAAACCCAGAGACCACACCAAAATTGAAGCCAGGGAGAAAATTCTAGTCACAGGTTTTTCAAGACATACGATAATTCAGGTTTCTTCTGAGCAACCTTGTGGATCTGGTTACTCTCAAAGAATTCATGTGCTAACACACACTCAGAGATGAATCTATTCTGGAAGTAAAGTAATTGACAGATAAATATTATTGATTGCAGTTAAGCAAGTACCTTGAGAACATCTAGACTGCTTGTTGGTCCAATAGCACAGATTTGATGTATGAGACTGTTATTGACATGAATTCTACCCCTTCTCACAGAGCTTTGCATAAAGTTTTTCTCTATTTTTTCTTTTTTTTTTGTCAGAAAAAATTAGGAAAGTGTCACTTTCCTGTTGCAGTTAATTCAAGAGAGATCCTCAATTCGAACAGGGCACATTTTCATGCAAATACAGCAGCACAGTTTCCAACCCCCTAATAGCTTCTTACAAATGATGTGCCATTACAACGAGGTTTATTTAAACAAATTTAATACATCTTTAATCAAGCTGGAGAGCATTTTCAAAGGTCACGCTCCAAATCAGGATCACTGTACTGAGCTTATCAAAGTATTAGCTTAAGGGGGAGGGAGAATTATTTCTTGGACAAGTAATTTTAGGCAAATCTTTATTTACATTTTTATTCAGTTATTAAATTTTATTCCTTTCTCTCCTCCTTCTAGTCTCCATTTATGAACCTATAAGAAAGTCTGCAAATGGAGCTATAAGCATATCATTGTAGCCAGTCCTTCTAGAGTGACGCCTTTGAATGCAGCGTCTGAAAGGCAAGAACAAGAGACCAGGCATTTTCAATGTCAGAGATAATCTTTTAGTGCTGCTAAAACATCTTTCCCAAAGGTCTCACATTAGACTCTGTATACATTGCTGAAATTCTAATGCACTGTTTCTTCAGTGGATAAATGATATAGACATTGAAAGTTGTCCAAATGTAGACTTCCATTCTTCCTTTCTTCCTGTCTGTTCTTTGTCTCTCTGGCAATCTTTCTTTGTCTGTTTATATACCACATGCATGCAAACAAATGTGTTGTTTACTTGCTATGTCCCAAAAACCGCTGTGTTTATATCTTTAAACTGCCATTGACTATTCCCATAATATGACTATTCCCTAATACGAGTGTTTGAACTTCCACTTTATTCTATATTCTTTTTAGAATAGAAGAAATTATTATTTCTTATCATTACATAGTTGTACAAAGAGGTTACAATTACATTTATCAGGTTATAAGTAAAATGCCTCTGAACAAGTGTTACTTCTTCCATCGATCTCCCTAAATTTTTTCCTTACCATCCCTAGTCTCAAGTTACTTAAGTTCATTTTTACAGAAAAAGAACCATAGAATATAATGATTGCATTGTATTGCATTTGCTCACACCTACTCCTTCCATTCTTGTACTTCTCATTGCCCTCCAAAGAAAACATGTTTCCATGTTTCAATTTTTTTACTTGACTATTTAAAAAAAAGCTAAAATAACAAAACAAATTTGATTCAACTCAGAAAACTCTTTGCTTTTGCTACTAAACCTCTAGACAAATGTCAATAGCAGAAATTGCCCTGTGATTCACAATGAAGGAAAACATTGTTTTTAGAGGGGGATCTTCCATTCCATAAAATTCTACCTTTTGCCCAGTAAACATACATAGTAAAGCCTAAAGATGAAAGAACATAGATATACTTGATGGGAAGGGAGGGGATCCTTAACAGTTTATTGATCTTAATTTAGGAAAATTCAAACTTCTCAACAACATAGAAATTAAAGGGAGCATCTGAAAACAAAACTGAAAGTAAGGAAAAGATCATTCAACCTGCTATTGAATTTGTGAGAACTTAACTGATTTCCAACTATTGTCATTTGGCTGACTTAAACTTAGGAATCAGATATAAAGAGATTACAATCACTGCAGGCTATTACAGGACAAAATAACACCACTTCATGTAAATAGCTTGACAAAAATAGCCAGGCACAATAGTGGGTAAGAGTAAATTATACTCTGAAGAGCAACTCTTTGTTGGATGACATTCTTTCTTACTTTCTATACATGATCATCCCAGTATTCTGAAGGCACAGAGAATAATTTTCATTGGGTGTATGGCAAAATGGAAACTGAAGATGTTTTACATTTCAGATGATTTCGTGTCTATAATATCCTTTCAATAGGATGATGGTTGGGAGAGTACCCAAAGTTATCCAACATGCATTAAAGGAATACTTTACTTTTTTTACATTCCCAAGCAAATTTTACTATCTTTATGTATCTCTAGTATATATCACCATTTTAGGGTAGACATGTTCATTCCTTCTGACTGGCAATACTGTTATTACTGGCTTTCCTAAAATGGATGATTAGGCCTACTCTGCATCCTCTTGGCAAGCATGTGTTCCTTTCCACAGCAGCCATTCTTCTTCCTACTCCAGTATTCTCTTCTTTTTTTTTTTTTTATTTCCATGAGCCAGAGTCTGGAGTTCTAGAATTATTGGCACAAGAATTCATTTTCTCTGGTGCCAGCAATTGTGTTTCTGCACTCAGGTGTGAGTAGGATAAGGCAGAGTCAAGAGTTTTCAGCACTTGCTGCAAAGACTGCAGACTTAGAAATACTGTCTCTCCTGGTGCTTAATCATGATGCTGATAGTCTGGACTTTTGAGTCTATTCTAAGTGTTGGGATCTATATCTTTAAAAGCCTTCTGAAGTGATTTCATGGAGAGAATAATGAAATTCAGAAACAGCCATGTCATCTTCCTGACTAATTTGGTTTCTAGCAGTGTTAGCTAGTCACTTATCCTCTCTAAGCTTCTGTTTGAAAGATGGAGATTCATCCATTTATCCCTTCATTCTTCCAGAAAGTATTTATCAGGTGTGTACTAGGTGCTTTGCATAAATGAATAATTCCTCAAGGAAACTCCAGTCTCCTGGAGTAGACTGATTTAAATTTCATAGGTATTTGTAAAGACCTAGGAGACTTGGAACTACCAATACTCTACAGGGATGTCGAAGTTTGTAATCTTTACAGATCAAGTGACATTAGCCTGGTCTTAGGTGATGAATATACATTCAGAACAATGAAAACGAAGTATATTTAAGCAAGAAAATAGGATACATTTAACATATGAAAGCATAAAACACAAGATAGATGTACTCTATTGTCTAGGAACTAAAGATTATGGAGTAAATGAAAAGATGGTCCTGGGAGCTGTAATAAGAAATGTAAATTCGGATCAAATTTCAAGATTGTAGAAAAATATACTAAATAATTTGGATTAACTTTTGTCAAAAATGATTAGTAGTTTTCTTTTTGTCTAAGTTTAACATAACAGTCACATATACACACATACTCTCTGTCTCTGTCACTGTCTCTTTCTGTCTTTGTCTGTCTGTCTGTCTCTCACTCTCTCTGTCTCTCTCTGTCTCTCTGTCTCTCTCTCTCTGTCTCTCTCTCTCTGTCTCGCTCTCTCTTAAAGTTCCAAGGTTAAATTGAATACCACGAGTGCAGGTAGTGAGATTGAGAACATGATTTTAAAAAGGAACAAAAAGAAGGGGAAAGGTTGAGATTAATTTCTCAATCTATAATGGCTGATTCTTGAGTCAGGGAATGATAGGAACTAAAGACTAATCAGTCTGTTAAATAGAAAATATCTTATCTTCTTATGTGAGTAAAGACAGAACTGAAAATCTTACCCATAAAGTTACTTTTTTGGTATTAAAATAGACTTTAATTCTGGGAGCAGTTTGAAGTCAACCGGAAAGCTCAGTAAAAAACATAAAAATATTCCATATGTTTCCTGCCACTACGAGAGTTATTGTAACCATCATATAATTATTTGTACAATATCATTTCACTCATATTGACCCATCATTTGTAACCTCACAAAATCTATAGTTTAAATGAAAGTTTATTCTTGGTATTGGCTATTTTATGACTTTTGACAAATATAGAATAATCTTTTTTTACCTTTGATATCTGTTCTCTATCAACTCTCATAACCATTCCTTAGAAATTACTAACATTCCTACTGTCTTCATCATTTTATCTCTTTTAGAATATCAAGTAATTGTAATAATATAACATTTAAACTCTGCATTACCCAGCATTGCAAATCCATGGAATAAATATGCCCACCTCACATTTCTTCCATTTTTCCGTTGTCCATTTTTGGCTGATATACATTACAATACAAAAGGCAAAGGATATTGTATAGACAGTCTCAATCCCAGCTTTCAATGTGAAAGAAAAATGCGATGTGTATTTGTATGTGTGCATGTGTGTATATGAGAGAGGGAGAGAGAGAGAAAGAGAAAGAGAAAGAAAGAAAAGTATATATTCTGAGAGAAAAAATAGGCAAGCATACATTCTTTCGGCATTGAGTCATTAACAGAAAATCAACCATTATTTTCAATTCTCTAATCTCTCCATGATTTACTAAAGAAAATTCCAATCTTGTGTTACTGACAGAAATCAAAGGAGTTTCAGGATGTAAATGGTGTCCTTACAGGATCCTTTTGCTGAGACCAGCATAGCAGGGATCATCCGGAATACAGAAAATTATCAATGCTGCAGTTTTTAGTAGATGAAGAACCCTGAGATGAACAATAACTGAAGAACAGGTATCTGACATGGAGGATCAGGTGAGGCCTGCAAACAAGTGTGAGTTCCTCTTAGATGTGAGAAAATCCTCTTTTAAAACAATGGTTTCCTTTCAAAATATACAGACAAAATTTTTCTGTTGGACACAATCTAAGAATACTTTTAACACATTATTTTGAAAACATCTCTCACCATCAAGTAGTGAAATTGTCAAGTTTTGCTTATTTCCATATTGCCTGATAAGGGGTCCTTGAGGAAGGTATTCCACAAGTATTTTAAACTTTTAATTACTCGTAGGGCTTCACAAAGAACATTTTGAAGCTTTCAAACTTTCTACAAAACTTTCACTTAAAAGAGAGAGAATACTCTGCAAATTGACTCTCAGGCTGATTTCCCACCATCATTCAGAGTGTATTTGGGCCAGTGCCTTCAGCTGTTAGGTATATGATGCAAATTGATTTTAATAATGCATCTCCAAAGCAGATAATACATAAATATTGTGTGTGTATACTATCTGTTCATCAATGTTTAGACAAATAAATGAAAACTTATTCTGTTTCTAACATCTCATTATTTAGTAATTAGAATCTTTTGACATGTTGGTTCTAGTTAATGATTATTAATAATAAAAATATCTCTCTTGAAGGAAAAGTATAGTGAGTACCTCTAGAGAAGAATATATCACACTCAGAATGTCACTAGTTTTTGGAACAGGTAATTTATTTCATATATAATGAAATTAATACAAAAATTAGAAAATATAGTTTTTAGAAAAGATAATTCCTTGAAAACCTTAAATTAAGTTATTTTCATTTCTAAGAGAATACTTCCTTTTCACTCTATTGTGGTTTGGCACTAAATCTTGTGTAGTCTCATCAATTTGAAAAAAATGTAATCTAAAGTTCTTAGATTGATAATGGTCAATATTAGCCATATAATCTCTATATGTCACATGTATATTTCTTAATTTCTATGTTTAATTTATGTTTTAACCATAAGTCTACTTATGTTGGAGGTATGGGTTGAATCTCAAAAAATATGATATAGGAGATTAAATATGGCAGATTTATATTCTAAAATATGAGATCATGACTCAAATTTTATACAGCCTTTACTAACGTGCCATCAGGATACTTAATGTACCTGGACCATAATTTTGAGAATGCGTCCAATACTTTAATAAGTTCATTTGTATAGACTAAGCATAAAAACTCTGCTTTCGTGAAATACTATAGAAATTTATTTCTGCAGATGTAGTTATAATACTAGAAAACAATATGAAAATCCTTTTTAAATTTAATAAGACAAAACACCTGCTTAGTTGTAGTGATTGTCCAATTTTAGAGTTCTGCTCTACTTTGCACTACTTAAAACCCTGAAAACTCTAATGGTAAATTGTATATAATGAAGAGGTCTAGAAAAAAACAGTATAGTATTTCTGTACATTATTTGTAGATAACGGCCATGTAGTCTCTGGACAAGTATAGAAATCTATGTGCTAATGTTCAACAAAAAATGCACTCATCACCTTGCTTATGTAACTGTAACCCCTCTGTACATCAACTTTACTATAAAATCAAATTAAAAAACAATATAAGTCACTAAAAATATTTATGACAGACTTGAACCATGCCTGTACTCTTATATTGGTGGTGGGAGATTAATCCAAGAGTAAAAGGATGTTGTATTATTTTAGAAAATTCTTCACTAAAAAATCAACAAAGCTCATAATTTAATTCACAGGTATCCATAATTAAATAAAGAGTAATTAACATATAATGATTAATATTTTAATTTTTTAATGAAAATATTTTCAGACTCAAATATTTTTCTTTGATTATCATCTATGTCACTTCATACTCATGTGTAAAAGGTAACAAACTTTACTAGTAAGAATTGTACTAGAATAAAACTTTTTAAAGGAGAGCAATTAAAAATGTGTTTTTTAAATGTTACTTATGTTTCATAAGTTTTTCTTAATTTAGATTGGAATATATTTAACAAATGTAATGAAATATAGCACATAAGTATGTACAAATATTATACATATATTCACATGGTTATATCTACACTAAAATATTAGTTGCTCCTGATTTTAGTTATTAATTACAGTCAACTTTTATATTCTGGAAATCCTGCATTTTTATTTTATATTGAATATATAATTCATTGAATAGTTACTAATCAAATGTTTGCATTTGTTTATACTTTTATAATCAAATGGTGCATTTTTATAGAAAATAAAATAATTTTCATCTCAAATTTGTTATTGTCAAGACAAAGCACAGTCCTAACATGAATTGATTTACTTAGTTCAATTCACTTACATGAAAGCTCTGACATGGTATATGTGAAGGAATACTGCCATAAATTTTAACATTGTAAGGGATTGTGACCGTTTATGGACCAAAGCCCTTAAGCAAAATGAACTACTTTTCAAAATACAAGCTAATCAAGCCCTTTGGCTCATTCTCCCTTGAAGTGTTCTATCATACTGCTAAAAGACCCTGAGTAAAGAAATATCACAACTTCCTTCAATGTTCTTTTATTTGCTTAAAATGTCTCCAAATCAAAAGCTGAAAAGTTACTATTTTTTTCTCTACAACATTTTCAATTTCAAAAATTTTGGAACAGGACCCACTATGGAAAATGTTCAAACTTTATCCTCTTGATAGATACTAGATAGATATTTCAGAATAAGATCAATATGTCCTCACATTTAAATAGCACATCCCTTTCCATAGAGGCAGGCTGTCAAGATTGGATTGCATGTATAATCTTCTTTAAAAGAATTAATGCTTCCAAATGAATAAGATGAAATAGAGTAGAATATCATATTCTCATTGCCAATCTATCACTTTAAAGTAATACCTAGTCAGTCCATCAGCATCAAGAAGCTAGGGACATCTGCTACATTTTTCTGAGACAGACTAATTTACATATTTGTAAATATTAAATATAAATTTAGAAATTGATATTTCCTTTTCCTTCATAAATGGTCATAAATGATTGGTGAATCTAAATGTGTTGAACTGATTCCTTCTCTGGTTCTTTTAGATGCAAAGCTACTTTTCTATCTACATTTTCAATGTTTAGTACAATGACATGTTACTGACAAAAGTCATAGACATGTAATTCTACTTTGTTTTTTTCCTCTTTAGTTACTAAACATATTCACTGTAATATTTTGTCCAGTTCTATCTAAGTGAATAATTCAGAAATGGGTTCATTTTCAGGTCTTTGTCAAATAAGTATTTGTTAAGTATTTGTTACTGTGTCTTTACCATATTTCTTTATTTCATGTTTGAGACATGTATTTTCTATTTCCCATTGACTCTTCACTCTAGCTTAAGTTGAATATATGCCAATACTATTTTAAGATGCTTGTTGAGTACTTTGCCAAAAAGATATACTATAATACGAAGATTAATTTATAAATGAGTATATCCCACATATTAATTTAGAGACAAGCTGTGTTAACAATAGTATGTTTTTTCTATAGAAATACAGTTGTTAGGTTTCCAGGCTAGCCCAACCATAAATCACCATATTTAATCAATGCTAATCATACTAACCAGTTCTTGACAGCAGGGGACCTGCCACTTCAAAAAAGATAATGAGAAGAATAATGAGGATAATTCCTCTCCTATGTTCTCTCTCCTGTAGGAGTCTGGAATTGTTTCAATATCTTTTGGGGACATTTAAGAAAATACAAATTCGATTCTTCATCTATTCTAAATTAAAATTAATTTTTCTCACTTAAACTATTTTTATAAGTAGTTCTTACTCTACTATGGGAATAACTATCTGCTTTGTTTTTGGATATTTTATCTTAGCCAGAAATCCAATGGTTTAGGTATTAACATTATTACCCTTTACAGATGAAGATGCAATGATTTCTTTCAGAATGAGAAAGTGGCAATGCCATGTTTCTCATTTGCCTCTCGCACCGTCAATCGTAATTCCAGCACATTCTCACCGAGCACCCATACTTCCCAATGTGAACTGCCTTTCTCGGATATATCAACAGCACCAAATTTCATACACATTCACATACTAATTAAAGCCAAGCCTTTGAGATTTAGCAAATTGTTTTTTAAACTGTGGATTGTTGCTTTTTCAGAACCATGATAAATTTCAAAGAAAGGCATTGCTAAATGCAGGTAAATGTTTTATCGGAATAATATCCACTGAAACAAAAATACAAGATGGGGAACTTCCCTTTTTTCTGAGAGGTGTTGAGATCCATTGAGTCTTCACTTTTTTCACCATTATGAAAATACTACACAATATTTAGAAAAGAATAAGAATTTTCTAACAAAAATTCAAACAAAAAATTTCCTAGCAAAGAATCTCAATGCTATAAATACATTTCTCTGTCTTTTTTTGCTTGTTTTGTTGTAAAGTTTAAGTTGTTTTACAAAGCAGGTGTCATTTTATAGTTTTTAATAGAATTCATCATTGTTAAAATGCAAGAAGAGATTTGTTACTTTCAACATTTTGTATATACCACTTGCTTTTCCCAAAGTTTGTCAGGTTTTTTTGTTAAAGTATAATGCAAAATGGATGAGTTACTTCTCAACATATACTCTGAGTGGAAATCATGGAACACAGAGGTCAGGCCAAGTAACTTCCAAACAGGGATTTATAGCCCAGAGTGTGGCTGTGAAACATCATCTTTACCTCTTAGCTCTACAAAGATTGGAATTTCTAATATAATTACATATATAGGAAAAATGTGGAAGACAGAAAACTGATGTCCCAAGATAAATTGAATGCATTCCATGGCATGATAGTATTACTGACAGGCAATATGGAATGAATACAACTCACATGAGCCCAAATGAATTACTCTCAAATTTGAAACTTTGAAAATAGTTTGGGGACTTTTTTCTTTTCTTTTTATTGTGAAAATACTGTACGGAGGGTTACAATTACATGGGCAAGATAATGAGCACATTTCTTATCAAGCATTGTAGCCTCCTCCTTTGTTTCCCCTTCCCATCCCTTCCCATCCTCTCCCCTGTCCCCCCCAATCCTCCCCGCTTCCCCCACCCCCCACCAAAGTTGTAAAGTTCGATATAAAAAAAAGTCGACATAACGACTTGTACATTTCATTGTTGCAATGGGTCCACCTGTATCCCTATTTAAACGATTTGTTTTCCCCTTCCCCTCCACAAATTATACCAGCATCAAATACAGTGAAAGCAGGGGTTATACTGTGGGGCAGGGACATACAAAGCAACAAAGAAATAATCTAATAAATGTGTTAAAAACAATCGCATGAAAGAAAAAAACATTTGAATACATTTTGACAAATTGAGTAGTTGTCAAAATCATAGTATTCTTGTAATTGTTTATCTGTACTGTTTGGTACCTTAACAAATACTAGTATACAAAGAGAAGCCAATGGTAGGATAATTCTACAAGAAAATGATACTACCAAACAAGAACAATTCAGATCCTTGTGATACAGCATGCTACATATGCTTATAATTCAGTATTTTAATCAATAGGTCTTCACAATGAAATAATAACTGCTCTTTGAACATTGTATTATCTACTGGACATGGTAAGTGCAACTTTGATAGCTGAAGTCAACCAGATACTATACTTTGATGTTTGATCGACTTTCAATGAATTGTATAACTGCCAGACCTATCTGTTGTGCATAAACATCTCTGATACCATGAGCAATGGCAGTATTGAACACAATGTTTCATGAAACTTCAGGACTAGTCTATGGAAATTTCTGTCTGATCACTAAAAAAATTAGTTTGGAAAAGCAAAAGCAAAGAAACTAGTTGTCCCATTATAACAGAGTTGCAAATTATATCACCATACATAGAAGATACATTTTTTACAAAAGAAAATGTAATCAAAAACCAAATATCCAGATAGAAAAAATTCAGGTTTTTAGTCTTGAACTTTTATTTCCAAGAAACTCTTTAGCAAATATCAGGCATCCAAATGTACTCCCTCTCTTTTCATTTCTTTATTATATTAAAGAGTGGACAAGTCACTTTCACAAGACCTTAGCTATAACTTGAACTGACATCCTTATAGCCAAGTGCATTAAAATTTAGAAGAAATTCCCAAGAGGAATGCTCACAAGGGGTAATATATATGTATATTTCTGTGTATACATATATGTATAAAGGAAAGTGGGTAGGTCAGCAAATACAGGGAAATATATTCATAATAATTAAATGCTTTCTTCTCCTACTAATCCTTTTTCCTTTTATAGCTGAAGTATAAGCTTAAGAAATCCACTCAAAAAGAGGTAAATGAACCTTGTTCTTTTGGTAGCTGAACTATTTTAGCTTATCTTGGTTAGAACTAGTAAATAATTCTGAGCTGCATGAAGAAAACCCAGCTCAGTTTCCTGAATTCTAAATAAATCTCAGGTTTAAGAGAAGGTGCAGGCTTAAAAGTTATTACAACTCCACTGTTTTCTCTGATAAATTACATGAATAACATTTGAGACAATGCATTGTTAAATATTTATGTCTAGTACTATAGAACCAAGAAAAGCATAAGAACCCCTAGAAGAATAAATATATTTACCTAAATAAATTACTAAGACAAATATACTCCTATGTGCTCTGTACCAATAAACAGTAGGTATTCACTAAATTGTAGAATATAAATGGTTCATTTCCTCTAAATGTACACTGAAAGATCTATAACATGTTACACATTTCCTGTGCTTTGCATATATATTTCAATATTCATCATGAAAAGCCTTGCTTATGTGTCAATATACATTACTTTGCATACATTAAGGAAGGCTTTTAAAAAAATTTAGCATTAAGGATGCTTTTTTACAATGTGGGGGAGCTTAGGTCTTATTTCATGATTAACCCTTTCATGGCTCATCCTTTTTTCCCTACATGACATTTGCACAAAATGAATTGCTTGCTTAGACACAGCTAACTAAATAAAAGCAGGCCAGAGCTGATAGTATGAAAAATGGATTTTCATTACTGTTTCATTGATTCTTGTAAATAAGGGCCTGAGGCCTGCTCCGAAAAGGCTGCAAACAGTAATAATTTAATCTGAGGTGACATAGACCAAAATGTATGTGGACAAAAATCATCCTTGAATATTAAACAACAGCCTCAAGACAGAGAAAAGTGTTGCAGACGAATTTAAATGTATGCAGATCGGTGGGTAACATATTTAAAAACAGAAATTAAAGATTCCTGTCATAAATCACATTTGCTACCATGGATATGCCTTGTTATGCTAGCGTTTAAGAAAACCTGAAAGGTTAAGGCAGTTGGTGCATTAAATCGTACAAGGATAATTAATACTTTTCTTGTGGCTATTTATAAGAAATGGAAAATATAGTCAGATCAGCTGTGGCACTGTAGTAATTTGAGGGGGACGCAATGAAAGCATGAGTCAATAGTTTTAACTGGACAAATGTCAAATGCTTAATGATGCAGTATCCCAATTTGGAAACCGTTTGAAAGTTGTATGTATTTTTAAATGAGACAAAATAGTTCATTCGCATATACAAAATTTTATTTGCTTATCTTCCATCTTCTTAAGGTTGTGCAAGAAATAAAGCATCGTTTTTTATGTGGAATATTTTGGTGCTAATTACATCTCAGTTACCTATATTGTGGATGCAATACCATTTCTGGCATAGCACATAATAAATTCTGCCTTTCATCAAGTCTCAACTACAGAGTAATGACACTATTTTTAATGACTAATTTACCTGTCATATCAAGAATTAGATTAGTAATGTGATGGACTGTCCAATCCCTTTCACAGTGGAACAATCTACCTTTGTTACTCCGTGGGCCTAGGTTTCGATCACATGATTATTTGAAAATCTTTTCTGTCATATTATAGAGGTTTGCTAGAGCCTAAACTAAAATCAATTTTAAAAAATTAGTATTATGCATAATATATATATATATATATATATATATATATATATATAAATGTCCCCCACAGGAGAGAAAGTTTATACTACCAAATCCTCAGGATTTCTTTGACTGCTACCTGTATAGTACTCCTTTGAGTTCAGAGAAAGGAATGGTTGTTCTTTGGAGAGGAAGCTATTCCTATTGAGAATAAAAGTCTATGATCATAAGTATATCATTAGTATAAAATATGATCCATTATGGATTTACAAATGGTTATGAAATAATAGTGGATTTGAATGTATCAGAATAAACCTATGCTGTTTTAAAACAAAATAACTATAAAACAAATAAGAATGCTTTCTTTTTGAAAAAAAGCTTGCATATACCTTTATAGCTACAAAATCCATAATATTTTGTAGTTTAGGTTAAGAACCTTTAACTGAAAGTTCAAATGAAGATGAAACACAAAAGCCTTTTCAATATATTTTATATACCCAAGTAACAGAGGCAGTACTGCATTTTTGCTAGAGGATACCATCGTTGTGTCCTCCCAACTGGCTTAGGAGACTAATCTGTTGGCACTTTCATGGTTTTCCAAATAGGATGAGTCAGGAAACCTTGTTCACTCACCATTGATAGCCAGCACCACAGTGAGGTGATAAAACCATTTTCACATTAACACTTGTGCAAAGGATTGAGGTCATTGGCAAAGCAATAGTTACATTACCATCTTTCATGACACTTACACAACTTAGGACCTGCTCATAGCTTTATTTTTATTAGCATTAACCTTGGTAACAAAATGTCCTGCGATGATCCGAATGTGTGATGATGAATTCCATGTGTCTCATTTTAAATGATGAAATACTTGTTCAGAGAGGTAAAATAAGTTTAAAAAAACTCAGAAAACAGCGAAAAAATGAAAACAAGAAACAACAACTGAACAGCAAAACAGAAAATTCAGACTGGATGAATGAGTTACCCCTTGTTAACATCTGCAGGTTAGTAATTGCTCAACACTCCCTGGTGACTCAGTGTCCAGAGACATTGCCTCATAGATACAGGATGAACACCAATGCATCTGGACTGACAAATATTTTATGAGTCATGCTGCTGTTGGCCAACAGTTCCACCAATTTGAGTTAAAATTGTGTGGCTTTGGGTTTAATATCACGACTACCTTCCTGGGTAAGTATGTGAAGTTTGGAACGTGTGCTTTCTTAAGACTAAATAAAACTGAAAAGGTTATAGAGAGAATGGGGCTCCTGACACCACATGAGGCCTTGGAAAACTTAGATTAAACACCTTTTCTACTTAAACCAAATTGGCCTTGGACCAGAAGCTTCCTGATATAAAGACAGTAATACTAAGGATTAAGTTGCAATCTAAACAGAAAAAAAATGTTATCTTTGGTTCTGTTTCTGTAGACTGGCTCTTAAGTCATTATAATCTTTTTTAATGATTAATGTCATGATCACCAATTTTGCGAACAATTTAGAAATTCTTTTTGGCAGATTGTTTTAAACTTAAAAGCAAGGCTATTTTCAGTTTTCAACGTTCCTTTTAGCTATTGGTATTAAACATACATAACACATTTCCCTGGAAGCAGATATATCCCAGCTGTTAAGGATAAGATAGGAAAAACAGACTAAACATGAATTGCAAGTGAGAATTTTTCTTGAAGAGAAAGCCTTTGTAGGTTATGTTGCAAGAAGTTGGATCTAGGGAATCATATTTTATACCTCACTATCACTTACTATTGCAGGATAGTCAAGTCTTTTGCAAGATGGGAAATATTTTCTACGTTAATAGTAGATTATTGTCTGGACTATTATCAAGAGTAGATTAGCAAGAAGAGGGACAGAACCTCAAAGGGCAAATACTAGCAATTCTAGGAATAGGTTTTAGTTTACAAGATAAAATGTATGTTTCTAAATCTATAAATTATAGGTATAAAGGCTAATTTTATTACTAAAATGTGCCAAAATGGTCTTAACATAAGTGGACAATTTTTTTTCAGAGAGTTTCACCAGTTAAATAGATTTAGAAGTAGACTGAAAAAAAATGGGATCCTATAAACTAATCTCTTAAGAGCTATAATCGCTCCTGTGGGTATGTTATTGCTTACATAATAAATACATCTTCTGTTCATGAGCATTAACCTCTGGAAAAGTAGCATAAGGATATGTAGCACATAGACTTATAAACATTAATGGCAGTGGTACACACACACACACACACACATATGGCACAAAGAAATGATTCCAAAGTAGTTCTAATGTCTTATCACAGCAGGATTGGTGAAGATCAGTGAGTGCATTTACATGATCAAAGAGACAAATGAATTGGCTTTAAATGTATCATTAGTTGTGAGTGTCATGATTTGTCATAATTGACATTAGCCTTTGATTCCATGCAGAACAAAGCACATTGAAGCTTTGGAAAAAGGTATGGTTTTAAGGTGTCTTGATATTTCTTAGCACTTGGAGAAAATAATGGGATTATTGCAAAGAATCTTATATATATTTGTGTTAAAGAGTAAACTTTAGGAGAACGGTTCCATTTGGCCAGTATAAAAATTCTATGATTCTACTGTGAATGAGCATTGGTTTTTAAAGTTAACTGAACAAGAGTACAGTAGTATAAGTATTCCCTATAATTTAGATACTGGAACCAACAATAAACTTAATAGCTAATCATGTAATATCCAGATCATTTCAATAAACTTTTTAACCAAGAATTTTACTTCAAAGGGCCCACAATTCTTATACTGTATAAAGAACATATAGATGGTAGATAGATACATATATTTATGTAGATATATGTTTAACTATAGATAGACAAGGTAGATGATAGATGATAGCTAGCTAGCTAGATAATAAATAAAGGGTTTTTTTCCATTTAATAATTAGGGTTTGAACTCAGGGTTTTGAGCTTGCTAGGCAGGCACTATTCAACTTGAGCTATGAGTCCAAGTTTACTTACTACTTTGTTTCTTTTACTTGTTCTCTTTAATTTTTATTATTTTTAAGTAGTTGTACAAAGGAGTTTCAACTCAACATGTCATACATCTTAATCAATGTCTCTCTTTTCATCCTTCTCCCCTATTTCTCCCAATCCCACCAATCCTCTCAAATTCCCTACTATTTTCACTAATTTACTTTTGATATTATAATTTTATTCTCCTATCTTTCCTGTCTTCATATATACTCTCCTCTCCCCCTTTACCTCAGCCTCCAAATTAGATTTAGCTTCCATATATATGGTCTACATTTTTGCCTTGGGATGGTCTCAGAACTTGATCCTCCATCCTGTGGTTTCCTGATAGCTGGAAGGATAGCCCATTGCTTCTATTCCTGTATTGTTTATTGAGGTAGTCTGGCCACCATTTTCCCTTGGGAGGTTCAAATCACTTTGGCCCCAATCTCTGCCTGAGTCCTACAAAGATCAACTGTGGTTTTACTAATGAAGAAAACTTAGAAACACTATTGTATCAAATATGATAATGGATAAACATTAAATTATTACAATTAGTATTTAAATAATACTGAATGACAAGTAGTTTAGCAACAATATAAAAGTATATATATACATATATTTAAAAAGTATCTCACTGAGTCCTTCCCTTCCTCTCCTTCCTCCTCTCCCTCTCCCCCCTCCTCCTCCCTCCCCCTTTTTCTTTCCCTCTCCCCTTTCCCTCCTTCCTTGTCTCCCTCCCTCTCTCTCCCCCCTCCTTCTCTCTCCTTCTCCCTCTCCAGTGTACTTTCTCTCTCTCTCCCTCTCCCTCTCCCTCTGACTTTTTTCTGGCTTGCTTTGTATCGCCATCCTCAGATCTCAACCTTTGAATAGCTAGGATTACAGACATAAGCCACCAGTACCTAGCTTCATCATAGATGTATTTAAATGATTTCAACAATAATTACCCTTATTTCTTCTCTCTGTTATCTCTACTTCCACTGTTATTAAGTGGTCCTTTGAGACGTTCTCATGGCTCTGTATTGGTGATGGGAACTACAGAGAGATTTTCCAAAACTGGATTTTTTTTTCTTTTCATCCTATTAATGTAACTGTTTTATTATTTTGTACCAGAAATGTATCTTCAGGATACATTTCTTTTTAAAATATATCTTTATAATCTTTAAGTAGTTGTAAAACTAAGTTGCCATTCACCAAAACAGTTCATGTATACAGTTCATTTTGATAAATATCTCCCCTTTCAACATTCTCACCCACCCCTCACAACCCACCCTTTCCTTTACATATCTTAATTTTAGGTTATGTATTCAATTTATTTATTATACTTTTTAACAAAGCAGTTTTTTTTGTAAAATTAAATTTCGAGAGCAGAATCTTCCTTCTTTATTAGACCATCCCCCAAAACTATTTGTTGAAATCCCTGTTACTCCACATGGTTGGGTCAACTGCAGAAACACAAACATTACATTAGCCACATTTCCTGAACCTAAACTTCCTCAGGTAGACTCACAGCTCTGTATCTCAAGCACAGACTCTTTCCCTCCCTTTAAGCTACCTATCAGAGCAAATGATGAAAAATACTTACAGAATGACCTGTGAACATTGGTTGTCAAGTGACCCTCATTATCTCCATTTTGAAATCCACCACATGCTGCAAACTCAAACACTGAGAACCCTCTATCTGAGTCCCTTCTTATTGTCCCAGACACTTAGGAGCCTAATTATAAACCTGATATTATGCCTGCCTTGTTTTGTCTACCTCACAAATAATCTTGAGGGGCACTGATTTTTCACATATACAGGAATTTAACCTGTTCACTGCTCCCATCATTCTACTGCTGTCCTAGTTTGATCTACTAATTTGATCTTCTCTATTCCTCCAAGATCATCCTGATAATTTTCTCCATGTTGAAGATCTATTAATTTTCACCTGATAGTCTCATTTCTAGTAGTCTTACCATGTTCTCTCCTCTACCTATAATTTATGACATTTATTTTAAGACAAACTAAAAGGTTTAAAGTCCTTTTGTCTTGAATTTGTCTCTGTTCCCTTTCCCATTTTGTTCTCTGTGTCTCACTCTCTCCTCACAAGCTTCCATTACTTCAGCTATGTAAGACTCCACCATATTTGTTCCTACCTATAAACTTTGCCTCAAGTATAGAACTCTTCTCTTGTTCTCTGGCCCAAAAATTCACATCTTTAACTATGTAAGCCCTTGGGATTATTCTTTTCTCACCAAGCCCTCTGTTATTTACAACTCTGGGTTCATCTAGATTTTGAAGGGATACCTACAATTTTGCTTTCATTTTTATAATTTCCTACCTCAATTGTTAACTTATCCTATTGTGTTATAAATGTCCAGTAAATAACTCTCTTTCTTCATCAGGTTCCTATGATATGATATCTAAAAGGATGCCTGTGATATTCAGTGTTCAGCAAGTATTTTTTCACATGATTAGTAGATATTTTAATAACTAAGTAAAAGCATGATTAACATTTTTCATATGTGATAGGTCATATATAAATTATTTGTATTGTTTATTTCAGTAATGTAAAACCATCTTTATAATTAAACATTCTACATGCTGAGATTCTTCTTATAAGAATCATAATAGTTAAAGATTTTATAGTCCTGATTATTTCATATATATTACTAATTCAATCTCTTCCACAAGGTATTATTATGACCCCTTTAGCACTAGAAGATCTTTTAACACTTAAAATTAATTTTTTTCTCCAGATCACACAGCTATTATATTAATTTATACTTCTTTGGCTACTGTAATATGTAAAATACAAATTTTGAACAATTTCTGTTATAGGTAGATATTTTTATACTGTTTCATTGTAGTCCCAGGGAAGTAACAAATTGGTAGTGAATAAATTCATTTACAAAATTACTCATATAACTAGGTCAATAGAAATTCTACCTGGTTTCTAAGATCATCTTAACTATACCTCAAAACAATAGAATGAGAAGGTAATGAGGGCAAAGAAATATCTAAAATAATGTCTTCTGACATTTGACAACATCTCAGACCCATGGTTATTTTGATATTGAGGAGTACTGAGAAATAAAGAAAAGGAAATGAGCAATTGTTGACTAGTTCACAGTCTATAGCATAGGGTTTCAGGATGAACTTGAACCCAAACAATATGACCTCAGGGTCTGGAAACTAGTAAAACTTCTTGGGCAGGAATACACTGAATATATTTAATTCACCTCCTAACTACATTTATGCTTGTCTTAATGCTCTACATTCTATGTATAAGTAAAAAAGAGATATTCTTTATGTTTTTTTCTTTTTCTTTTTTCATTTTTTTCTCGGGGCGTTGTACCTCAGCTCTTCAGCTCAAGACTAGTGCTTTACCATTTGAGCCACAGCACCACTTCCTGTTTTCTGAGTGGTTTATTGGAGATACCAGTCTTGCAGACTTTCCTGCCCAAGCTGGTTTTGAACTGTGATCCACAGATCTCAGCCTCCTGAGTAGCGAGGATTACAGGCATGAGCCACCGACATCCAGAAGTATTCTTTATTTTTAACTTAGACTTCTATGCCTCGTATGACTTTGTAAGAAAGAACTGGTATAATTTTTACTGAATACCTAATGAAAAGGTATGGTAACATCTTTGCCAAAACAATTTCTCTATGATCCAAGTAAATAAATAAATATATATGTATATATTATATACAAATATATAGTTTGCAATATATACAACCACTATAAATATTATATTTTACTATAAATATTATATTTTAACTATATAAAAGATAATTTTCTACTCTCTAGAGCCATTGACTCCATTTGACTAAGCCCAAGAAGAAAAACAGCTGGCTCAACTTAGTTTTTTAATCTTTTTTTTTTTAATCTCTTGAAAGTTACAATCAAAGTGGACCAAAACAATCTATGGACTAATTTTATTAATTATAATATTAGTTGAATAAAGCATAAGACATGTTTTCTCTAGACCACTATAAAGTGAAAATATTTGCTCTAAAAGACCTAAAAATGACATATCCCTAATTTTTTGAAAAATCAAAGACCTTGTCTAAAACCTATAATTCATTTATTTTAAAGTTAGCTAAATGAATTTTACAACTTAGAAAATGAAATAAGACCCTATAATTTTCTTTACTAAGCTTTGCCACTAGAGATAAGCAAACAATTTGATAAATTAGTTTATGGTGTATATTCTAGTCAGAGAGGTTATAGAAGAGTGGACTAGTTATAATACAGCAGTGAACAGATTTCTTCTAAATTTAGTCTCTTGAAATGAACTCCTTTTTCTTATGATTTAGTTGGTAAGGATCAGGGATTTGGTTTACACTCTAGGAAGCTCTCCTTTGTGTCTGGATATGACTACACTGACATCCAAATGGGTAGTTAAATCCAAAGCAGCTCACTAGCATAGCTTATAAATGTAGACTGAGTGTTGACTAGAGCTTCCAGAATGTCCAATTTCCAAGATCATTTCATGGCAAAGTCAAGCTGGATTGTTTTCTTCAAACAAAAATGCTTTGGCCAAATCAAGTGTTTTAAAATGAAAGACAATGTATATTATTTATGTGATATTACTTATACTGATTTATTATTGAGTTTTATTAGAAATATTTAAATGCTTTAAATTAATAATATATTTTTTAAAAACAGTGCCTTCACTTTTCTTGACCTTTATCAAATTTTGAGTCTGGATTTTTTTTCTATAAGCAAATAATTTGTTTTCTTTAAAACATCATTTCTTTTTGGTTTATTGTTTTTGTTTTATATCTTTGTGTATTTTAATATTTCATTTTTTAAGTTTTCCTTTAAGCCTGAACTGAATTTCTGGAATTTATCTTATATAAATCACTTTTCTATTGTATCATCCTTGTTTCTTTAACTACATCATAGTTTTAGTGAAGCAATCATGTTTTCCTCAGACAGTGCTTTGATTTCAGAGGCTTTGGTTTATATTTCCTTTCTCCATATAAATAGACAAAATATTCTCTCTAATCTCAATGAGACTAACCACAGGGAAACTTCAGACTTCTAATATTTTCTTGGTATTGTTTTAATTTTGTGGTGTGATTTCCATACAATAAATCTATTTTGTCGAAGCAATTTCTCTAAGCATGCAAGAATGTCTTCCTTATACTACATCTTTTTATAGAAGTGGTGGTACTCCCCTCCCCCACCACTGAGGCATAGTTAGAGAGAAACTTTCTGTTTCTCCTGGCAGCTAGAGAAGAAAGAAATCTGGTCTTGTTCAGGTTCTAAAATATTCATTGAGACCACATCCTGTTCTGTTCCTCCACAGACTTGTGATTGAGGCCTTCCCATCACAAATCTCTTCTCTGATTCTGCCCATATTACTGCTTCATGGAAATGTTAATCATAGGGGAGGGACAGAGATTTGATCTCTATTCCCTATTGTATTACAAGTATTGAGGAAGATTCATAGGTGACCACTCCTAGCTAACATATGTTGAAACCTCACCATGGAATAGGTGTCAGGTAGACTACTGCCTTGTTTATTAAATCTTATAGAAGCTTCCATGAGGTAGTCACAAAAACAATCTCTTTTCCCTTGATATATAAGAAAACAATGGTATAGGAAAGACTTTTTTAAAAAATATTTTCTCCTATTCAGTTCTTGAGCAAGAGTCTAGAATCTATCCAGATGCTTAGCAAACATACTCATCATTTATAATTTAATTAAATCTTTTGAAACTCATGACATAAGAATATCATCTTGTCTGGATTTATCACAAACAAAATTTTCCTGCCATTATAGGTTCTATTGGCCACTGCTATAAATGTAAAGGTGGAGAACTAAAGGTGATATTCCTGGAATAAAATACTCTGGTTTGGACAAAAAAATCACTCAATTGCTAATATATCAGATGCCAATTTATAGATTTCTGCCTACTTATTAATTTATTATTTTTGTTTTTTTGGTGCCAGTATTAGAACTTGAACCCAGGGCCTCACACAGTTGCTTGGGACTCTATCACCTAGACACACCTCTATTTGTTGCTTTTTGCTGGTTAATTGGAGTTACAAGCCTCATATGCTTTTCTGCCTAAGCTAACTTTGAACTTTGATCCTTAGATCTCAGCCTCATCAATATACTGATTGCAAGCATAAACCATCAGTGCCTAGCTTAGGCCTTTTTAAATAGAGTGCAGGGAATTGAATTGTCTGTATTCCAGAAGCCCTGAACTCCTGTTTACTATCCATAGCTTTAAAATATCTTGGTGAAAAAAATATTTAAAGAATATAATCTAAGCTGGGAGACAGTGGCTCACACTTGTAATCCTATCTACTTAGAAGGCTGAGATCTGAGGATCTCAGTTTGAAGCCAGCCTAGGAAGGAAAGTCTGTGAGACTCTTATCTCCAATTAAGTCACCGAAAAAGCTGGGAGTGGCACTGTGGCCCAAGTGGTAGAGTGCTAGCCTTGAACATGGAAGCTCAGGGACACCAATCAAAGCCCAGGGGAAAAACCAGTTGTTTAAGGATACAGGTGGACCTGTTGCAACAATGAGAAGTACAAGTTGTCATGTCCAAAACGAGCTTTACAACGTCGGTGCGGAGGGGGGGGGGAGGGGGAAGGAGAAGGATTGGGATTGGGGGGGAGGAGGGAGGCTGGGAAGGGATGTGAAGGGTAAACAAAGGAGGAGGATGCAATGCTTGGTAAGAAATGTACGCATTATCCTGCCCATGTAATTGTAACCCCTCTGTACAGTATGTTCACAAATAAAATTAAATTAAATTTAAAAAAAGCCCAGAATTCAAATCACAGGATCAGCAACATTTATACAGACTGAATGTATAAAATGTTAAGACCTAGCTCTTCATTTCAAGGAATTCAAAGACTTTATTGTGAATTATTCCACAGGATCAACTACCATTAGGTGACACTAGAGCTATTTTCAAATGACTGTAAACAGCTATTTTTTTTGTCAATTATACCATCTCAGATCATCTCTGTTGAATTTGAGCATCATTAAACATATAAAGCAGCTGATCATAAATAAAAGCATGTGATATCTAGTGTACTAACAAAAAAATAGATTTAGAAGCTAATGAAATAAAAATTGTTTGCAAAATAAGACCAAAACCAATTTGGAGAAAAGACTGGAAAATACAATGAAGTGGAAAGTAGAAGTCAACTGCCTCATTTAAGAAAAAGGTCTTACCTAGAAAAGGCACTACTCAATAAATATTTGTCTACTAGGTGATGAACTAACACAATAACTTATGAGTGAAAAAAATAAGATAACACAGTATTAGTTTTTCAAATATTAGTTGGAGAAATACAAGGAAGAATATCATCAAACTTGTGTTCTAGTAATTTAACTTCCCTGCACACATTAGAATATTTATGTAATTCTACTTAAGCATAATTTTCCCATACAGTAATATATATATTTATATATATATATATGCTTCCAAATTTAAATCTAAAGTATTTTGGAAATAAAATTGGTAAACTTGTATCATATATTGTCATTACTAGACAGTCAAGTCTGGGTATTTGAGTGTGAAGTTTTGGTATAAACTTTACATTAATTATATTTTAATTTGTTATTCTATGACATTTCCCTTACTCAATATATTTTTGCTTCTCAATCATAAAACCACATACATACTTAATTTATGCCACATAGTTTTAGCAGTCTATGTATTAGAAATACTAATTGTCCTATAAAAGGAGGCAGACTTCTGATATACTCCAGTGGAGTTATGTCTCATGAAAACAGAAATAGTAATTTTGGAACATAGCCATTGGGCAGAACAAGGTGTTGCTAATATGCTTGAGTGTTGGAGCAAAAGTCTATGTACCCATGAGATATAATGTAGCAGTTAGTGATTTGTTTACATTTGTTTGTTTAGCCTCAATGGATCTTCAAATTCTTGCCCAAATCCAAATAATGACCTTGCTAATGTTTACTTATTTCTCCACCCAGGCCCCCAGAGACCTTAGGGTTGTAGTCTTTGTGTTCAGCAGATGTAAGACTTCTACTTCATCCTAACCTTCTCATCTAGTCTCAACATTTTCTTCAGCAAGTGATCAAATGGTCCAGTCTCACTGTGGCTGTGTAGCTGCCATTTGTCATTTACTTTTAAAGCTACAATTCCCACATTAACATAAGTATAATGGAACAAATTTCACGTTTTCTACTCTTAGTTCATTTGTTCAAAACAGATATTTTTATCAACCATTTCTTTTCTTCTTTTTGTAGTGTTTAAATTGTTAGATTATTATTATATAATTATTATTTCATTTTTATGTTATTATTGTCATTATCAATTTACATTGTTGATGCTCATTTCCAGACATTTCATTTTGCATATGTTTGCACTTAGTAATAGCTTTATGATTATTTAGTGCTATGACAATGCATGTAATGTAAAGCTCCAACTCCATATTAAACATGATTTAATAAGATCAAGTGTCAATTTCACCTTCATGGTTTATTCTGAATATATTATCCAAAATTTATAACCTCCCTAAGTAAGACTTGCAGGCTTACATAGTTGTAGAATGATCGAAGTACAACAGGCTATGGCGTGGACATATTTATTAATCCATCTTGACAAAGAATGTGCTCTTCACCTATACTAGGTCCAACATAAAAAATAAAATATTTTCTGAAACTGTGTAGGATTTATTTGGTGAAACAGCTAATCTTACATTATGATTTCTGGGCATTGAAATTTAAAAAACTAGCTAGATGTGGAAATATCAAGGGATACAGAAAATTAAGGAATTACTTTTTATATTTAAATTGCATGTATCTATGGGCACCAGTGGATCATGCCTAACTACTCAGGTGACTGACATAGAAGGATTGGGATTTGAAGCCAGCCAGAGCAGGAAAGTTCGTGAGACTCTTATCTACAATTAACCACAAAACAGCTGAAATGAAACTATGCCTCAAGTGGATAGAGTGCTTGTCTTGAGAAAAATAAAAAGCTCTGGGACTTCACCCATGTTCTGAGTTCATGACCTGGGATGAGTACACAGATACATTCAATGAAATATAAATATATATACACATAATCATATATAATTATGTAACTATATATAGTGATATATTTATGTAACTATACATAGTTACATATATACATATATATAACTACATATGATACCTGTAGCATTCAGAGAAACTTTTAAAATAACATTTGAGATAGAAGGAATTTTTTGAATTCTGTACCTGCACATTTCCATAAACTGAATAACAAATAATTAGTGAATAATCATTGAGTATCCTTTCATTGCATTCATACGTATTTCTTGGTACAAAATATAAATGGCTAATTCTTATTTTTAATTAAAAGACTATTATTTCCTCTATCAATCACACTGTGATTGCCCTCACAAATGCCTCAATTACCAGTATCACCAGTTCATTTTAGGTCTCAATATGTATGTTATTTTTTTTTCTTTTGCTTTTGATTACTTTCAAAAATAGAAAAAAAAAGGTTTTAGAATTGGATGGTTTGGTTTCAATTCTCTGGCTGCCAGCTAAATGTGTAACCTCAGGGAAGTCATTCAAGTTCTCTAAATTTGAATTTCCTCTTCTCTAATATGCCAATAAGACCTATCTGATAGTATCAGTGTGAAGGCCAAAGTCCTACAAGTAAAAAGACAAACCAAGAAGAGCTTGAAAAGTGTTGATTCAGGTGTAGATTTACAAGTTATTTTCAGAAGTATCAGCATTTCAGAAGTGTTAGACAATCTTTCCTTTAAAACTTGACATAACAAATGAGACTGAATAAGACTGTGGGCTTGAGATAGCCCCTTGTCCATTTTGTCACATTCTGTCTCCAGCAGCTCCTCTTCTCAATTCAAGAACAAGGAACTTGTAACATGTGCCAAGCAATGCTCTTGGAGGTGAGAAAAAAGTGATGTTTCTCCACTGGAGCACAATCAAGGAGAAGAATACAAGAGTAAGTCTCACTTCAATATACTCTACAGTAATTATGCAACCATCTTTGACTTAACTCTTTTTTTTTTTTTACTTAACTCATATAATTAGAAATGTTCCTAAAAGTGACAACTGTGTTTAATACCTGGACTATTTAACACAATGGTTAGCGCTACCATGATGAAGATCCATAGGAAGGATTTTTCAGGGAAAAAAAGTACCAGAATTAAAGATTGTCTCAATGTATAGTCAAGGTCAACCTCTAAATAGTTCATATAGGAAAGCAGATATAATATAAAAACAACTAAAAAGTAAATCTGGACAAATCAGAGACCAAGTTATGAAGGTTCCCTTTAATTTTTCTTTTGCCTTTGGTAGACTGGTCACCAACTCAACAAACAACCTTCTCCACTCATAACTGTAGCTAGATCTCTGCTATGGCAGGTGGAAGATAAATAAAAATGGAAAAAACTGGGGCTGAGAAAGTAAATAATACCATGACCTAAAGAGTGAAGATTCTAATACTATCTTAACATTTATGACTTTGGAAATATAAGAATCAATTTAATTAACCTCTAAGAACATTAGTATCATTAAGAGTTGATATCTATCATCTGTTTATATATGCTAATGTATTACAGTACTTAATCAAAACCTGACAAATGGAAAACATACAGAGTGCTTTTATTTTTATATTGTCCTTAATAGTGTGCAGAAAGACCTTGTTCAGGTGAGTGGTGTTTGCAATGTTTGAGTAGAAATAATGACAGAAATATAGCTTAAGACTAGATGGAATTATGTAGTACTTGGCACATAGTAGTGTCTGACACATAGTAGGATTTCAACAAAATCTGAATAATATGTAACAATTAAGTATAATAATCATATATCATAGTTAAAAATGTAATTAAACTTTCTACTTTACAAAACCTAACAATTCATTTATAATTAGGTGGAAAAAAAGCCATTTACTTTTATCAGTGGATTAACAAGCATTAGCATTTGAAAGTTGTAGCCCAATTTTGTATAATGCAACTGAGATGAGATTTAAATGGAATGATAAGGAAAAGTTTAAAAAGAACTTTTAGTGGCAATAGAGAAGAACTTTGATTATTTGATCAAAACATATGTTTTTAGTTCTGAATGACAAGAACCTCACAGTAGGAAGCTGAATAGGAACTATATTGCTCATAGAAAGGGGAAGTTCCCCAAACACACCAGCAGGGTATTTCCTTTTTTAAATTTACTGTACCTTCAATTGTGAGAGTGAGAACTGCACTTTTCTTTCATTTTTTTTTTTTTCTTTGTCAGTCATGGGAATTGAACTCTGGCCCTGGGAGCTGTCCTCAGCTCTTCAGCTGAAGGCTAGTGGTCTACCACTTGAGCCATAGGACCACTTCCTGTTTTCTGGTGGTTAATTGGAGATAAGAGTCTCACAGACTTTCTTGCCTGGGCTGGCTTTGAACAACGATCCTCAGATTTCAGCCTCCTGAGTAGCTAGGATTACAGGAGTGAACCACCGGTGCCCAGCTAGAACTACATTTTTTTAAACTAGAGTTTGTCAAATTAAAACATACAGAATGCCAACAGACATATGAAAATATATTCAAAATGAAAAATAATAAAGAAATGCAAATCAAAGGCCCAATAAGGTGTCATCTAATCACAGAAAGAAAGGCTTTTATTGTAAAGACCTCAGATACCTATAGCTGGAGAACATGGAGAAAAAAGTGGACCTTTGCATATTGTTGATGAGAATGTAAGACAGGTGCACCTATTACACAAACATGATTGGTCTTCTAAAAAAAAATCTATGATATAATTCAGCAAGCCCACCCCTGGCTATATATACAAAGTACATTAAATCAGTAGGTGAAGGGATATCTCAACTTCTACACAAATTGCAGCAAATTGCACAATAGCATATATATACACATATAGTATATATTTATATTTTATATATGAAAGTATTTAAATGTACAGACATATGAAATCATATACAGTGTTACATATTATAATATATTATTTTAGTATGTAATATGAAAACACTAATGTTCCCATCAAGTGATATGTGTGTGTGAGTGTGTGTGTGTGTATACACCAAGCTATGTAAAAAGATAATGTATACAATTATATATACATGTATATATACATGTATATATACTAAGAAGTGTAATTAGGCCATAAAAATGGTCTTACCCTGTAAGACTTGAGGATTATTGTTAAGTGAGAGTATACAGGCATAATAAAACAAATGCTACGTGATCACAGATAGAATACAAAATGTTGATTTCATGGAAGATTAGATCATATTATATATATATATATATAATATTTTGTGTTTATAAAATGTTACATTTTATATGCCATCTAAAATAATTTTAACAAAAGATATTTCTTTGTAATTTTTCCCATCTTCTGAATAATTTTTCTGCTCACTTCTTCAGCAAATAAAAATTTCAGCAATATGTTGTTCTTAAGGTTGTGAACAGTATAGCATTTTAAAAATTACTGTAATAGTCTGCCTTTTAAAAGCACTGGTGTGTGTTGGTGGGAATGTAAATTCATTCAGCCACTATAAAAATTACTATGGAGTTTCTTCAAACAAACTAAAAATAGAAATATCATATATTTTCTTGTCATACTCAACATAGATACTGTAACCATGTTTATTGGTACACTATTGACAAAAACCAAGTTGTGATATCAGCCTAGAAGTCCAAGAACATAAGAATAAAGAAATCAGGCATATGGGTCCAGTAGAATATTATTCAGCAGTAAAGAAGAACAAAAGTATGGTATTAGTAGAAGACACATATAACTGGATTTCATCATGTTAAGTAAAATAGCCTGACTTAGAAGCACAAACTATGTTTTATAAACAAAAGCTCATGATCATAAAAGAGAATTTTAAAAAATGTTGGTTTGTTGAGGGGACTAGTCTCCAAGGTGGGAAAGACAAGATTGAGTGAGGAACAGAAAATGACCAAAGTTCACCATGTGCCAGCATGAATTTTTCATAATTAACCCATTGTTTTGATCAAAAAAGTCAAATGGTGTATTTGGTGTAAGGGGATAATAATGTGTAAAGTGATACCAGAGAAACAGAAGTACAAGTAGAGTTTCAAACAGAAAGATTGCAAAATCATGGTATATTAGCTTAGCTGGGGTCCTCATATCTGCAGTAGAAGTGTGACTAGAGAGAACACACTAGGCTAGCACAAACAAAGGTCTCCCAAGCAGCTGAAAATGGCACAGTGAAAAAAAAGTCAGACAAATATTTGGAAGTCAAAGAAAAGAAATATGGTATTCTGGGGGCCTTGTACAAGTGATAAGATACCTGGCAAGCAAGTACAAGGACTTGAATTCAAACCCAGAAAGAGAGAGAAATAGAGAAAAAGAAAGAGAGGGAGAGAGAGGGAAGGAGGGAAGGAAGAAGGAAGGAAGGAAGGAAGAAAGAAAGGAAGGGAGGGAAGGAAGGAGGGAGGGAGGGAGGGAGGGAGGGAGGGAGGGAAGGTTGCTAAAATGGTCAGTTGTTTATCTTCATTCAGAGACAAACAATAACTTAAGTAGCAGGACGACTCTGTCCTGCTATTGCAGATGATGGCTTAAGTCTGAAATCAGGAACTAGGAGTAAAGCAGATAGCTATGCTACAGAATATTCTCTATTGTACAACACATACAAATGCATACAAATACACTCACACAAGAACACCTACACAAATGCATAAACATACATCACTCATATTACCAGATAAACTTGCTAAACAAATAAATAGCACAGAATAGAATATATGGCTGTGAACAATGAAGCCAACCAACATTGATTTAATAAAATTCTTTACCTTTGTAACATAAAATCAATGCTCAACCTTTCAAAACATTAACTTATTTAAAAATATTACACTATAATAAAATTCTATTGATAACATTATCATAGGAAAAATGTCTCTATGAGTAGCTTATGTATTCATTTTACTGTCTTCAATAACTTTATGCTACGCTTTCATTCTTGTTCCATAAAAGATAACGTAGAGATCAGCTCAGCTATCACCTGCACCATTTTTTTCCTGTTTTGAAGTTAGTTAACACTTGGCATGATTATTAGTAGAAAAAAATATATTCTCTTCATTTCCCAGATTATTGCCAAACACTATTTGTTCCTTGCCAGGAATGTATTGTAAATAGTAACAATGCAAAAGTATGATTTTAGGGGAAATCCAACTTCTCCTTTCACTTGAGTACTGAAAAAAGAGACTTATATCCTGTAACCACTGACATTTTAAGAATTATCACTCTGATCAGATAGTTCCAATATCTTAAGTCTCAACAACAGTTTAATTATTTTTCATGGTACCTGTTCATACTTATTGGTTCTTGAATTGCATATATTTATATGGACTTAACATCATTCATCCAAAATGAAAATACCTACAACATTCATGATATTATAGGTAATTTTGCCTCATGTATTTTTCTGGTTGTCTGAAAATAGAGTAATTTTTTTCCAAGAGAGAAGAAGACAAAAAAAATGTGTATTGTAGCCAAAAGCCTTATTTGCTGTGAAAATTGCAAATGTTTGCCTGGAGCAAATATGTGAAAATTTGCAATTTGTTGTAGGTGTGGAATTTTGCTATTTTTCACAGTGGAAGAACTGTTCTGCGTAGTTTGCTTTTTTCCTTCCTAGATGTGTGAATTCTCTGAGAAATTTCTGAGATTTATGCATTTGATGCCAAATATGGCAAGGTGAACAATTAGTTTCAACAATAACTCAAAATTCAGCTATGTGACTCAGTGAAGCACTTCCTGTGTTTTTCTTTCAATTTTCAGTGGTTAGGATAAAGAGGAATCCCAATATTTTTTGTTGAGCTTTTATCTACTGCAAAGTTCTGTATTAATTTACTATGGCACTTTTACTCAGGAGTACATTAATATGTAAACCACAAATTATGGAGAGTAGGTAAATGAAAAATCATTCAAGCTTTTATGATTTTCAATAAGGAAGCTAAAGTCTTGATGTCAGTGTTACACATGTGAAATGAGGATCATATACCATAAAGCTTTGGCTCAATTTGCTGAACACAAATATTTAACAATTCCAAAATTAAATGATAATCAAAATCTCTCAACTGTATAACTTTTTCTTAGAACCCAAGGTGTACTATCTTAGAAGAAGTTAAAAGTTATTGTACAGAAAAATGAAATCAAATAATTATGATATTTAAAATCCATTTGTTCTTTGGTCATATTTCCTATAACACACACCAGGTGCCATACCCCTGAAAGTGTCTGGACTGATGAGTAACTTATATATCACCAAGATAACTGTTGACTGGTAGTCGCCAACTCATGCTTTGAGGCTGAGGACACTTATCTTTTGCCCCTAACATACCTGGGACAGAAGGACAAACTGACCACCAATGCAAATGGTTTAATCAATGATGCTTCTTAATGAAACTTCCATAAGAACCCAAGATGATCTAGTTCTAGTGTGGGCAGCTTGCTAGAAAAAATATGGAGGCTTCATACAGATAAATAGATAGATGATAGATAATAGATAGATAGATGCATCATGGATATATATATATATATATATATATACACATACGTATATATTACGATATCCTTTATTATAGATATGTAATTATACAGCAAGTATTTCTCTGGGCTCTTAAAGATTGTCTAGCAAACTTGAGATGGGCGTTGAAGAAACTAGAATTTATAGTTAAGAGGTCAGAAGCACAGGTTCCAATTGGTTCTTCAGATTGATGTTGAGGTGATTCTGTGGGACTGAACCTGCAGCTTAAGGACATGATGCTGACCTGAAGTAGTTTCAGCATTTTACTAGTTTCAGCCAGGGAATCAGACTCAGAATTACCTGGTGAAGAGAGTATCAAACATGTGCTACTGACTAGTGGTCACAAAAGTATTAAGGTGTGAGTTAAGAGGAGACCTAGATTTGTTTTCCCCAAAGTCCTGATAGTAATATTCTATTTCTTTTTCACCAGTGTGATTCTATGACTTTCACGTTAAGACCTTTCCTAAGAAAACTTGGGAAATATTTAAATCATACCTGTAGCCCCTCCCTTGACAGCACTGCCTGAAAGATGAGCCAGTAGTGCAATGCCATCGCTTTCTGCTTCTCCTTCACATGAAAGTCTCTGTCCCATTTCCCATGTCATCAGGGACAACTGCCTTTTAAGTTGTAAAATTATAATTAGCTCCTTTCATTAAGTAACCTGTGTTTAATAGATTTCCCAGAGCTCTCCTTTTCTTCCTAGGTAACTTGTGCCATTTAGACTTCTTCCCAAGGATATTTAGGTCAATATATACCTTTGGCTTAACAGGATTCTCTAATATTCAGAAAAGCAAGCCTAAATGGTTTGTTTTAGTTACCCAATTAATCAAAGTATGTTGTAATTAACAATATAAAATGTATATAAGATTCTAAAAGACTAGCTTTTAATTTGTATTACTCTATACTTTGCCTTTTAGCTTCATTCTCTAGCATAAAATTAGCAGCATCTGAACAACTTTAATGACTATTTTGCATCTTCTCAATCTTCACTGCAATGCCACATGAAGTCATTTGGGGTTTATTTTAGTATTAATAACATGAAGTTCCTTTCAAAGGTTTGTTTGTTTGTGTCTTTCTTTCTTTCTTTTTCTCTCTCTCTTTCTTTCTTTATTTTTCTCTCTTTCTTTCTCTCTCTCTTTCTTTCTTTCTCTCTCTCTCTTTCTTCCTTCCTTCCTTCCTTCCTTCCTTCCTTCCTTCCTTTCTTTCTTTCTTTCTTTTTCTTTCTTTCTGAGTAATGGGTCCTAAACTCAGGGCCTGATGGCTGTCCTTCAACTACTTTACTAAAGGCTGAGCCACAGTACCACTTCTGATTTTCTGGTGGTTATTTGGAGAAAAGAGTCTCAAGGTCTTTCTTGCTGGGGCTGACTTTGAACTGAAATCCTCAGATCTCAGCCTCCTGAGTAGCTAGGATTACAAGCATGAGCCACCAGCTCCAGCTCCTGGCTCAAAGGCTTTCTAAACATTGCATACCTTTCACGTGGGTATGTTGTTTTCTTCATGAATTTCAAAGATCTGAACAAATATTCCTCTCTCCGTGTGATTAAAAATACAACAATATTAAACAATTCTTAACATATATGTATAGGGTGAAAATGGAAGAAATATGAACAAGGAAAGTTATCTATAAATATGTCATAGTTAAATATGTCATAGTTAACTTCCTCATAAAACACAAATACAAAATTTTTAAAAAAGGAAAGCAATTTCGAGATTCTGTATAAAGCTAAACAAATACAATGTAAGTTAATGGTAATAACCAAAAAATGTCATTAGTTCATACAAATAATATTTTTGCCCTTAAAATGAAATATAAGTCACAATAACAAGGCTTACTGCTATATTTTTCACTGTGGAGAATGCTTCTTGAAGTTTAATTCTTTAGTGAATTTCATTTATAGTTCATTCTTTTCGGCTAAGCTTTCTACTTGCCAATAGGCACGAAGGAATGTTTCCATTCTGTGTCCAGACTGTATTGCTGGTCCTTTTTCTTATCTCCCCAATTAGCTTTATAGGCCTTAGCTATCACCAGTCTAACTACCTTGCAGCCATAAGATGAAAGTTCCTTATCCTCGCCTTTTCTATTCATCAGGAATCTAGCAAACCGTAGGTCTGAATAGCTTCCTATGAAACACCTCCCACTCAACTGATTTGTGGTCCCTAATGAACCCTAAGCTGATGGACAATTATTCATTTGGCTGAAGCCCATGGAACATTTAAAGGGTACACAGAATCTCACAAGGCTGTGTGTGTGACTTCTATTTAAGTATAGAAACAGGGTTCTTGATAGGAGGAAGAAATATAAGAAAACTTTAAATAGCATCCACATGAAAAAGAAACTTTCATTGAAACCTAGAGTTCCCAATGATTGGAGTTCAGATAAATAAATAAATAAATAAATTGAGGTAATGTTTATCCTGCATTTAGATAAACAGAACTGACTGATTTACATTAGATCGAAACTTTAGTTTTAAATCCACCACTATATCCTTGTCTTGTATAACTAGGAAGATACTGGGATTTTAAGACCTTAATCAACATGATAAAAAAATAACAAATCAACATTATAAAAAATACCTTCACAAAGGCTTGGACTTCTATTTTATTTTAAATCCAAATATCACTCTCTTAAAAACTGAACAATAATAGAGTTTTGTAAATTAGATATATTTAAAATGTCATTTAGGCTTAAAAGATATATGTTGGTTTATACTCTGGTAAAGACATATCTTGGTTTATATTCTTCACAATTCAATATCAGGTCACTAGATGATGGTAAGTTTTTCTGAGAGAGGCTGTAGGTTTGGTAATTGAAGACATCACTTGAAACAGTGACTGCCTGCTGTTACTATATGTATAGAGTCTTTTATCATCTCCATGTATTGCTCTGTGTAAACAAACAGATGAACCCAGAGAAAAACCAAAGACATGTACTATTCAATATGTAGAAGCATGCCTCAAAGCATCACTTTCATCCCAGATGAGCTGTGGGTAGGAAGAGAATCTAGGAGCTAAAATTCACAGAAAAGTCCAGAGTCTCATCAGCCAAGAATAAGGATAGTTTGGTTATGGTTATTATCTTCATTTAAGGAGGCTGAACTAATTGTTTACAACCACTTCATTAAATCATTAGCACGAAGTTGGACTTTCGGCCAGCGTACTATACTTCCAAAAATAGTATTTCTTACTAGCTGATAATCTGAAAACTAAGTTTAATTTATTTAGGTTCCATTACTTCCCCTTTACTACAATAAAATGTTAGCAGTAAGGAACTATGTTCAGCAGAGGGGGTATTAACTTTCAAAAAAGATGGTGGAGAGCAAAAGAAATAGGAAAGGAAGGAAGAAGTGAGGACAACAAAAAGAACCTATGTGCACACATGCAGACACACATACATATGTGTGTGATAAACTTGTGATATATATACACATTTATATATTATATGTTTTATTTCTACATACATTCCTATTTGGATACACACACATGTATCAGCATCTGTCTATTTGCAAATATATTCATATGCTTGTATATGCATCTATACACACATGGAAACATAGGTAGATGTATAAAAATGTATATATATATTATTATAAAATATGTATATGTGTATACAGACCTATATAGTACATGTGTATATATGTATTCATATATATTCAGTTTTATATATATATATATATATTTATGGAGAGAAATAGAGACTAATCCTATCTCTTTATAAAAGTAGAGGAGCACAGGAAAAAATGGATTTATCATCTATAGATCTATCCATCTCTTTTATGCATCTATCATGATGTCACTGTTCTATTTCTGTGGTTTTTCATGGCAAAATATTTTGCCTCCTTAGAAGAAACTACAAGAAGAATTGGTTCCAAATTGTCATTGGCAGACTCTTCCCACTTACCCATTTTTATTTTAGTAACAAATGGAACAGGATCCATCAGCTAAACATTATACCACATAATTGTAACATGTTATAGCTGTTTTAATAATTATAGGATTTTGTAATAACTGTACATGTTTGTTAAATTTCATATTTCAAAACTATGATAATATTTGCTGCAATAAAATGTGTTGCTATTACATTTTTTTCATACCAGTTTTGGTAGATTGATTCAAATATTCTTTTTCTTATTAGTTTGCAATGAATAAATTTCTCAAAGAGCTAGAGCGCAGGACTTTACCCTATACACTTTTAATAATGTTCAGAAGGCAACTCACACAATAAGAAAACTGTACCCACACTATTAATTTTCCTTTCTTCCCTCCTTTCTGCCTTCATGCCTTCCTTCCTGCCTTCCATTTTTCGTTACTTTTTTGTCTGTCTCTCTTTCTTTTTAAATTATTTACCTAAGTATAAAAGTATAACGTAATTTTAATCTATTTTAGTAAATTATTCCTGACTTTAAATCCTTACCAGGATATATATATTTATAATTTTCTTTGATATTGTGCATGACATAAAAATCTAGTAATTTATTCAAAAATATTTTTCCAGTTTCCTCTTGTACTTTTATTGAATAAATATATAAACACATATATTTACATGTAGCTATAACATTATAAGTATGAATAAACTCACTCTTTCTTTATTTCCTTCCTTCCTTCCTTCATTGATTCCTTCCTTCTTTCTAGTGGTATTGGGTATTGAAGATAGACACGGCTGCACCGCAAATATCCACCTTCCCATGAAGCTCAGTTGACATGCATACACCACTACACCAACTTATGAGATGAGGTCTTAGTGATTTTTTTTTGCCTAAGCTGGCCTTGACTCATGATCCACCTGTTCTCCATCACTTGATCTTTGATCACACCCAGATGAGACACTGTTGCTGGGCTTCAAAAAAATTTTTTAAGCAAATTATCTTTAAAATTGTTTTAGTATTCAATGGGTTTGCTCTCAAAAATTATTTCCCAAAACCATTACATATGACTTCTCCTCTTGCTCAAATTGAGGTATCAGATGGAGTATAAGTATATTCAAACAGAGTATTATGACCACAAATGATCTGAGCAGATGCTAATATCTCATACCTAACTTCTCAGAAGGATATGATCTGAAGATTGCAGTTTGGATCCAGCCTGGGGAAAAACTTAATTAAACAGCAAAAAAACAAAACTAGAAGTCTGCCTCATGTGGTAGAATGACAAATAGGAGCAAAAAATCCTGAGTGAGCTACGAGTTCAAGCTCCAGTATCAAAGAAGAGTGTTCTTGTCTACTTTATCTCCCTACCATATAAAGAGGTACTAACTGAGCATAAAATATACACAAAATATCTGAATTTGATCCAAAGTCAGTCATGAAGAAGAAAGATGGACACTTAGACTAAAAAGCCTATCTAATATTGTTTTGATGCAAAAACAAAACCCAGAAAAAACACAATATGAGAAGACCTAGGAGAAGGTCTAGGTGATCTCTGTGTTTGGATTTGCCTCTTTTCCTTTTGAATTAGCTTGTCTACCTCAACTCTGAAACAATTCTGACACCATGAATGAAACTGTACTCTGAAGAAAAAAAAATAAACAAAGATATGATAGCCTTTGGTATCCATTGAATATTTCCGTAATAATATTTTGAGGAATATTGTTGTCCCTATTATAAAATGATGAGATTAGCATCAATAGGGATGATTGACTTTATCCAGCATCTTAATAAAGATTAACTGGTGAAGCTGAGATTTCAAGTCAAATCCTGAGATTTCAAACTTACAGTTCTTTTTACATTATCATAATGTCTCTCTAATTAATCCATTTACACTGAGAAGGGAAAAGATTGAAGAAGATTTATGTAGTGATTACTAAAATTACCTAGGGGATGTCAAAAAAACTTAATAAAGATTCTTGAACATGAGCTTTAGATACCATGCTTTAGAAGACTGAGGGTTGTTTAATGTATATGCAAATATGAATATATGTGTGTATATATTATTAATTTTAATTTTTGCTAGGTATGGCATTGACTAAGATAAATATGGGAATTTAAATTATAGAGACCACTCTAAATAATTTGTAAGACTAATTGCATATTTTTATTTTTATTAATAAGTTTTTTATTGTGAAAATATGGTAAAGAGGGGTTACAATTACATGAGCAAGGTAATGAGTACATTTCTTTTCAAGCATTGTTGCCTCCTCCTTTGTTTTTCCCTTACCATCCCTGCCCTCCCATCTCCACAACTACACTCTCACCATCGCCCCCCCCCAAAGTTGTAAAGTTTGGTTTTCAACATAGTATCTTGTACATTTCATTGTTGCAATTTAGATTTAGTGAAAGAAGTTTTCTTCTGCTTCTTATTCTTCTCCTCCCCCTCCCCCTCCCCCTCCTCCTCCCCCTCCTCCTCCTCCACCTCCTCCTCCTACTCCTTCTTTTACTAAAAGCTTCAGATGAATCTTGTGTAATTGACCAAAGGTTAAAACAACTTTTGGGGTAGAGTACAGATTCATAGTCATACAACAAATGTAACTAGCATTCCTTTCAAAAGAATTTAATCTTTGACAATCAGCCCTCCTAACTACAGCAACTTCCTATGAGATTGTACACATATCTTGTGTTTTGGTTTTGTTTGTTTGTTTTTGGGTCTGTATGAGGTTTGAACTCTGGGCCTGGGAGCTGTCCCTCAGCTCTTCAGCTCAAGGCTAGTGCTCTACCACTTGAGCCACAGCACCACTTCCAGTTTTCTGAGTGGTTTACTGGAGATAAGATTCTCACAGTCTTTCCTACCTGGGCTGGCTTTGAACCTCAATCCTCAGATCTCAGCCTCCTGTGTAGCTAGGATTACAGGCATGAGCCACTGGTGCCTGTCCTGCTTATGTTTCCTTATTCTTAAAAGATGGTAGGAAAAATATCCACTGTGGAGTAATTTCTTTGGCAAACATTGAAGAAATTTTTCTCATTGACAGTTTCATAATAATAGCTTTTAAAAACTCAAAAAAAGCTTCAGGAAAATAGAAAAAGGAAGACCTTACTTAAGTCAATATAGCTATACATATAAAAAGCAGGAGACCCTCCTTATAATTTCCTGGAAAATATATGCCAAGAAATCCTTGGGAATATGATTCTCTTTTTACTACTAATGTTTTGTAAATATAGATGATATTTCTCTGAGGCAAATAGAGGCAGTGCCAAATGAAAGTTAAGGGTATACATTCTATTGTAAGCATTTTAATGGCACAGCAGAAATGAAATCTAACTATAATACAAGATACAATATACAATTAATTATTCAGTGACGTGTTTTTGGATTTCTTATGCAGATAGAAATATGTGTATGAGTTTGTATGTTGTGTATGTGTGTGTGTGTGTGTGTGTTTATGTGCAAGTGTAGAATTAGGAATGTCTTTATGCAATTACTTGTCAATTTGTGAGTGATATACAAAATGTAATTCCCTGTTCAATAAAAAAAGGATTTATAACCACTTCTATGCTGTTTGGCTCTTTATCCTATATAATAAACATGGACTTACTAGGCTTAGAAAGCCTATTAATTTAATATCATATCTGAGCACAAATTTAAAATAAAGTCTTTGAAACTGTATTCTTTTGTCCTCCATTTCCTCTACTCATCAGATTTTATCTCCTCTGGTTGGTCTTTCCTCAGATAAACAATTTATTTACCCCCCCTCAAAAAAAAAGGAGAAAAAGGAGGAGGAGGAGGAGGAGGAGGAGGAGGAGGAGGAGGAGGAGGTAAAATCAAAGACCTGAGAATCACATGGCACACAATGCAACATGCAGATTTCCAACATGTGAGACAAAGTAACAAGAGGTTGCCTTTGTCTAAGTCCAGTTTAGGGTCACTGTTTGTTTGTTTGTTTGTTTTTTAATGTGGGCACTTCAGCCTTCCTTAAGGTCCAATTTGCTTTCAATCAGTAGGTATTTAAATTTCAGGAGAATGAAGCCAAATAAGCTTTTTTTTTTCTGGTCTCAAAATTGCCTTTCCTTCTACCCTCCTTGTATTTCCTTTTTTTAACTTTACCTTTCACTTAGTTCCATGAAACTTGCTCAGGCCCTTTAAGGGATAGTTAACTTCAGGGAATTACCCAGTTCATCAAAGTGACTGAGTCACTATTCCTAGACAAGGTAATTACTGGCAGAAAACCAAAAACTGCATACAAGAAGGACAAAATGTACTTACTTTGGACTTTCCTTGATTCTCAGAACTGAGTTGTGAAAGAATGAATAGTAACAATTTTCTTACCTCTCTATCTCTTTATCCTCTGTTATAAACATGTAAAATATAGACTATGTATAAATGTGAAATAATGTTGTATCACAAAATAAAAATGATATATAATAGAAAGATAGATTTTTTAGGGTAAGAAAGTATTTTTCCAATGTAGCTTGGGGGTGATCTAAAACTCTGGAAAGCAATGCCTCTGTCATGTAAGGCCACTCTGATCTTTGTTTTCTTCCTTCATCTCATTTTTCTAAGTATTATGTCTGAATTTGTCCCCCTAATAACCAGTCTCCAAAATTCAGCACTTGCCTTTTGCCTTCATGAAATACAACCTTTAATATAAAGGACAAGTAATTAAATGGCAGTAAAAAACCTGAGTCACATAAACTTAAGCATCTACCTTTGTTTTTCTTTCTTGTTCCTCTTCTCCATTACTCCTTTCATTCAGCAGATTCTAAACTCAACACACCATCCCTAAAGTACAGAATTTAGGAGTGAGAAATCTTTCTCAAAGACATATTCAAAATTATTTTTTCTCATATCAAGAGCCCTTTAAAATTCTTTTTTAAAATAACACTTTGAAAAAAATAACATCTGTTTAAATCCTTTTATCATGATTTAAACACATTTTCAGTTATCACATTTTTTCTTCTTTTTTTTTCCTTTTTTTTTAAAAAAAAATCTTTTTATACCTGTTACCATGGACACAATGTTACTTGCCTCAGAGTCTAATTAAAATTGTTACTTGCTCAACTAGAGAATTAAAGAATAATCACGTGTTAGGGGAGTGGTTTTTAAAAAGTGAGGCTCTCTTGATAAAAACGCTTCTTGTCTTTCAAAATCTTTTCATTTTTACAAGGAGTTTCTTGACCAGAAATTCCTAAAAATAATCACCATGAATTATTTTGAATATATCCACTAAATCTAACATACAGATCTTGTCTCTGGGTAGGTTAACATGAGTATACAGAAAGAATTTTTTTTTTCTTGGTGTCTCGATATGTAACAAGAAAAGGGGTGAATATCACCTCTCCCTAAATTGTTTTCATAATATTGTGTCCACAGTAGAATTTAAAGAAAAAACTTATTTATTTATTTATTTATTTTGTCAGTCCTGGACCTTGAACTCTGGGCTTGGGCACTTTCCTTGTACTCTTCAGCTCAAGGTGAGTACTCTATTGCTTGAGCGACTGAACCACTTCCGGGTTTCTTGTGGTTTATTGGAAATGAGAATCTCAGGGAGTTTCCTGCCTGGCTGGCCTTGAACCATGATCCTCAGATCTCAGCCTCCTAAGTAGCTAGGATTACAGGCGTGAGCCACTGGTGCCCAGCTTAAAAAAAAATTTCTTATAAAGGTATTTTATAGGTTTGATCTCCTTCAAAAAATAACTGTAACGCATCTCTCTATTCGTACAGTTGGTTCTCTTGTTTTGAACTAAAGTATTTTGTGTTTAGCTAAGAGAAATTTAAAATGGTCAAATCATTCACATATATTTAATTATAATACTGAATTTGTTTAATAAATCATTAAGAAAGCATGCTTTAAAAACTGGATAACTCAGAAAGAAATTCTTTTTTCTTCAATTGCAAGAGCACAACATTGGCACTTTTGATTGCCATTCTGTGCAGAAAGGATACAGCTAATGGAGAAAGTTTCCACAGTTTTCTAACAGGAATATACATACATTACTTAACATTTCAAAAGCTGATAGATTTTACTATTTTATCTATTTTCCATAGCCCACTTGATTTTGATTTTTTTTTATATCCCATGCAACTGAGAAGGGTATTATATAGGCTACCATCTTATTAGACAGAAGTGTTCAGGATATTGCTTACTTTAAATTTCCATCTCTCAAAATCTATCATAACTTTACTATGAGCTGAACTTGACCTGACATTTTAATTTTTTTTCTATGTGTAATTATTAAATACAAGACACACAAACATGGAATTCTACTGAGTAGCAAGGTAGTAACAAATAGAGTTCCTTAGGGCTATTGGAAAGTTTGTCCTCTGGTGTAGCAGGAAGTAAGAATTCAAGTAAGCAATCTTAAGTTTTATACATTGACTACAAGGCACCTTATTGAATCACATTATGGTTTTTTCACAAAACATAAGGTTTGTGTCTATGGTCTCTAGTTTTCTTTCACAGAAAATATGGGAGACCTCAATTCTCTAGAGATTCTACATCAGTACCTCTCAAAGTAGAAATGACTTAGGTTGGAAATTAATCATCACATTTCCCTGAGACATAATGTTACTAATAGACACTGAGGATTACTTATGGATGACTAAAGAAGGGACTTTCCTGGTAGATAAGGCAGAATCTTTGTGAATTTCATGATGTTATACAAAAAAATCTGTTGATTATGGAAGGTGATTTTGGGTTCTTACCCAAATCCCTAGATGTCCAATTCCTTGTGGGTAATATGCCTTAAATGGAAAAGGCATTTTAGATGTTGCCCTGAAGGAGAACATTTTGATAGTCTATACTTGCCAAACACCTATGATAAAACTTTAATTGGTTAATATTATTTGATTCTTTGATTTATTTGTATTTCTCATCAAAACTGGTGGTTGTCCATTAAGGCATATTTGCCTGTGTTTTAGTCAATTTTTAAATGCTGTTATAAACAAGAAGCTTACTACTTTATTATTTTCCTCAAGCAATCAGCCACATGTTTGGGGCTTATAGAAAAATGGTGGCGGGGGGGGGGGGAGAAGAAGAAAAGAAAAAGGAAAAAGAAGTTTGTTTCTTGTGTAGCCTCTATATTTTTTCTTCTTTGACCTTTCTGGTAACTGCTTCATCAGACAATATGCCAGGGCTTGAATGAATACTTGTTGGTCTCTCCCACAACATAGTTTAGAACCCACAGAAGCAGGAAAGGTCTCTGTAAAGATGCCAAGTGACTCTGGTTTGACTAAGGGACAAAAAGGCAAATATTTCCGGAAAACCAAGTTTGAACTTAAGTCTGGTATTTTGAGTTTTGACTTTCAAATGGGAATAAAATTCAATTCCTTTTTATCTTAATGGACTCTGCACACTGAAAGCCACTGTAAAGAGTGTGGATGTATCTGTATGTGGTAGAAAGCAGCTAGAAGATTCTAGGCAAGAAAAGAAACACAGGATTCTAGTAAAGACCTAACATCAAGGCAATGTTTATCTCAATTACCAACTCACTCAAGGACCTTCAGTAGATTCCTTTCAGTAGCATTATTGTAATTTTATTACTGCTTAGAACATCATAACGTTTATCTGTTTGCTCATTTGATTAAACGTTTCTACTAGATTCTGAGCCTCATGAAGCTAGAATTTTTTTCTGTCCTTGTTCACCTTTTATATTTCTACTCCTAATATTAATGTCTTAGGAAATATATTGGGCATTTATCAATAGGTATCTATTAAGTATTTGCATAATCAGATTCATTATAAATCTAAAACAATTAAATTTAAGTGAAAACAGTGAAATATTTTTAATTCTAAGAGGTCTAGTTATTGAATATTTTATTGACATGGAAGAAGACTAACAAATTTAAGCAAGCTCTTCCTTCTATTCAAATCTATCTATTTTAGAAAGAAAATTAGTCCAAAATACTACAAAACAAATTACCTTTATCCTGGGGCACAGGGCATAAATAATAAAATTCATAGATTGATAATCTTCCATTTTTCTCTAAATTTACTTGGGAACAAAATGCAACACATAATAATTTTCAGAAAGTATATGTATGGCTACAAATGTAAGGCTTTCCATACAATACTTCCTCAAAAGATTTTAGTCTCATCAGTCTACAAGTCTTCCCTGATACTTCTCAGTGGGAATCTAAGGAAGATAAGAAGAGACATTATTTTTAGTTTTGCTTGATACATAGGACAATCTTCTAGTGACCAAAGAGTTGTTTCTCAGTTCCTCTCGTAACTAAAGGGGAACAAATTCTTTAGTCTGATCTAGATGTATCTGTAAATTCAACTCAGGCAGAGAAAACATTAAGAATCACAATGTTGGGCTGAGAAGGTGGCTAGGAAGGAGGTCCTGGGTCGATTCCTCAGCACATATAAGCAGAAAAAGCCAGAAGTTTCACTGGCTCAAATGGTAGAGTGCTAGCCTTGAGCTGAAGAGCTGAGGGACAGCACCCAGGCCCAGAGTTCAGGCCCCAAGAATCACAGTGTAAATTGCTGTTTTGTTTGTAGTTGCTTTTGTTGTTGTTTGATTGATTTTTCCCCTTTGTTGCTGTTTTTATTTCTGCATATTTTTTCTTGTATGTAAGTTTTGGGGAGGGTAAGGGGGAACACAGGAAAGATGGGATAAGGCATGAGCAGTCACACTTGTGGTTCATGCCTGTAATCCGAGCTACTCAGGGAGCTGAGATCTGTGGATCACGGTTCAAAGCCAGCCCTGGCAGGAAAGTCCATGAGATACTTACCTCCAATTAACCACAAGACAACTGAAGTGGCGCTGTGGCTCAAGTGGTAAAGTGCTAGCCTTGAGCTGAAGAGCTCAGGGACAGTACCCAGGCCCAGAGTTCAAGCTCCAGGACCAACAACAACAACAAAGCATGAACAAATGCACCAGTAATACTCGTTAGATACTATGTTAAAAATGACCTATACATCTTGTGGGGGAAGGGAATTGGAGGGAAAAACTGGGAGAAAATGAGGGAAGAGTTTACACTTTTTAAAAAGAAATGCATTCCTTACCTTGTTTATATAAATGTAACCCCTCCTTACATCATCTTTACAATAACAATAAAAGTATAATAATAACAAAAAGACTCACAGTGTCTGCCTTGCTAAAGCAGAGGGAAGGTAGTTTGAGATGAGCCATAGTTAGCCTAGGTGAAAATTTATAGCAAGGGATTTTAGTTTGTATCCTCAGAATCACAGAATGCTAAAGAAAAAGAAATTGATAAATGTAATGGCATTGCTAAGCTTCTATTAAAAAAATACCACTCTGATTCTCTTACAAGAATGATAGCATGTTAAATAATAGGTGAATATTCAGTAGCCTTGGCAGGAAATGGTAGTAATTGACTAACAATTCAGTAATTAAAGAAAAGTGGATACACAATAGAGATATATAAGAAGTCAAAACAAAAATTCAAAAAATATTCTACTGATCTCAGAAATATGTTGGATACAATAAAGGCAGACTCTAAAGTTACTTCTATATTTCTTCTGAATTGAATAAGTTGGTAGAGCATTGACTGAGATCAAGATACAAATAGAAAATTGAATTAGATGAGGAAAGTCATAGTTTTTTGATTTGTTATAGTAGAGTTCTCTTTGAGAATCATTGAAAAATTTAAATAAACAAGCATATACTTGTTTATTTAATGATACTTGTTTATTTAATTATCTAGAACTTGGAAGAGAAGGATAGATATATACATGTGAAAGACATTGGCTTATGCATAACAAGTGAGTCATATGTTTTGTTCACCAGGAAAAAAGAATATGCTGGTTAGTAGGTATTTAGTATATTAAAGCCTGGAAGGAATTCAGAATAAACCAGATAAGCCTATCAAACAGATCACAGAGGTAAATAAGAAAAGTGTGTTTTCATATTGTAAAGAAGAGAAAGGTCCAGTTTCAATACAATTTGTGAATTCTGTTCACTAATTCAATAAATATATTCTAGTCACCATATTATGACATGTCAATCGATGCTGAAGAATCTGAAAAAAGGTAAACACAGTCTGTGATGACACAGCTTTGATAAAAATCTAAAAGGCTCACCTGTTTAAAAATAAGAAAATTGCCACCAATTTAATCAAATTAAAATATCTACTACATTTCCTACTATGAAAATATTTTGTTCCCTACAATTTCTCTGTTTTTAAGAGAATACACATTATGATGAATAACAAGAAGGCTATAGTTTAAGAAAAAAAATACTACTTTGACCTTTTTGATATTCTATTTTTGATTGGCTGGATTGGAATATCTTATCATGTCCATCTAAGTAAGGGCAAGACTGTAAACACTATGAAGTTGACTAGTCAGCCAATCAAATTATAGAGTGTTGTAAAGGTCAAAGCAATGCAAAATGCTACTATAATTTACATAACATATGTGCAGCATTACAAGTCCAATATTTTATCCTTCAGATGAGGATTGAACAAGAACATAAAAAGGCATAACATAAGTAGTGCATTCTCCTGACAAGAATATCAAAACCGCATCATATTCTCTGAAGAAAATTTTCCTAAGGGCTCCAGCATTGCTGCTGAAGTTTTTCTTTTAATAAGATATATTTAAGTTTTTGCTAGTTGTTAGAGTAGGTTTGAGGGAGGAGACATATGTTAGAAGTCTACAGAAAAGTTCTAAGAAAGTGGTAAAAGCAAGTCACATTTCTCTGGGACTAGAGAGACCTGGATTCCAGTCCTTGTTCCACAACTAAATCTTGGAAAGGACTTTTGATTACATGATCCTCATTTTCTTATCTTCCCAAAAGTATTGAATATCAATAATACCAAGGTTATGTTAAGTGTATAATATCAAATTTTCCAATGTCCATATCTTCAAAGTAAAGACAAAACTGGGGGAATAAGGCAAGTAAGCACACAGATACATAGATTAATTGGCATTGTGATACCAAAACAATTTAGTTTAGCCCTAGTCTACAATCTGTCCCTTCCCTTCACATGGGAAGGTCACGTTTATAAAGAAGATATAAAGGATCTGTGGAATTCCCATAAATGTAAGGCTTATGGGCTCTTATATTCCAGGTGAGAGAAAACTTTGGGATTAGGACTGAAGAAATATGGGGCTAAAATTCTATAATTCACATTGATTTTTTTTAATTTAATTTTATTTTATTTGTGAACATACTGTACAGAGGAGTTACAATTACATGGGCAGGATAATGTGTACATTTCTTACCAAGCATTGCAGCCTCCTCCTTTGTTTACCCTTCACATCCCTTC
>NW_012267342.1:698599-838233 GCF_000151885.1 Dipodomys ordii
AAGAGATAATCTTATAAATGCGTTAGAAACACATGCATGAAAGAAAAAACATTAAAATACACATCTAACGGTTCATTTTCCTGACATCACATTATTCACATTGATTTAAAAGAAGATGAAGAAGAACCCTTATTACTGGCCCTGCGTCATAGGACATACTCCATTCATTATTGTTAGCACTTACTATGTATAATGTCATTTATTTTGGTTTCTCCTTAGGCATATTAGTACTGAAATAAACCCTCTAAAATGTTGAGGCTGGAAATGACAGTACATCCTATTTATAATTGTTTATTATTGCTACCTGGTGAACAATAAATAGGCAAAAGTATAAGAGATGAGGAAGGGATTGGTGGGAGGAAATACACAATTGCCTAAGAATAGGATTTTTTCCATAACAAATTATAAGGCAGTTTTATTTTTTTAGTGGAAAGAAAAAGGAATAGAAACGGGTTATGAGTCCTGTGTCCTGCATCATGTATATACATTTTTCTAATTTGGGGAGGGGAAGGGAAATAACAAAATGCTGAAATAAGGATATGGGTTGACACATTGTAGCAATGAGATATACAAGATACTGTTGAAATGAACTATTTACAACTATGGGGGAGTGAGGGAGGAGTTGGGGAAGTGGGGAGGAAAAGGATGGTAGGGGAAAAACAAAGGAGGGGGTAACAATTCTCCATGAAAAATGGACTCATTACCTTACTCATGTAACTGTAACCCCTCTGTACATTATCTTTTCGATAAAAATATATTAAAACATTTTAATCATTTCCAACTTTTATTTTGCAATGAAAGTATCTCTAAGATTCCTGTAGATATCAAAGTGAACAGGGCTACTGATCATGATGCCTATGTTTACTTTCACATCCCTCAATGATGTGCATTAAATCTACACTCTATGAGGAATTATGTGGATTTTATTTCCCCATATATTTGTCTTTGGTAGCAAAAGTCTCAGGCTTTAGTTCTAAATAAACATATAAGAATTTGCTCTTCACTTTGTATGACATATAGCAATAGTAGTATGGAGATTAAAGTGCTGAGAACTTTGGTCAAACATGTATAGAACAAGCACCTGCTTCTGGGGAATTTCACACTAAGAAAGGATGGATGCACCTTCCATGTTCTCTCTCTCTCTCTCTCTCTCTCTCTCTCTCTCTCATTCTCATTCTCTCATTTTCCATACTTTCTATTCTTCTCTTTTTTTCTCTTTTTCTTTTTTAAATTTTATTTTATTGTAACGGTGATACACAGAGGGGTCACAGTTACATAAGTAATAAGTACATTTCCTTTCAAACAGTGTTATCCTCTCTTTTACTTTCTTCCATTTTTCCTCACCTTCACTGCCTCCCCCACCCCTAGGTAAGCATAGAGCTATGTCATAGAGCTATAACCCAGCAATCCTACTCCTGGGCATTTACTCAAATGATCACAAACAAGGCCACACTAAAGCTATCAGCACAACTATGTTCATTGCAACTTTATCTATCATCGCTAAGATATGGAAGCACCTAAATGCCCCTCAGCAGATGAATGGGTTGATATATGATACATATATATATATATATATGTATATATATATATATATATATCAGAATCTTTTTCTCTTTTTCTTTTCTTTTTTACCCTATTTTCCTTTTCTTCACATGAGAAAAGTTTCCGTTTCAGTTAGCATTCAGAATGAATTTTACTTGCTCTGATCTGATTAATCCATCCTCACTATGAAGTTCATCCAGCAGTACAGTAACTCCTTGAAAAGACTACAAGATAATGAGAGGGCCAGTGGCCCTGAAAGCTGTGCTGTCAGAGCTGATGAGCCAACTGTATAACCTAACTTAATTTTAACATTTAAACAATATGTGCTCCTCAGTTGAAAAAAATATCTAGCTTTAATATTATTTGGTCATATATTAGAGGAATTCATGCTTCTTACAATCTGTATAAATAGCATGAAAATCCTAACAAAATGCAAAATCATTAAAAGTCCATATTTTGAACTACTGAAATTCAAATCTGTAACTAAGTCCTTTCATGAGAGATGTGTGAAGAAGATACCTCCTAATTTCACTTGTGATTTGACCCTGTATATTTTAATCAAGGAAGACAATGCCTTAAGTAATAACCCCACATTTTATCATATTTTATCTTTCGTTCACATTTTCACACTTAAAAAGCATGCTTTTTGTCATTAACTTGTTTTATATCAGTCTGCTCTATCTTTAAAGGAAGCTTTCTAAAAGTGAATAAACTGTCTTACATTATATTATATACCCAGGCAACAAACACAGTGCTTCACCAATAGTAGAGACACACTGTCTTAAGGCCTCCCTCCAGGACTCTACTTGAAAAACTATGACAGGAGATGGAGTGGAACAAATGTGTGATATTATACTGAGATTCCATGAGTCAATAAAGTCAATGGAAATGAAGTAATGGGATAAGCTTACTGAAAGAAATACTTCATCCCTTCATCCAAAATCAAATATACATCCAGGCACCGGTGACTCATGCCTGTAATCCTAGCTGCTCTGGAGGCTGAGATCTGAAGATCATGGTTCAAAGCTAGCCTGGGCAGGAAAGTCCATGAGACTCTTATCTCCAATAAACCACTCAGAAAACCAGAAGTGGTGCTATGGCTCAAGTGGTACAATGCTTGCCTTGAGCTAAAGACCTGAGCCCAGGCCCAGAGTTCAAGCCCCACGACTGACAAAAAGAAATCAATTATACAACCAAAAACACAAATTTTATATAATAACTCAGAATTTAGGAAACTTGTATAGGACCGGTGTTTCTTCATTCTTCTGAAAACCCTTTGTGTGGTCATATAGAACATGAAAACGAAGTTGCACTCTCATACTTTTTGGGCAATAAATTATAATTTTATTTCTAAAATTAATATATATAAAACTAATCACTCTAGCCATGTGCTAGTAGTTCACACCTGTAATCCTAGCTACTCAAGAGGCTGAGATCTGAGGATCACAGTTCGAAGCCAGCCTGAGAAGAAACGTCCCCATGAGACTCTTGTCTCTAATTAACCATTCATAAATCAGAAGTGGCACTGTGAAGTGGTAGAACACAAAAGAGGCTCAGGGACAGCACCCTGAGATAAACAAACAACTTTACCTTTAAGAAAGTGTCATATTTTGAATAAATTCCCCTAAGCTTGACCCTGTTGAACACAGTTACACACTTCATAACAATGTTTTGGTTCATGCTAATCACAGAGTATGTGTATGATGTGATCCTATAAGAATATAATGAGGCTAGGAAGGTGGCTCAGTGGTAGAGCACTTGCCTTGCAAGCATGAGGCCCTGGGTTTGATTCCTCAGCACCACACAAGCAGAAAAAAAAGCCAGAAGTGTGCTGTGGCTCAACTGGTAGAGTGCTAGCCTTGAGCTGAAGAGCTGAGGGACAGTGCCCAGGCCCAGAGTTCAGGCCCACGACCAGACCCCCCCCCCAAAAAAAGAGAATATAATGGTTGTGAAGACTACGTCGAAACAGGGTTACAGTAGCTGACCTAATATGGTGGCAAAATGTTCACAATGACTCTGGTACAAGGAAGTATGCTATTAGTCATATCAATATTTATTATATATAATTGTGTCCTATATATACTTGATTATGATCATGAGCCACTCTTCTCTGGGCTTATGTCTTTTGCCATGCTATAATTTTTAGAGCATAGTCTTTCTCCTAATAAAAATCATGCACTAACACTATGCTACATTTTCTTGGCAGCTATTTCCTACACACTGTATTTACTACATCTCTTGACTGTACTGCTGTCTCTTTAGCCTTGATTTGATATTGTATAGTTTTATTTATCATGGGCCAAGGCACAATATGTTTATAACATACATATCACTTAGCATCACCATCACCATGACTGTATAGGGCACACTAAAAATGGTGCTATGTTGTTATTTTTTTAACTAGATGATGTTTCTATCATTGTAAAGTTGCCTCTCACATTACTTAGGTGCTTTACAAATGCACTTGAATATCGGGCTTTCTGTCCTGTTTCTATATACCCAAAGAATTACTATGTACTCACAGGCCCTTCTATGGCTCCAGCCCAATTTTTCTTTTGTTACTTTTTAAAACTGTAAAATCTTCTCATTACCATAGATCACATACAATTTGACCATAGCTGATGTTTTCTGTTTGGTCAGATCCTTAATAATCATATATAGTTAAGAAAATTTGACTTGTCCACTAACAGTAAATCAAGTATGACATGATATGTTTTTACTTAAATACACTGCAATCATAATATTATATTATATGAATATTAATAATTGTGTTCTTTATTATATCATATTAATTATATCAATATAATTATATTGCATCATATACAGTATTATCATGAAATATTAATTGCTAAATATAACATTAATTAATATTACTGTATTAGTAATTTTGAACATTTAATAAGTATTTGGTCATCATCATTAATGTCAAACTCCATATGGACACAATGAATATGGAAAATTAAATGTCTAATAAATGTATAAATGTAAAACCAATAGGTTACACCTACTAATAGCAGATCTTTTGAATGCTGCAACAGACAGGCAAACAAACCAAAAGTTGAGAAAAAAAGGGATCTGTTAATAACAGACATTTTACACTAGATGAATATCCAGGTTGTTGGTTGTGGTTTCATTTCTGACATGAATGTTTGATCTTATACAAATGTGACTGCAGCTCACACCAAATATTTGCTACTCAGCTCACCTTTAAAAATAGCATTTTCTAAACAGGTCTATTGTATCTCTCAGCCCAACGCTAACATGTAAAAATTACAAATAAACAGCAGTTCTGAGACACAGTACTATTCCATTACTCATTTGATTCCAGAAGTAATTAATTCACTGATTAACACATGTAAATATTGGATAGTTATCAAATACCTAGATTATAAGAGACCACATGGAATGTGAAATGTCTTGATGTAACAAATGCTTACAAAGTTCTTATTCTCAAGCAGTGCTTGATTTCATGTAAAGGAAAATGACAGTTGCATCTATAGCTATATGGACAATAAAACAAGAGCTAGTTGCCTAAATTAAATATCATCAAAGAGCTTAAGAAAGAGGTATTGTTGTTACTAAGAGAATAGGAAGAGAGGTCATGTGTGAAGGAAGCATTTCTATTTTACATTAAGAAATTGGAGGAATTATGCTGCAAACTTAATTCCAGCCAATAAGTATTCTTTAGTTTAATGGGTCATTTGGGGAGCCCAACTGAATAGTTGTGTATGAATTGTGTAAAACAACAGAAAGCATGTTCCAGAGGAGGAGTCAACTTGATTGTATTGTTTTTCAACCAGTTTGGCAGTTGAAAACTTATCTCTTAAATATTTATAAATAGAATCATCTAAAATGCTCACAAAAAATATGAAAGTGAATTTTAATGAACTTTCTTTAAGCTGTATCATTTTAAAACTTGCTACTCAATTCCAATTATCAACAGGCCTAGGGTCTATGTTTACTAGGAAGTGATAGAATGCAATTATGCATTTATTATATTTCTCATGAGAAAATTAACCATTGTATGTACAGCACATGTTATATTTTACATGATAATTTTCTGTTCTATTTTCATAGCTAAAACGTAAATTTAGCAAAAATCTAAGTTCTTATTATCAATTTTTTTAAATTTATATATAACCATTTTAATAGTGTATTTTTGTAAGTAGCTTGTAGATAAAAGTGTTAAAATGGAATTATACTGGATCATACACTTAGTCCCAGCTACTGGGCATCTTGAGACAGGGGAATTATTTGAAACAGGAGTTCATGGGTCAGCCTGAGCAACAAAGCAGACTCCCCTGTCTTAAAAAAATATAAAGAGTTTTCTGGTTAAATAAATAGGCCAAAATACACTTTACATTCTTTTGAATAAAATCCTGGATTAACTAATTTTCACAATAAAAATCAAAGGCTTTGTAGTATTCTGTAATAAATAAATTTGTCCAACATTTTATAACCTAATTTATCCAAATGCATAGGACTCTTTACTCAAATACAGCAGAATGATCCGAGGGAAAGGGAACTCAATTTATTAAGAACTAATGTGAGATTTACTTTAAATTTGATTTCTGTTACTGTAAGTAGCCATTTAATTAGATATATTAGTAAGAAGGCATGAATGTAACTGATTGGTATTTTATTTCCTATAGTCACAGTTTAAATTTTTGTTTGTGAACAGTAATGAATAGAATAATTCTTATCTAAAATGGGAATTTTTCAACATTTAGTTTATCAAGACACAAGACACTTGCTCTCAAAGTATTTAAAATCCTCCAAGGTCACAGGCCTTTTCATTTCTCTCAGGTAGTTGAGGAAAATTTTTCAATTACCCATTTTCAGCCCATTCTAGTGGTATTCTTTTCCTGGACAACCCTCAATTGAGTTTTTTTTTTTTTGCTACAGGCCCAACACAACTCTCTCCTGCCTTTATTCAATTCTATTCCTTTGTGTTTGGTCTGTCACAGACACTTAGAACAACTGCTGAGCCCCCTTGTCATAAATGTTTCATATACTTGATGACAGTATTTATCCCTTAGTTTCCACATATTTGGATTTTATTCAATATCTTTTTGGTTGATGTGGAGGAAAGGAAGATGGCACTTATGTTTCATACTGCATATTGCTGCCAGCTCTATCTAAAACACAAATTGATAATGTCAGTGCCTGCTTACAATTTTCTAGTGATTTTCCACTTCCTATTACCAAAGCTTAACCTCCATAGAAGAGGACAAAGATTATATCTTCTTTCATTTGCCTCACATTCTGGCTGAACTTTTTTTCATTATATTTTTTTTTAATTGTGAATATACCGTACAGAGGGGTTACAATTACATGGGCAAGATAATGAGTGCATTGCTTATTAAGCATTGTTGCCTCCTCATTTGTTTCCCCTTTCCATCCCCCCTTCCCCTACCTGGTATTCCCTCCCCCACCAAAGTTGTAAAGTTCATTTTTCGACATAACAACTTGTACATCTCATTGTTGCAATGGGTCCACCTGTATTCCTATTTAAACGATTTGTGTGTTTCCTGGCAGAATTCTTAATACTCGTCTTTTGCACTACAATTCCAGACACATCAGGTTATTTTTTTGTTTTGTTTTAAATATGCCTTATTGGCCATCATTATACTTAATGGTGAAAAGTTAAAAACATTTCCTCTGAATTCAGGAACAAAACAAACGTTCACTCTCTCCACTCTTCTTCAATACAGTATTGGAATTCTTAGCTAGAACAATAATGAAAGAGATAAACAAAAAGAGGATCCAAATAGGGAAAGAAGATGCAAAACTTTTCCACTTTGTGGATGACATGATCCTGTATTTTTAAAAAGCCCCAGATTCCTCTCCTAACTGACTTGAATTAATCTGAAATGTTGGTAAAGTAAGAGGGTATAAAATTAACCCACAAAAGTCAGTAGTAACTTTTCTGTATGCCAACAATAAGAAGACAGACAATGAAATCAAGAAAGAACTCCATTTGAAATAGCTTTCAAAAGTATCTTGGAATTAACCTAATCAAAAATGTGAAAGACCTCTATGATGAAAACTAAAAACCTGAAAAAGGACATTAAAGCAGATTTAAGGAAAAGGAAACACCTTCCATGATACTGGATTGGGAGGACAGACATCATCAAAATGGGAATACTGCCAAAAGTTATTTACAATCCATTAAAATTACAACAACATTCTTCAATGACATAGAGGAAACAATCCAAAAATCCATGTGAATAAAAGAAGACCCGGATTAGCAAAACACCTAAGCAGGAAGAACAGTACTGGAGGAATATCAATGACAAATTTCAAAGTCTATTACAAAGCCAAAGTAATAAAAACAGCTTGATACTGGCAAAGGAATAGGTCTGATGACCAATGGAATAGAATAGAAGACCCAGAAATGAACCCACAGACCTATAACCACCTTATATTTGATAATTCTGTCAAAAACACAGTATAGAAGAAAGACAGCTTCTTCAACAAATGGTGTTTTTCTTTTTCCTTCCTTTCTTTCCTTCCTTCTTCCTTTCTTTTCTTCCTTCCTTCCTTCTTTCTTTCTTCTTTCCTTCCTTCCTTCCTTTCTGCCCAGAATACCATACCCTGCCTTCTTCAGATTAAGGTTAATGACTGCTCATATTGGGCTTAGATTATATAACAATTAAATTAAAGGTTTCTTTGACCACCCACTAGAGTCTTTGCCCACTCACTAGAGTTATTCAACTACTTTTGAGGTAGTCTTGTTTTTGTTAAATTCATAAAAATATAATTATAATTCACTTTAATTTCCCCCAACTGTACTGAGACAGTACTGACAATAAGAGTATGCTTATATCCCCAGATCTAAAAAATGACAGTACATGTAGATAAAGGCTTCATTTTTCTCATAATATTACAAAACTAGAGTTAGGTGATGTTGAGCAAGTCCTGGTGAATTTACAACTCTCTATGGAAGACTCACACTCACCACTATATACCCAAGTATCACATTTACAGATCTGACAAGAATTGAAAGAAAGACTTGGGATTCACAAAATATTTTCCTAGAATACCTAAATAATTTACACTTTTATTACATCACACACCTATACTTTTGTCACAGGGATTTATGGTGAAAATTTTGGATTGGATCTATTTTCTTATTTAAGAAAATCAAGTTTCAATAATAAAGAACAAAGGTAGAATAAATAATGTGGCACAGAAACTTTGACTTTCAGTTCCTCAAATTATTCTTGTCACATGCTAGATGATCACTTATTATAAGACAAATAAATAAAAATTAACTAATATTCATCATTAAAGAAGTAGGAATGGAGGGAGGGAGTGATGTCTTCCAACAAACATTGTACTTATAAACTGACATGGAATTGCAAACCCTTTTTAAACTACTTAATAACAATAATTTTTACAATGTATGTTTTACTCTTGTTTGTTGGCTAGTGCCAACAGTAAACATAAAGCCTTGTGTTCTTACTCGGCTTGCTTGTACACAGTTGCCTCTCTACCACTTCAGTTGCAGCTCACCCTGGCATTTTGCTGGTTAGTGGGAGATAGAGCTTCTCAGACTTTTCTGGGATGTCTTGAAACCTCACTTCTCCAAATTGCAGCTGCCTCAGTAGTTAAGACTACTTGAATAGCCCCTAGCAACTGATACAGTATGTTTTCTAGTTTTATCTTCAAAAATAAGTCTTTGTTGTAAGTGTTCATACTTTTAAAGTAATAATCTGTGGTTAGGTTTTTTAAAAAAAAAAAAAAAAACAGAATTGTGTAAGATAAAAAAGCATTTGATTTTTTAGGCATTTCTTCTTACTAACATGGCAGAGTAAAAACTTTGACCAAATAAGTTACCTATTACAACTCAAGTAAACTATTAATTAATACTTTAATTAAAATACTTTATCATTTAACAAAGTGACATTGATGTTACAATATGCCTAAATAACACATAAAATTAACCCACAATAATGAGTCAATAATTATGCTTGGTAACAAATTAATCTATTATGGAGTTCTATGTTTCAGTTTAAAGGTGGCCAAAGTGAAAAAAAGAGAAAAAGAAAAAGGAAATTCAAAAAAGAAATAATAACCAAACTTTTTTTAATTGTGAAAATACCGTACAAGGGGTTATAATTACATGGGCAAGGTAATGAGTACATTTCTTATCAAGCATTGTTGCCTCCTCCTTTGTTTTCCCTTCCCATCCCTTCCCATCTCTCCCTTCCCCATGCCCGCCCCATACCATCCCCTCCCCCGCCGCCGAAGTTGTAAAGTTCGTTTTTCGACATAACGTCTTGTACATCTCATTGTTGCAATGAGTCTGCCTGTTTCCCTATTTAAACAATTTGTTTTTTCCCTTCCTCTCCACAAAGTATACCAACATCAAATACAGTGAAAACAGGGGTTATACTGTGGGGGAGGACATACAAAGCAACAAAGAAATCATCTTATAAATATGTTAGAAACAATCACAAGAAAGAAAAACCATTTAAATCCTTATCTTGGGGTTCATTTAGCCTAACATCAACTTATCTGACTGTTTCTGTTTGTCTCAGACATATACTAGCAGTTTTGACAGAGATTTCCTTTTTAAAAATTCTGGGAACAAAATTATATTGAAGGGAATAGAGGCCTTTATATTGATGATCATTCCAAGTAATCTGTAATTAATGTGGAAAGATACTGATGTCTATCTTTACACAGAAAAATTTTAAAAGGTGGAAGAATTTGTGTAGGAGTAGCATCCAGATGACTTCTTATTTTCCTTCTCAAATTCTTTTCTCCTCACACACTTTAAACTACAAGGCATGATGAAAATACCAACCAATATTCATGCTTAAATTTGCAATGAGTTTTCTAATTTATTTGCCTTTTCTTTATTTCCCAGTTCCCTTCAGATTTTTCTTATTTCATTTACTAGTCACAGTTGCAATATTCAAAAACATGAAACAAATGTGACAAGAAAAGAACAACTGCATAACCCAACCCCATGGACTCCATTTGCAAGTATGATGCCATTGAGCTGGACTTGTAGAATACTCACCAAAATTTTCTTTTGGAAATTATTTCCTCTCCTATGAATCTAACAATGTGACAAAAAAATAGGTGACTATCAATTAAATTATCAGTTAATTTATTCTGGAGACAAAGTGACTATGTTTACACACATGCATGCACATATATACATATACACATATATACATATATAATTATTGGGATTTGAATTCAGAACCTTATGCTCTTTGTTTTTGGTTTTGTTGTTTTCACTCAGGAAGCATAAGCAGTTGAGACACACACCTACATTTTTGGTTATTTACTGGTAAATTGGAGATCAGAATCTTATGAACTTTTCTGCATGGGATGGATTTGCATTGAAATCCTCAGACCTCAGCTAGGCTTATAGGAGTAAACCACCAGCATATAGCTAAACTTCATATATAATTTATAATTGATAGATAGATACATACAGACAGACATAAATACATATATATATATGTACACACACACACACACACATACATATATATATATATATATATATATATAGAAAAAGATGTAAACAGACAGGCAAACTTTGGCACATAGTTAAAGATCATATAATCAGTGTTTTATGTTAATTGCTTTTAATTTTTTGAAAGGTTATCTCAATTTATCATTCAATCTATATATGTATATATACATAAATAATATACATATATCCATATATATGATGATCTTTACTATAAGGAAATAACTATAGTAAACCTAACATTTTGCTCAAAATATTAATTTACACACAAAAAAAATATAAAGAACCTCATTTTATTGTCAATCTTTAACATAGGGCCATAGTAAATTGAAAAGGTGAGAAAAGAATAAATTGTAAAAATATATCAGTATACTGAAAGAGAAGTACACCTTGAATAACAAATCAAAAGCATTGGGGTGGCTGAATGCCAGCAGCACATACCTGTGATCCTAAGTACTTAAGAGGCTGAGATTTGAAGATGGTGGAAGCTAACCTGGGCAACAAAGTACCTAAGATTCTTATCTTACTTAAACACCAAAGTGCTGGATATGGAGCTATGGCTCAAGTGGAAGAGCAAAAGCCTCACAGACAGTGCCCAGGCCCTGAGTTCAAGCCTTAGGACTGACACCAAAAACAAAGCAAAAAATAAATAAATACATACATACATACATAAATAAAATAATGAGATATTGAGAAGCTGAAGAGAATGACCTTGCTTTTATGTGCTTTCTTAACTGACTTGTGTAAAGACTGTAGATTTCCCCAGGTAGATGTTGGGCCTCTTCATTCCAAGCCAGAAATAACATCTTTTTTTTTTTTTTTTGCTTTGAGATAATTATATAATCAAGCTATAGAAGGGCCGGGTATCTATTGTGTCAAGAGATCTGTAAGAAATGGGAAACTTAGCCAGGTGCTCGTGGCTCATGCCTGTGATCCTAGCTACTCAAGAGGTTGAGATCTGAGGATCGTAGTTCAAAGCCAGCCCGGGCAGGAAACTGTGAGATTCTTATCTCCAATAAACCACTAGACAACCAGAAGTGGTGCTGTGGCTCAAGTGGTAGAGCACTCGCCTTGAGCTCAAGGACAGCGCCCAAGCCCAGAGTTCAAGCCCCATTACTGGCAAAGAAAAGAAATGGGAAACTTCTAAGACACCTATATTATGGTTACATGTAAATTAAGTAGATATTACTCCAGATTGTTCACATTAAAGATGCTGTTCACTGTCAAGTTGGTCCACAGTGCTAAAATTCTTAATTGTTTTTTCTTTCTTTCTTTCTTTCTGAGATTGTAGAGGGTATGAGAAGGTCTTGTTCCCATATCTTTTTACTTAAAATTTCCGAGATTCTCACAGAATTGACATTGAAATTGATATGATTTCAGGGAGTTAGTGAGAAAATAACCTTCACAATTTGTCTTGCTTATGGTCACTTTTGGCTGCTCAAAGCTATTTAATAGGCGAAGTAATTGAAACCAGGAGAGGAAAAACAAGAAATTAAAATGCAATTTGGAGAAGTCTATTGATCTAGTACCATCCTCTACAATATGTACTTACTTATCTTTCTAAGAAAATACAATAATGATAGAAGAAAATCATAGGTATGGATTCTCCAAAGTGGACATAGTGTGGACATTTCACACTTTTTAAAAATTAAATAAGTTACTCTATTTGACATCTTACTGTAGAAATTAAGTTCAAGCAGTTCGAATATTCACAAAAAAGAAAATGTATTTTACTTCTATAGTCCTTTAAAATTCAAATTTCCTTTTCAGGGTTATGAATGAATTAGGAAACAAGCAAGATTCAGAACATTACAAGAGAATACTTTGCAAAACTTTATGTTAACAAATTTGAGAACTGAAAAGAAACAGAAGAATTTCTAGCAAATATTGATAAACCCAGACTAAAACAAGAAGTTCTAAACCAACTAAATAGACCCTTATCATGTATTGAAATAGAAATGTCAATAAATGACCTATCATCCAAGAAAAAACCCAGGACCAGATGGATTCACAACTGAATTGTATAAGATTTTAAATGGAAAACTCACTCCAATACTCTTCAAACTCTTCAATGAAATTGAAAGTGAAAGATCACTACCTGACTTGTTCTAGGAGGCTTGCATAACCCTCATCCCAAAACCAGATAGGAACCTATCAAAGAAAGAGAACTCCAGGTCCATTTCTTTAAAGAACAAGCAAAATTTATCAATAAAATTATGACCAAATGACATCAACAACTAATCAACAAATTTATTCACTATGACCAAACAGGATTCATTCTAGGATGCAAAGCTGGTTGAATATACACAAGACAATTAATGTAATTCAGCATATCAATAGGAGCAAGAACAAGAACCACATGGTCATCTCAATAGATGCAGTAAAAGCATTTGACAATACCCAACAGCCCTTTATGATTAAAGTTGTGGAAAAACTAGAAATACACAGAGCATTTCTTAATATAATAAAGACTGTGTATAACAAACCTATAGCTAACATTATACTTAATGGTGAAAAGTTAAAACATTTCCTCTAAAATCAGGTACAAGACAAGGATATCTGTCTCTCCACTTGTCTTCAATATAGTATTGGATTTCCTAGCTAGAGTAATAAGGCAAGAGACAAACATAAAGGGGATCCAAGTAGGAGAAGAATAAAGTTATCGCTTTTTGAAAATGACCAGATTCTGTATTTAATGAACCCCATAGACTCATCTCCAAGGTTACTTGAGCTGATCTAAAACTTTGGCAAAGTATTAGGGTATAAAACTAACCCACAAAAATCAATAGCTTTTCTGTATGCCATCAAGAAGAGTGAGACTGAAATCAGAAAAGCAACTCCTTTTCTAATAGCCTCAAAAAACTAATAACTAGGAAATAACTTAACCAAAGAGGTGAAGGAGCTCTGTGATGAACTTTAAAACTTGAAAAGGGAAATGAAAGCAGATTTAAGGAAGTGGAAAACCTCCCATGCTCCTGGATTGGGAGAACTAACATCATGAAAATGACCATAGTGCCCAAAGCTAACCACATATTCAATGTGTTACCTATCATTATCCCAACAACATTCTTTAATGAAATAGAAGAAGCAATAAAAAAAATTATATGGAATAACAGAAGAATCTAAATAGCAAAAACAATACTTATCAGGAAAAACAGTGCTGGAGGAATATCAATATCAAACTTCTTCAAACTCTATTATACAGCTATAGCTATAAAAACAGCTTGATATTGTCACATGAACAGGCTTTATGACTAAGAATAGAATTGAAGGCCAGAAATAATCCCACCCTATGGCTACCTAATCTTTGACAAGGGAGCCCAAATCATTAGATGGAAGAAAGACAGCCTCTTCAACAAATGGTGCTGGCAGAATTGGCTATACATGTGTAGAAAACTGAGGTTAGACCCTTATATATCACTCTCCAACAGAATCAACTCCAAGTGGATCAAAACCTCAAGTTAAGAGCAGTAGCTTGAAAATATTAGCAGAAAGAAGGATACACTAAGGTTCCTTGGCACAGGTCAAACTTCCTAAAAAAAAAAAAGATTCAGAAACACAACCTATCAAAGAAAGTCTGGATAAATAGGATCATATTAAACTAAAGATCTTCTGCAAAGCAAAAGACCCAGATTGCAAGATAAATTGAAAGCCCACAGATTGAGAGAAGAATTTCACTGGCTATAAAACAGACGAGGATCTCATATAAAAAAATATACAATGCCCAACAAGAAATGTACTCATTACCTTGCTGATATAACTAAAACCTCTCTGTAGAGCATATTTACAAGAAAATAAAATTATTAAAAAATAACTAGAGCTCATAAAATGAACCCCCCATAACAAATCTTCAAAAAAAATCCAACCACCCCATTAATAAGTGGGCTAAAGAAATAAAAAGAGACTTCTCTGGAGAGGAATTAAGAATAGCCAATAGACACATGAAGAAATGTTTAATATCTCTAACCATAAAAGAACTGCAAATCAAAACTACCTTGAGATTCCACCTCACCCAGTTAAAATGACCATTATCAAGTAAATAAATAATAACCAATGATGGCAGCGATGTGACCAAAAGGTAATGTTACTTACACTGTTGGTGGGAATGTAAACTGGTTCAACTGAACCACTTTGAACCACTGGTTCAGTTGAACCACACTGGAAAGCAAACTGGAGGATCCTCAACTAAACAGAGCACCCCCATGATCCAGCAATCATACTCCTGGGCATTTACCCAAATGATCACAAACACTAAAACTACCAGCACAACTATGCTCATTGCAACACTATTTACAATAGCTAAGACATGGACTATGTGGAATATGCACACAATGGAATTCTGTAATTCCATCTGAAAGAATGACATTACTTACTCATTAGTAAAGAAATGTAAAGACTTGGAAAAAAATCATATTAAGTGAAGTACGCCAGACCCAAAGAAACATAGGCTCCATGGTTTCTCTCATTTGCAATATAGTTTCTGTCTAGAATAGTCCTAGCAGAGGATCACAATAGCTCAACAGTTATGAACAAATGTACATATAAAATGATGCTAATTGAAATGAACTCCAAGATATAGAAACAAAAGGGTTTTATTTTTGTTAAAAAAAAACCCTAACTTTCTTCAAATATCTTTTGAGTGCAAGTGGAGATTAAAACTGAAATTTCAATAATTACAATGTAATTTAAATGCATGTTTATAAATAATTTTTAAATAAACATAGTCCTTTAAAAAAAGAAAATTCATCCTAACTTACCTCAGTAAGTATCTCTTTCTATGAATACTTCAAATACCTGGCAAAACCAAATATAGCTAAAATTATAGAATGGGATCTAGAATTTTCAAAATGAGATCATTTGAGTCATAGGATGAGTATAACCTTAACAAAATTTAATTCAATTTCAGATATTTATAAATGTGGAAACTGAAGCTGAGAAGGGTATATGACTTCCCCTAAGATGTCCATTATTTAATGTTAACCACATACCTTAGCTGTAATATTCAAGCACAACATAAAGAAATATACATGGCTGGGCTGGGAAGGTGGCTCAGTGGTAGAGCGCTTGCCTTGCATACATGACGCCCTGAGTTCGATTTCTCAGCACCACATAAGCAGAAAGAAAAAGCCGGAAGTGGCGCTGTGGCTCCAGTGGTAGAGCACTAGCCTTGAGCTGAAGAGCTGAAGGACAGTGCCCAGGCCCAGAGTTCAGGCCCACAACCGGACCCAAAAACAAAAAAGAAAAGAAATATACATGATTCCTTTATGCAATCATGTTTCGGGTTTCAAAATGCCTTTCAGACAGCATATTTTCTTGGATTTAGTAAGATAGTTATATGATCATTAGGGGTATTTAAGATTTACAAAAGAATTTTTACATCTTAATACTTTATGAATATCTGTGGGAATGAAAGCAGTTTTCTCCAAAAAAGAATAACATACTATTTGCACATTGTATCATATAAAATGTTTTGATAAGTAATACTGATGGTCAATAGGGCTTATGTTCTTGTCATTGGATACAATCTGTTTTGTACACAATATAATTTTTGTGTTAAATTGTAAAAGGAGTGTTAACCCCATCTACCTACATCCTTTCTGATTATTTGTGGTTGATCTAAACTTGGAGAAAGAAAAGAAATATTGTGTATTGAAAATTATACAAATTCTAAACTAAAATAGAAAGGACAAAGTTGTTTCCAGATTTCTAAATCTTTGTATGTCATCCTGAAATCTGTGTCAGGTAACTCACAAAGCTTTTGTATTTTCTCTCTATAGCTTTGAAAATCTACACTCTTGCTCATAAGTTTGGGAGGTGAGGAGAGAAGCTTTCTTCCTATTTTTTGAGAAAAAAAATAGGAAATGACAGAAGGGTATTTTTCTTGGGTGACTAGACATTTGGGGAACAAACAGGTTGTTCTGGCAGATGAGCTAAAGGTCTGTCAACCATAGAAGTGGGAGTTCCTTTTTACTGCAGAAGAAAGAACACGGAAAAAGAGCCAGCATATAAATTTACTGAGAGAAAATATAGGCAAACTGCTGAAGAAAATAAGATCTAGGCTAGAGACAGCTATTGATGGAATAAATAGTGTTTTATGTAAATAACTGGATGATTATATAATGTCATCATTGTGATCTTTGTTGGTTAATACTCATTTTCAATTTCTTTGTCCTAACATATGATAAGTCTCTGGACATATACTTGGCCTAAATGGCATGATGATATTTTAATTCATTGAAGATGTTGAGACCCTCCTCTCTGTGACTCTGGCTATAAATATATCCTACTCATTTATCCAGGACTCCTCTATATTACATTCTGCTTCTGATTCTACTTCCTCAAAGCACTATTAAGTAAACATCTTAAGCAGTGTGAGTTAGGCAAACAATTGAAAAAAGTTGTCATTCTTTTTGTTGCTATTGTTTTTTTTCCCTAATTTTCTCCTCTATCTAATTGTGTTTGTTAGAGAAACCTCCATTTATTTCAAGAAGATGTTTAAGAAGTCACATTTGAATTATCTTGGGGTGTACAGATACAAAGGTAAAATGTTAATGTTTCAAGAACCACTTGATTTATAACCAGGTTCTTTATTAATAAGAAGGAAATATACTAAATCACCAAGGCAGATGTTTCTAGAACTGTTAAAATTGATTACTAGTCGTCTGTTATGTGAGAGTGCAGTCAGTGGATAGAGGAGAGAGAATGACCCTTACTGAGGGCCTGCACAAGGCTTCATCAGAAAATTATACTTTGCGATCACATGATCCTTACAAAGGACTGATTTGGACACAATTCAATATTTTTATCATTTTTATTTTATATATAAAGCACACTGACACCAGTGGGGTGTGGTAACTTGCTCTGAGTTACACAATCCTTTATGGGAAAGCTGTTATTGCTAAAGGAATACATGAGGGAAAGAAGTGACTAGATCCTGAAAAAATGTTCGAACAAAGTAGTAAAGTAGTATTGTGGGTCAGGCCCTTTTCCCCCCTGTTGCTTCTCTTACAGGTTTAATTAAAAGTAGCTGTTTTTTGTTTTGCTTTGTTTTTCCCCTAAGAAATGAGTTGGTTCTAGTAACTGGGTGGTCCTAAAGGTGATCTCAGTGTTAAGCAGCATGGATTCAGAACTGAAACTAACATCAGCACAGTATCTTTGTTTTTAATCTACAGGTCACATTTTGTTCAAGTCTTATGTGGTAATACAGGTAGAAAAAAAATAAAAGCAAGTTCAAGAATGTGACTTTTTTTAGAGACACATTAGCCCTGACAGCCAGGAATGATCCTGATTAATTGGTTTGGTTGTATGCTGAATCATGAGCTAATTATGTTAGAGTAGTCAGATTAGTGATATAGCCTAATTCTCTGAGTCAGGTTCAAATGCTTATTTCTAGTACCACAGAATGAGAATTTTACACTGTAACACTAACTGAGAATGGGTCTCTGACTGTTCTCATCTAACATTTAATCATATTTGACTGAGAGAGACTGTTCATTTCCAGAGAGACTGTTCCAGTGATCAACTTGACATATATGTGTGTGTATAAATACATATAATATAATATATAATAATATAATATAATTGCATATATATGTACTCAATGGCTCTCCTTTCAGGATTTTTTTTTTTGTTTTTGGTCATGGAGCTTGAACTCGGGGCTTGCGTTCTGGCCCTGCGCTCTTCAGCTCAAGGCAAGCGCTGTACCACTTAAGCCACAGCATGGCTTCCAGTTTTCTGAGTGGTTTATTGGAAATAAGAGTCTCACAGAGTTTCCTGTCCAGGCTGGCGTTGAACCATGATCATCAGATCTCAGTCTCCTGTGTAGCTAGGATTACAGGCATAAGCCACTATTGCCAGCCTGTTCTGTGTATTCTTAAATGGAAAACAAACAAGTAAAATCATCCCAAAGAGACGAAAAGAATATTTGATCTTTTAGCATCAGGATACTACTTTGTTAATCAATATCTTTTTTTTTTAATGTTTTCCATTAGGTCATCTTTAGATAAGTATGTCACTATAAAAACCTTCACAATTGATTTAAAATTTTCAAATACAAGTTAAAGTAATTTAAATATAGTTAGATATAATTTCTGTGTTGCTCTATAGGATATGCCTTAGTCTACTCATTCCAGATCTATACTCAAAGTATAGATAAACTTGTTAACTTGTTTTTTAAAAAATACCTAGGAAGGATAGTATAATAAAAGCATTTCCCACACTCTCTATAAACAGAGCTATTAAGAAATGAGAGGTGGCGGATGGAAGGGACAATAGGAGAAAAACAAAGGAGGGGGTAACAATGCTGGAAAAGAAATGAACTCATTACCTTACTCATGTAACTGTAACCCCTCTATACACCATCTTTACAATAAAAAAGAAGTTGTCAATCTCATTGTTGCAATGGGTCAACAAGGAAATGTACAAGACACTACGTCATAAAGCTAATTTTACATTTTAGGGGGGGTGAGTTAATGTAGTTGTAGAGATGGTAGGGAAGGGGTGGGAGAGGAAAAACAAAGGAGGGAGGCAACAATGCTTGATAAGAAATGTACTCATTACCTTGCTCATGTAATTGTAACCCCTCTGTACAGTATTTTCACAATAAAAACATTAAAATAAGAAACTGTCCATTACTCTGTCATATTTGATATCATTGATTTTAAATTTCTTTTATTGATATGAGTTCATATCAACAGCTTAAAATTCTGAATATATGACATAGTGGATAAGAAAATTAAATTTGAAATGGTAGAATAGGATATATTATACACTCAAATTTTGTCCTGTGGAATATTATCTCATTTGTTGTTTGGGTGTCTGTATGCGTACTAGACTGGACTGCAAAGTATATTTATTTCATTTTCTTATAGTTAGAAAGTGGCAAAGGCCGCCCTAGAGTGATGGTATGTGTTTTCTTTGTCCATGGTTAATATTATCAACCAGTTTCAGAATCTGAATGAAGCATTGACACCTAACATGTAACCATATTTGGCAGATGAAGACCTTGGAAAGCATGTGCCACATATGACACCAGATTAGGCAGATTTTCAATTTGTCCATAATCTACTCATTGTTTTTGGACTCTGTGGATGTACTTGTCACTTGGTATGGATGGATTTGTCTGACTTCTTGTCAAATCAATGTTTATTGACAAAAATCTATTTTCTTGTTTTGTCCCAGAAATCTATATTGGCACTGATCCCTGTGGATATTTGGCTAGCCAGTGGCAACCAGAGATGCCAACTAGAGTTTTTACTGTTTTTATGGTGCCAGCTGCTTTCTTGGCTTGGCTTTCTTTTGTTCAGATTGTAAATGAGGGCAAGACACCCAAATCCACCCCAGTGTGCTCAGTGGGAAGTGACAAGCGCCCAATAGCTTAAGGCTAAGCAGCAGGCGCTCTCATGAATGAGGGGTCAGATATAGTGGTGGATGTAGAGCTGTGTTAATGGATGTTATGCATAAAAGTACTTGGGGAGTGTATGTATGGGAGTAAGGGAAGAGAGTAAGTGAAAATGAAAGAGAGAGGAGAAACCAAAATAGAAAAAGAGACAGAAAGGCAAGGTGATTCCTTTTTTATGTGGGAATGCCACTATGTTTAACTAAATGATTTGATCAACTTTGATTAATTCCATAAAAGAGCATATTAAACATTGGAGAAAAATTTGTGTCACAATGTTATAAATATTATATATAATTAAATCATCCACAGATTATACCATTGGTAGATTGTACCCAGAGTTCTCTTTTTGTTCTTCATTCATTTTGACTATTGTAACGTTATTTAGAATTTTTACCATAGTTACAATGAGGGAAAGAGAAAACAAAACATTCATATCTCTCAAAATATAATACTAATTTTTCATCTCATAAAATTATGGAGATAGGAGATTGAAGACCTTTAACTAAAGTGTAATTGGAATTATCTGCATAGTTAAGGATCTGGCTTTAAGGTCTTCTGATTATCCTAAGTAATTGAGAATTAGATAAACCACACAAGCTGACCTTGACTTGTCTTGATAGAATGAGGTTTTCGGCCAAGGCCAAAACATTCTGCCAGACAATGAACAGGCTATACTGTGTAAGGTAGGAGGCCAAAGCCATCCTGCTTCCTCTGAAATATTAGCTTTCATTTTGAGAGTGATCCATTCCCATTTACCAGAATGCCCTGAAGAGAGAGGGAGAGCAACTGTGGTAGACCTTGAGATGGACTACAATTGTGCTAATTTTTAGGGAGAGAGAAAAGGAAAGAACAGGAAAAATAGTGACATTACAACTAATAAATAATAAATTATTTGTTATTTCCATCTGGATTAAAACAGTTTTTAATTTCAAATACAGTTCTGATTCTTAGAATAGAATATTACTAATTTCACAATCTCCAGTAATTTTGCAATTTTGCTTCCTGTCTATGTAAGTGGATATAAATAATTCTAAATGTCTTCCCTGAGTCCATAAATTGTAGAAATGTTATGTTATGGTGCTGGTTAAAAGAATGAACGATAAGCCAGGCGTTGTGGCTCATGCCTGTAATCTTAACTACTCAGGAAGCTGAGATCTGAGGATCATGGTTCAAAGCTAGCCTGGTTAGGAAAGTTCATGAGACTCTTATCTCCAATTAACCACCAAGAAACCGGAAGTGGTGCCGTGGCTCAAGGGGTAGAGTGCTTCCCTTATGCTGAAGAGCACAAAGACAGCGCCCAGGTCAGAGGTCAAGTCCACAACTGACAAACAACAAAAAACAAAAAGAATGATAAAATTTGCTGGCTCATGTCCTACTTTGTAATCTGTTGCCAATATTTATGCTTCCATTTGAATTTGCTTTTCAAGAAACAATTATTTTGGGTATTGCTTATTCTGGCCACCCAGCTATTAGTTGGGCTACTGGGTCAAATGACCAGGTAGTTACCAAAAAATAGGCTAAAGTTTAGAGAAGTACAGTATAGACCACCCCCTAAAGTCACAGTGATGTCCAAGAAGCTTCCTTCTCTCCCCTTACAACCACCACACCAGAAATGTAACATCCATCTAACATCATCTAACATCTTCACTGCCAATTTTAAAAGGTCCTTGAAAAATATCCAGTTTGTATTTTGACTCTGATCCAGAAGACATGAAAAATGAAATTGTGATTGCCAAGAAAAGCAATTCACTATACACTAATAATCTTCTCAGTACTTTTGTTCTTGTCTCTGTCTAATAAATGGACTTCCTCTGGGTGGGTGAGAGAAACAGACTCTACCTACCAGAAACTAGAAGAGACAAAGTAGACAAACCCTGGGTGCCATAACTCTGAAATCAAACAAGAACTTTCTATTTTTTTAAAGAAATGCCCCAATAATTAGTTTTTTTCCCTGCTGCCTTGCATGAAATTATGACACACAGAACACTTGCCAAATAGTTCTAAACTTTATACCATGATCAACTATGTGTGAGCAATGAGCAGACTTTCTGGAGGATTCTTTCAGTATTAAGGTCACAAATTTACAGAAAACTGACAAAATCAGCCTGATATGTTTCAGAAAGGATTTCTAAGAAAACTGGTAAATAGTAACAACATTAACCCTTCTCATTTCAATATTTAGCAAAATGTCCTACAGAGATTTACATAGGACCAAGAGACACAGATTTCTTTTTCTACCATATGCCCCATTTCACTCACATATGCATTAAGTGAAGCATTCAGGAAAGGTTTTAAAGTGTGTGTTTAGAAAAGGAGTCTTTATCCAAAATTGTGGCAATGAGGGAGGAAATCTAACAGATATGGTACTTACCATGGATGCAAACACTGTTATTTTAGAAAAAGTAATACTTTGGGGGTGACTAATTGCCTTTTCAATTTATATAAAGGCCAAAGAAATTCTCAGGCATATATTCACTTTCTGTCTTACACTCTAACATGAAGAGTGTGGCCTTAATTACTAGTCTACTATGAATCTTCCAATCCTGTAAAACCTTGCACATTTAACAAAAGTCTTAACCAGAACTTGTGTCATATAAGATCCATATATTAGAAACTCTTGCCTCCATGTTTCTGGTTATGAGCCATGTAACATGTGAGATCCCAACCAATTATCACCTAGAGGGTAAATCTGTGAACTGGGCTCTTATGGACAGCATACCAGTACTGTTGAGCTTATAGCTATTCCCAGGGGGAACTCATGGATGCATGTAAAACACAAAGTCTGAATAACCATTCTAGGTCATCCAAATAAGTCAGACATTTGGGATGGGGGTAGGGGGTCTCTGTTCTGGTATGCTCAACTTTCCTGCTTGTTTATTTGAAGAATATATTTCATTTTACAAGGGCTATGGATCTCTGATTTATCCTAGCTTTGGATTATTAATAGAGAGAAAATACATAGAGGACAGAAAGGAGCAGTTGTCCTCAAAGCATTCAACCAATGCATTACAGTTCTGAATTTCCCAGGAAATGTGAAGACTCTCGTAAACCCCTAAATCAGAGCAGATCTTGTTAGCAATACAAATTCTGAAGAAAAGACCTGGGAGGTTTGAGTGTATTTTGCCTTTTGTGAATGTGAAATTAATATTAATTGAGACAATGGAATCTGGCTCAGGAAATAGTGCCATTGAGTTTGCCTAAAAAGAAATAGAACCACCAGGATTACATAAATATACATACATCCCAGTGATGTAGTATTTGTAAGAGGGAATTTCCTCTAGCAAAGGGATGTGAATAATAAAATATTAAGAAATGACTGGAGAAACTATTCAGAATGTATTTTTAAAAATCACCTTTCTCAAAACTGGTTTTAAAGCAACCACAATTTTCTGAAGGGGGTGAGGGTGGGAGCCTGAATTCAGAGGCGATAATACAATGTTCTTTATTTCCCTCCTAGTCATAAAACCTTCAGGTCAGGTGCCTGATTTCTTTTTTCTTTTTGATATTTTTATTCCACAACACTGAAAGAAACATGTAAGAGGCTATATTGGAAGTGCATGCCTAAATGATCTCTACTTTATAGAATAAATTGATATTGTTCTCTGCATTTGCATTTAGAGATTATTAATTCATTGTTAAATATTAACATTTCCCAGTAATTTTCTTCTTCCAAAAATCAGGCATGCTATTAAATGCAAGCTTTGGAAAGTGCTTTTGTATTCCACTATCCTCTTTTGAGTTGAGGGTGAGTACATAATTAAACTTGGCCTGAAATCAACCATATAAGAGTTGAATAAATACCAAGTCCAACTGGGGAGGATTTACCATATGAATGTTCTTTTCCTAAGACTAAAACACAGGTTAGATTTCCAAGTTTCAGAATGTTGCTCAATGAAAGAAATATGTTGCCCATGAGAAAGAAATAAATCAAATGGTGGTGTAATCTCTAATCAAAGGCACTAATGGTCACAAAGAATTCAGAACAAAGGTTTGCTGAGCTAGCGAAGACATGGGAGAAAAAAAACTTATACATAACCATTCTAAGGAAAAGGTCTTTTAACTAAAATAACAGGAAAGCTTCTTGGTTGTTTAGCATTTTTTCTTTCAGCAGTTGATTTTGTTATTTTTGTTTATTCTAAAGGAAAAAACGACTAAACCAACATGAATAAATTAACTGTATCAGTAGATAATTAAGAATTTAAAAATTTTGAGAGACAGAATATTATCTAATATATTATTTTTATTTTTCCAATCTAAGGGTATATTTGAAGTTAACTTTATTTATTCTTAATTTATCTTTATTTAAGGCTATAGCATAGCATACTATTACCTCCCAGTGTAGAAAAAACAGAGATTCCTTGTTTGCTCTTGATATCCATGTCTCTGCTTGTTTAGAACCTGGAACTGTTGTACAGAAATCATTTCATAAGCAGAACCAGTATGATGAAGGAACACAATGGTGCGATCTGTGTGTCACAGCCTTTTGATGACAGGGAATAACACATCTCACAGTAGGAGAAGGAAAGTACTCCATATTTATTCTTTTAATCACAGGTAAAAAGAGGTTAATTATATTTATTTGAAAGCAGATACGTGTGTTTACATTCTACTGACAAAATTCTTGTTACTCTTTGGTATTCAGACCTAAATCATTACAAAAAAAGATGACAAGAGGAAACAAAGGCATGTGAGTACACAGAACATGCCTACCAGGATTTAGTGGGTAGGAACCAGAAAACATACAACATTAGGAATCAGAAGAAAGCTGCCATTATTCAGAGTGAGACAGCAACCATGGACAGCTGGATTACTGATTGATTTTGACCTCACAACAAAATGCGTGTCATTTAACTTTTTTTTTTACAAGCAACAAAAACAATCAAGTTTACCAGAAGAACAAAATCCTCCACAATTTTTATAGTGTAAATATTTGAGTATTACAACATCAATCAATCGTATTTCATCTTTTCTCTAGAATATCTCAATAATAATACATTCACTTGTTGTGAAAATCTTGTTCCTGTCCATGTATTTTCCCCTGAAAAATAGAGACTGAAGGACAAAGGGATACTTTGCTATTTTCATTTAACATGACTTTAAAAACATGACTCTTAATTAAATGTCTAGAAAATAGTTTGTAAATAATTTGAATGCTGATATCAACCAAAAAGCCTTTTTCTTACCCCTTTGCCCCATGTGTCTTCAAAATGATCTAAATACTATCTTTGACTGACTAGTGAGGCAGAGATTTGTGTTGTAATCTCTCCCTATTTTAGCCATCATTATAAGATGAATTGACTGCTTCTTCTGTTGAATGAATAGTGATGATGTGTTGAGCTTTCCTATTTCAGTCTTGTTTCAAGATAAGCCATGGGTGTTCTTTAGTACAGAAAATTTCAAAAAGAAAATAATTTTAAAAAATACTTTAATTATCTTTTAAGTCATTGTACAAAGGAGTTACCATTCAACAATCAATTTATATGAACAATGCATCGTGATAATGTCACAACATTCATCATTCTTGGCCATCCATTCCATACCTTTTCCTATGTTTTCTCAGTTTCACAGATATATACCTATATATAGGTATATACATATATATATATATGTGTATATATATGTATATATGTATACATATACACATATATACATCTATATACATGTATATGTATATATACATATATGTACCTATATATAGATTATACATATTTATATAGCTATATATATATATACCTATATATTCAGTGTATATACACTGAATATTATGACTACACTTCCACCTTTGCTCTCTTCATTATTCTACCCCCACTTGTCTCCCAACCACATCTTTCAAGGGCCAGTTTCCTGATAATCATTGTGTTGGATTGTGAGTTCATACATGACTTGAATTCTCCCTTGTACATAGCATGCTTCCTTTAATATATTTGGGTACTTATACATACAACCCTGCATGTGTTTACTTGTATATTTATGTTAGTTTTATCTACTACATATGAGAGAAAATATGCATCCTTTGTTTCTCTGGGAAAGAACATGTGTCTCTTTAACTGACAAGTTTGTACCTTGGTTGTTGTATATTCTAGCTTCATGAGCATCACTTTTCAGCACTTCCATTATGGTGTTCGTATGATGCTACAGGATATAGGCTAGGAGAGTTTAGGATGAACCTGTTGACTGTAAGGCTTTTTAACAAGTAGCGATATATCCATAGTCAAAAGGGGAAAGGGATTATTTGCTTTATAGAAACAACTACTCAGAGTACAACTAATTAGAAGTATGAAAACAAGTAGAATTTTGGAAAGTAGAGATTATGGTATGAAAAGTATTTTTAATAGCAAATAAGATCAAATACAAAAATAATACAGGGAGTGGTTGTGAAAATCTTAATTTTGGTCAATTTATCTTATCTAATATAGAAAACCAAAACCAACCAAACAAACAAAAAACCCTTCAGAATGTGTTCTGAGACCTAAATAGATTCTTAGCCAGGCTTCTGTAAGACCATCAAAATTGTTCTGAGGATCTATGAGATTCAAATCAGAACATCTCATACTGCACAGTTCCTTTTAAAATTAATGCTAGAACAAATGAACAGGAAGACAGCGTAATAGGAAGATCATTGTCTCCAAACTGAAGAAAGTCCAAAGTCCAAAGTCCCTGGTTCAGTCCTCATTCAATTTTAAGTGACTATGATTTGTGAAATTTAAATTTGAAGTTTCAGTATCCTTAATTGCACAAAGAAATTGTGGTATCTAAGATCCTATTTCAAAAGTTGATATCTCTACATAGAGTTTGTTCATTCATATGATTCTTATAATTCCCTAAGAACATTAACTTATCCTCTTGGCATTTGTTTCTTTCACCAAACAGATTACATCAAAATTGGGTGTGGTAGAGAAAGGGACACTGCTCATTCAAGGGTTTGGCTAAGTGATTTCCAGGTAAATGGAATTTAATGTTCTGTACTGTCTTGAGATTATCTTGGGTACTTTGCACATTCTGTTGAGTCATTCAAGAGAGGAATCCAACTGTGGCTGAAAGGTACTGATACCAGGCCAGGAGAGAGGATACTGGCCCTGCTGTTTTTATAGCAATGTGACCCAAGGCAATAAACCAAACCTCAGACTGGGTGCAGATAATGGTCACAATGTCCAGAAATGGCAGAATCCAGGTACTGGAACAAAGCAGGAATGAGTGAGCATTTTCCACAATAAAGTCACAATAAAGAGACTTAATAAGAGATGTAATGGATCATCAGAAAAGGAGCTTTGAGTGGACCCAGACTTAAATTTGTTTAAGATTCTCGATTTGTATTTGTTTGTTTGTTTTCTAACATTCAAGGTTAGAAATTAAAGCTTGTCTTTTTGGCCAACAATCCACAAAAATGATCCTAACAAGCAATGCTTTACTGCCTATATTTAACCTTGTTTCAGACATGCAGCTCTTACACAGGCAGAAAATATAGCTTACATATAAAAATTGTTTAAAAATACCTGTACACCATTTTTTTATCCTGAAGATACATCAAATTCCGTTATTAGCAGGTCTTTATTCCTTACTGTGCAATCTTTCAAAAATTCATATATGAAGGATGAGCAACCACATTATGTTTCTTTTATACATGTGATTTGATTATGTGCTTTCTTTGGAAAAAGGCAGAAGAGGAACACTTGGTATTTGACAAAAGAGTGTGAAAAATAGAAAGAAATGGAGTGGAAATGGATTGTAGGAGGATGCATTTCCAAAAGCACAGTCTTCTCATTTCAAACTCTCTCCTCTTAGCATAAAAATAATCAAGAATGATTTGGACTCTCTAAAATATAAAAAAAAGTGAGACATTATATTTAATTTTGTTTCTAGATATAGACATAGCCTTTCTTTGTGGGCTTTAACTCTATTGTGTCCAGTAGTTCCTTTCACCACTCAAGAAGGAAACTCAAACATAACCTTCTCTCAGTCTAACAGGTAGAGAAGCTCTCTAGTAACTATGCAAGGAAGGTGCTATGTAAGCCATGAGGGTGTGGACTTGAATCACTGGTATAGGGAGCCTGTGAGGTCTTGGATGGCGACTTGGTTTCTCCATGTGTGTTCAATTTCTGGTGGTGTTTTTGTTTCTTTGTTTTTTTTTTGTCTTTTTTTTTTTAATTCTGGAACCTATTCAGAAGACTGAGTTATAAATCTTGGAAAGCACTTGCACAAAACAAATAAATAAATAGCTGCCCTCTGCCATAAAAAACATGCTGCTTCCTCAGAAATGATTCATTGCAAACTGGTCTCATAGAGATAGCTAAGAAGCTCCACCTTCCTGCCATGACTCATGACTCACCATCTTCCTTAGGCATGTGACAGAGAAGGGACAGCAGAAGATCCTAAGTTGGGAAGGAAACCAAAGAACATTTTCTGAGTGGAAACTTGTGAAAATGCAGTTAGAGCTGAAGAGGGACAAGGAGATATGTGTGTGTGTGTGTGTGTGTGTGTGTGTGTGTGTAGTTTATAACATCATATTCATTTGTCCTATAATTAAAGAGCTGTAGGTCATCCTTCTACTTATTTAGGACATTGCTGAATAAAATAACTCTAAAATCTCTGACTTGAGATTCTTATCTAGGGTTGAAAATATTTACACAATTGTCATGTGTGATTTGAAATTAATAAGCAAACATGAATTAGTGTATTCTTTTGGACTGGCCATTTAGTATATTCAACAGTGGAAACTGAAACATAGTATCCAAGTCAAATGTTCAATAGTCAGAAATAAAAAGAAATCACTTAAAAATGCCATTTCTTTCTCCAATTGAGTAACACACAATCCAATATAATTTTTGGTATATGTTCTAGCTGGTTTCTACTAGAAGATATCTTGCAATTAGTCATATTACTAAGATTAGTACAAGAGTAAGTATTATTAGAAACATAGAGAAGTGAGAAAAGCTTACTGTTTTAAGTACGATATTTCTTTTTCTAGGTTTATATTTCTTTAATTTGCAATTTTCCATCTTCAAGTGAAAGGTTTCATGCAGAAAGTATACAAAAAGTCCCTGCTGTACCAAATTTAGAGAAATAAGATAAAAGTATTGACACTAATAAAGAAGAGACCATAAATGAACTTTGCTCAAATTATAGACAATGTTGCAAATAAGTTGACTGTTTTCATTTAATAAAAAAATCTTAAATTTGTTTAGAAATGAAATATCGAAGAGGACTGCATTACAAGAATCTTGTAATAACTAATGAGAATAATAAATATGATGGACATCTCTCTGATGGCTAGAAAGTGGCTCCATTTACATATTCTTGAAGATTTAGTTGACTTTGGATCACACTGTAATTCAACTGAATTTTCTCACATTCACATTATTCCAATTATTTTTCCCTTTTGCTTTCTAGCCTCAAATTGCACTCCTTAATCCTCAACTCAGAATATTGATATTTAGTAGCAATGGTGATAATTCCTGATGGAATCCACTTATGATGAAGAGTTTGTAAATTATTACCAATGTTTTTTCTATACCAATAATGCTTTACTTTTAGCATTCTTGTAAATCTGTGCTTCATAAAAGCATAGCCTTCAGACTACTTGGATCAAAATCACCCAGCATACGTGTAGAAATAATTATCTAATGCCCATGCCTATATTCTGAGCTTTTGATTCTAACTCTCAGGAATTTTCCTTGAGAAGTTAAGGTTTTATTAATCCCCATAGACAATTTAATGCAACACAGAAGAGTCTCAGGTATACCAGCAATGTAATGTGATCAGAAAATATCCCCAAATAGTTTGATTTTGAGAGAAGTTACTATTAAGATCACAACTGAGGTAGAGAAATCACTGTTACATTTTCCTTACTGGGAAGCAACCCTGATACTGCTGCTTTTGGATAATAGAAGGAATCTGATGGAGATGAAATGTTGCTGGATATCCAGAGTGATGAGATAAAGCATCTGAGAGGAAATTACAAGCAAAAGTTTTAGGGTATGAAATAAACACACACACACACACACACACACACACACACACACACTACTGTCAACCCTAAGGATTATATACTTCATAAGTAGTGGGAAATTTTTCCCATAAAGCTACAGTTAGTAAAATATTTTAAGACAAAATTTTTAACTTGATCTAAGTTTTGTGAAAGCACACATAAGTGATATAAAACCATCTGGGTGAAGATATTCCTAATCACACTGCATTTCTTGATACTGTAATTTGAATTTCATTTATTCTTATGTGTAAGAAATTATTCTTTTGTTTTTTTAAGTCATTTAAAATGTAAAGATCATTCTTCATTCCCAGGGCAATATCAACTTAAACCAACCTAAAAGCATACTAAAACCCATGGTGAAGTACCTCCCTCACACAGTTACTGGTATTTAAGAACTTAGGTAGGCCCTGATGATTTGCATTTCTGAGAAATGCTTACATGGGTTCCACAAATTCTAAGTGCCAAAGAAAGGTGCTTTGTTTGGAACATTCTTCTCATACTTATCAGTGTAGAGAATTAAAAAAAAATCCTTTATGAGGAAGACTGGGAATACCCTCAAATACAAAGAACTTGTAAAAGAAAAAATACTTGTAGGAAGTTAGTGAGATCCTAGTTTACATGGACTTTATAAATTGCAAAATTGGAAATTGGGAGGATTCTTGGCAAATTTGGATTCTTCTCCTGACAGGAAAAGAAAATTACAGAGTAACAGGGTGGATAGTCTGCTTTATTATTACACTGAGAGAAGGTTTGTCTGATTCATACTGATCTTAATCTAATAGAGAAGCTGAAACTATTCCATGTGAATCAAATTTTCTAAATTCTAAGTCATTATTGTTATTTTTACAAAAGTGTTTTTTTGTAATGCAACTGACTGAAAATTCAAAGCAACTGCAAAACTTAACACTTATTTTTAGTTTTTTTGTCCACTTTGTGCTGGAACAAATGTAAAGAGCTTTGTTTCGGGGAGCTCTGTCCACCATCAAGAGACCGAGGATTAAAGATGAGGAAGTATTTCAGTCCTTTTTGCTTCACTTCTACCTCTACTTGTTACTTTTATTCCTTTGATATGGACTATATCAAATATGTTTCCCCCATTTATGTCTTGCTCCACCTCTCCACATCAGTTCTATTTCCAAATAGCTTAATGACTCATTTTCCCCTAAACATATAATATCCTACATATTAACCCTTCCCCATTTCTTTGACTTTATATGCTTATTAATTTATTTCAGTAAAAATGAGATGTAAAAATATTCACCCAACAAAAAAAGTCAAACAGTTATTTATTCAATGTTTGTTCACACTTCCCCTAAAAATTCATGTGAACTTCTTCTTGGTCCCTCTGGTGCTTTTGGAGGTACTCAAAACATTAAGATGTAAAACCCAGGAAGAGGCATTTAAGGCATTAGGGCGTGTCTTCCTCTTTTTCTTAGGGCATGTCTTCCTCTTCTTCTTCCTTTTTTTCTTACTTCCTGCTCTGAGGTGAGTGGTATTGCTCTGCACACATGGTTATCATAATGTGTTGTCATAGGCACACAACTCACCAAGCCATTCATGGACTAAACCTTCCGAAATGGACTCAAAATAAACTTTTTTCCCTTTACAAGATGATTATCAGAGTTAGTTTTATAAAAGCAAAAGCTGATTTCCACACTTTCTACACTGTAAAGAAGTCAGCCATGATTACTGTGTTGTGGCAGAGATTCAAAGAAAGGCAGTCCATTGAGAAGCTTTACGGTGGAAGAAGGGAAAAGCTTAAGGTGTATCTTGATTTGGGGCTGTTTGATTTTAGATATAGAGCACACTGTGGGATTGGGTAGAAAGTTCTATTTGTCTTTCTCTGGTTGATCCAATGTTGGAAGGGAAGATCAAAATTAAGATGGTTGTTAGGTCTGTCTGTTTGATCTGATTGATAGAGAAGTTAGTGTTTAGTTTCCTGGTTCGTTATTAGAGGTAGAAATTAGGCTTCCTGCCAGCGAGACATAACATGATTGCTTCCCAGGATCTTGACATGTTTTCAAGGCTAGATGCTTCAGGTTGTGGGGCAGAGTGTATTTTCACACTTGGAAGAACCATGGACTGTGTACTCAGTTTCTAAGTTTCTCTATGTCAAAGACATAGTTACCAAAGTATATTCTTCAACATTATGTCCATACAAGACAGTAAAAATATTTTTATGTTTTTTATTGTAATAATAGTGTACAGAGGGGTTACAGTTACATGAATAAGGTAATGAGTACATTTCCTATCAAGGTAACAACATCTTCTTTTGTTTTTCCCCTACCATTCTTTCCCTTTCCGCCTCCCCAACTCCCCCCTTTCCCCTTCAAGTTGTAAAGTTTGTTTTCTAGTGTCTTGTACATCTCATTGTTACAATGGATGAACCTGTATCTTTGTTTCAGCATTTTGTTATTTCCCTTCCCCTCCCCAAATTAGAAAAATGTATGTACAAGATAGAGGGCACCAGAATCAAGTACAATGACAACAGGGGTTATACCATGGGAGGAGAACATACAAAAGAAACAAAAAAATCACATAGTACATAAAAAAACAACAGCAACAAAGAACAAAACCTATGTACATAGGACCATATAAGATGATGCTAAGTGAAATGAACTCCAAGATAGGAACTTTGTCCATTTTTGAGAACCAATTAAGAGCAAGCCCACAATCTATTGCCTATTTCTTGTTAAGTAACTTCCTCAAATATATGAAATGTTGTCAAATTTCTATTATGTACTGGACTTGCTTTCTAAGTAAGTCACCTTGAAGAAATTTTATGTTCACTCTCATTTCCTTCTCCAAAGAAAGCAATCAGGTTAAAGTCTACGAAGGATTAGCTTCCTTTTTCTAGTGAGGGAATTTTTTAAGATCAGAATTGAAAGGATATAATTATTTATTAGTCAATATTTTAGAAACAGTGAGATCTTAGGGCAGGTGCTTAGGTGCTCTGCTGTACTTTTAATTTGGATGCTCAGATCAGCTCTGCTGTTGGCAATGTAGCTAAATTCTCTCATAAAATTTGCTCCTGCCTTTTCTACCTTTTGGATTAGATGAGTTTGTATTTTAGATAAATTAGAAATTTCTATAGAAGACAGATTTATTAAACTCTGCAGGCATCATATTATTGAGTAAAAATATCATCTCTTATTTCCACTATTTTCCTTAAATTAATCTAATCAAATTTGCTTAAAAATGTATTTGCATAAATATTTTTATTCACATTAGTTTGATATTTCATTGATTAGCCTACATATTTCTGTCAGTGGTAGTATTTTCTCAGACCAAAAGTGTTTAAGTTTAAATACTTTTTGGTTCTTTTGTCTCATTACCTATTACCAAAAATTAATAACAGGCTTCTTGCCTAAGTTGGCATATGTAAAGATGAAGTTCATAACTTCACAATAAAATTCTTCCATCCACACTCAAGTACAAATATGATAAATAATTATTACAGATTTTAAAAAACTCTTTGTGAGGTATTTTTTTAAATAATGTACCAGTCAAGCAAAGGTATGGATTTGGTAAAAGTATGTCCAGGTTTTTGTGAGATAATCATTAATGCTATTTTATCCCAGTGTTAAAGACAAGAAAGTAAACTTAGCAAGAATGTCTGGTGATGCAAAATAAATGATGTTTCTACTGGGTAGAATTTGTCTCTTATACTTCTGGAAATAACTCCAGTTTGAAAGTGTAAATACTCAACAATATTCATTAAATAGCTAAATAAATAGTGCTTCTTTCCTGTCATGACAATGGTTACTCTGATTGAGCTGTCCTATATTCAAGTTCCTATTTCCATCAAGTCGTATTAACTCTATTATGATTTTTTTATTTATTCTAGAATGCTGTTCTGTAGTAGTCAGTGATAAACTATTTTGTAACGTTCTTTTCAACTTTCCTACATCTAGATTTTGTCTCAGAGATTTTTAGAATTCTTTAATGGGCCATCTCTTTGTTTGGATGACACTCCTCAATTCTCCTTCAATTGCAGAAAAATAGTATTTGCACACGTGAAGTAGACAGACTATGGTAACTAAAAGAGATGACATACTTACAGGCTAGTAACATAAAATGACATTAAACCAGTAGGTGAGCAAATAAACATTAATTATATACTATAATCAGTGTTTCAAAAGCAGCAGAATGAGATGATGTAAGAGATAATAATAGTATTTAAAGTAGGTTGTCAAGAAAAAGCCTCAATTTACATGACATTTAATTTAATAAAGATGAAAAGTAGATAAGCTGAGGAAGAGCTGGCCATGTAAAAGACATGTCCTGAAATAGTTTCTTCAGTAAGAACATCGTTGGGGAAATCAAAGAAAGTCAGATTTGTTGACGTACAATCAACATAGGCTGATAGTGCCAGATAAGGGGGACCAACAGTAGCCTGAAGTGATTGATGTTTGGTGAGAAATACCAGATAACCAAACATATACACACAGGTCATTTCAACAGTAAAATATTTTCATGGAATCGTTCTCCCATCTCTATGTTATAGTATCTACTTTTAATTCTCATTTTATAAAACTTTTGTAATGATTAGAATTTTGGCATTTGGCCTATATTTTCAGATGTTCCTTTAGATGTCTCAAGATTCTGGACAGAGGAAATTGGATTGGAAATCCCAAAGCAACATAAAGCATTAAAATAATCTCACTTTTTACCAGTTCAAAGCAGAAATTCAAAACTATGGATAAGAAATCTATTAAGGAAGTACAATCATAATGAAAGAAAATTATCCGTTCTCTGCAATATGAGTCAAATTCTTTTAGTAAGAAGACAAGGATAGTTTTGCTTAAAAATCAAATTGTGTGGGTAGTTGTAAGTAAGATTAGTTATATCATCTACAAAAGAATGCCATATCTCATTTCTCTGCAAGTTTAGCTTAAAAATTATAATTTGATTTAATGTTTTGGTTAGATTGAAATGTCAAACATTATTTCCACATACACTTAGATGATACTGGAATTATGAGGTTATTACTACCATAGGGTCAAATGTGTGCCAACTTTCTCTAAAGTAGCTTTTAAAGCAAGTTAGAAACTTATGTTTATATTATATATAAACATAATATATATACAAATAATCACAAATATTTATATATACATACAAATGTATATAGATGTATGAATGCAAATACATGAATACAAATACATGTACATGTATGTATACAAATACATATACTTTTAGTTGATCAACCGGACTAAATTATGATATATATATTTATGTGACATCATGACAAATCTCTTATATTATTAATAAGAACATTAAGATAAATGAAATAATAATAATAGGCAGTTAAATAATATTAAGGCAGTTGAAATATTTCTTATCTTGGTTGTAGTCATTAGCGGGAGGGGTCAGGCAAATGAGAAAGAAGTAGGGCAAATATAGACATATATGTGTAAAAATGGAGCAGAAACTTAATACATCTAGTTATGGGAAAGGAGATTGAGGAGGGAGGAGAATGATAGAGGGTAGAAATGTCTAAAATGAAGTGTTGTATACATGAATGGAGTTGTTAAATGAAACCACATGTACAACTAATTGATGATAATAAATCAATCATTAAAGACATATATTAAAAGAAAATTAACTGAATCATAGAAATAAAACATAATAGAAGACAAAAACAATATTACATTTTTGTGGCTATGTATTTCTATGATAGTCATTAAGATTTTATGGTTACAATATAAAATTTAAACTTATAATAAAATATTCCTATTAAAAATGAACTGTAAACACTATGCTACCACTATCCTTAATGTTATAGTCTACAGCAGTAAGTCCCCCGAAAAGGAATTAAATAAAATTAATTTTGTAGTAACACTAAAATATTTAGAATAAACATGCCTACTGACAAACTGAAATTAGTTTTAAAAAACAGAATTATAAAAAGAAACACAATTCTTAAAATAACAAATTAGAGGAAAGTTCTGGAACTCTTGGTTTTACATCTATTTCAGGGATATTTTAATTATCTTTTAAAAATATTCTATTCTATGCGATTTCATGCAATCCCATTTGTCCAACCTTTCTTTGATTTGTTGTGTTTCTGGGTCTCTTTTAAGAAAATTTCAGCCTGTGCCAAGGATACCTAGGGTTTCTCCTATTTCATCCTGTAATGTTTTCAGAGTGTCTACTTTGACTCCAAGGTCTTTGATCCATTTGGAGTTGATTCTGGTGCAGGGTGATATATAAGGATCTAGCTTTACTTTCTACAAGTGATTAACCAATTTTTCCAGTACCATTTATTGAAGAGGCTGTCTTTCTTCTATTCTATTTTTTAGCTCCTTTATGGAAGATTAGATGGCTATAGGTCTGTGGGTTCATTTCTGGGGTTTCAATTCTATTCCATTGTTCCTGAGGTCTCTTCTTGTGCCAGTACCAAGCTGTTTTGATTACTATGGCTTTGTAGTAGAGTTGAAATTTGGTATTCCTTCAGCACTCTTCTTTCTGTTTAGGATCATTTTTGCTATTCGGGGTCCTTTGTTGTTCCATATAAATTTTTGGTTTGTCTCTTCTATTTCCTTGAAGAATGAGGTTGGAATATTGATAGGTATCACATTGAATTTGTAGATAGCCTTGGGAAGTATTGCCATTTTCACGATGTTGATCCTTCCACTTTCTAAGTTCTGTTTTGATTTCCTTTTTCAGGTTTTTAAAGTTTTCATCATAGAGGTCCTTCACTTCTTTGACATTTAATTAAATTATTAATTCATTTAATTTAATTCCTAGGTATTTTACTTTTTGTGGGGCTATTACAAATGGAGTTGCTTTCTTGATTTCAGCCATGCTTTTCTCATTGTTGGCATACAGAAAAGCCATTGATTTTTAAGGGTTAATTTTATACCCTGCTACTTTGCCAAAGTTTTGAATCAACTTGAGTAATTTAGGAGTGAAGTCCATGGGATTCTTTAAATACAAGACCATGTCATTTGCAAAGCGGGAGAGTTTTACTTTATCTTTCCCCATTTGGATTCCTTTTATGTTTGCATCTTGGACACAAAACTTTTTCATCCTGATTTCTTATGTTCAATGCTTAGAAAGAAAGAAATGCAGGCATATTATTGAAAATGCTTTGAGAAGGCTCCAGTGAACTTAAGCTTACCTTAGGAGAATTTTCCTCTTAGTTCATGTGGGATATATTCAGCCACAACTTCAGCCAAGGTCATTATTGCTATAGTTACTATTCAAACATGTTTTATTCTTTTTAGTAAGGAAAAAGACGAGGGGTATTTCTTAGAGAGAAACAACTTGGAAATGAAGAAAAAATCTATAATTTTAGTTTATACAGCTTACAGTAAAGCTTAAGGTTAAAACAACAAAATAGCAAAATCCAACATGCATCAATAAAGGCAATTGCTTTAAGGTTTTATAAATGGAGAAAAAGAAGAAGAAAAATAACAGATCAGGGATTTAAAGTGATCCCATAACATGCCTGAATCTATGTGTTAGTAGGGTATGAAAAAGAAAAGTATTTAAAACAAAGATTAATTGAAACCTTTTGTTTTCTCTGAAATGTTTGTGAGTCCTCTGTGCACCAGTAATATCCCATGTTGCCCCACACTTGGTATAGCCATAGATTCATAAGTAGGCTCCAGTTGGACAGACAGACTCATTAATTCTATCTTTATCACAAGCCCAGAACATCTGGGTATTGCCCTTTAAAACAACATCAGGTTAAGAAAATAAACCATGTTTCAGACCTGACATAGGGTTTTGAGTTACAGGATGGACAATCTTGTAGGGTGAATAATCTAATATGTTTAAGTATCACATCTAAGTTATTTTAGAAACTTTCACAAATTCATAAAATTCTTAATGCCAACCTCTTCATTTTCTTATTTCGACTTTTTGTTCCCATTTATTGTTTATAAAATGGAAAATCAATCATTGCATATCAACATACATGTGCTTTTGAGTACATTAAACCTGTTCTTAAAATATTTAAGACAAGGATTGAGATATTTAAATCTCAATTGTAGCTCATTGTAGGATTACATTAACGCAACATTTGGCTTGTTTTCCACTGTTAGTCTAGGCAGTATTTACCTAGAACAAATTTCCATTTCTTTCCTTTTTAAAAGAAACACTATTAGTTTCCCCAAAACATTGTGATGAGTGCAGAGTCAAGGAGAAGATTAGACTTTTATATCTTTAAAAAAACCGTATTTTCTTAGAATATTATGTACTAGAAATAGTGTCTGTCACTTAATATTTAGTCATGCAAACTTCTGAGACAAAGAGTTGAAGTAAATGCAGATTCCAGGCTCTGTTTGTATTTCAAATGTAAATGATATTTTTGCCCACAAGAGAAAAATGGTGATAAGAGCTTATCAGCCCAGACTTTAGAAATTTGTAGGTATGTTTGCCTTTCTTATATATGTTGTGTACCTCAAAAATGTGGATGTTAATCTCCTAACAATAAGGCAATACAATTAAAAATTCCATTATAAACATGCCACTCACACACTTTTAATAAAATAAAAACAAAACTTTACCTTAGATTTTTTCCCTTTAGATTTTTAATAACAACACAAAAGATAATTTCATTGGGAGTTCTCTGGTTAGACAGGTCCCTAAAGTCAAATTCCCTGATTCTCCCAATGTAAATGATACATAACAGGGCTTTCTTACAGAGTCTCTTATCTAAAGCTTCATTTTAAGAGGCTCATAATCATATGCTAAGCAAAAAATAAAAAATAAAAACAAAAAAACAAGAAAACAAAAACCATAAAACACCTAATAAAATAAAAAATACATATATAAAATGAAATGCCAAGTTTCTAGATTTTTATTATGCTATTGTTATCCCTTTAAAATGCAAAGAGGACATTAACACACACACATCTTCATGCTTAATGTTTACATTTCACCTTTTCCACTTTTATTCTTTGAATAGCAAAGCTACAAAAAGGACCTTCAGATAGCTCTTACTAGCAAAGACTTGTGTTACAACAGTTAATTACCCTCCAGCTTCTATTTAAGGTTACCTGGCATCGTTAGCTCTGCCAGATGTAGTTATGTTATTGGATAATTTGATTTGCTGACAATGTGTACTACCTTAAAAAAGGAACTACCTAGGTGACTGGTGTCAAATCACACATATTCTTTTTGTTAAAATGAAATGTGAGTCTGAATTTAGCTTTTAATTACATTTCCTTCCCTACCTCCAGAAAACAAATTTCTATTACCTCTCCAATAGAAAAAAAATCATATTTTGTGAGTTCCTACTAGAAGTAGTCCAGAACCAAGTATTACATAGGAAATTTTCTATTATTTGTACTAATCAAAGATGTGAATCTTCTGTGTTTCAATAACCATATAAAATAACTAATGTCTGCCTTGGTTAGCCATAAGGATGTCAGAAATTTATCTAAGCTATTATTTGTTAAATTGGAATTAGTCTTATTAAACTAATGAAGAACAAAAACAGCTATTGTATATGCAAATCAATTAAGAAAGTTTCTGTAATATATCAGCTTGGGATGGCTGAAAAATATATTAATTTCATAGATCAGAATATATACAGATCATATAAAAATTAAAGTCACAGTAGGTAAATAGAAGGTTTCCTTTCAAAAGAGAAATAAAATGTTCTTTAAGAAACCCATTAAAAGTAAGCATTCTCTAAATTATCACTCTCCCCTAATAAGATGTGGCTTTCTTTTTGTGTGTGTATATGTCATTTTGGCTTTAGTTCTGTGGAGATTGTATTGCTCCACCAGGATTGTTCTGTCAAATGAAAAAGTGTCCACATTTTACCATGTGCTTAAACAAGCAAGGATAAGTATTAAATCTGAGGGCTCTGTACTTTAAGAAACATTTTTACAAGTGGAAAGTTATTTAGCTTAGATAGTTCATCCATTTTCCAGAGCCTTTTAAACCTGCATAATATATTGAATGTCAGAAAGCTATAAAATCTCTTTAACTATTGATATCTATTTGTAGATAGCAATATAAATCCTGCCATAAATTCAAATAAGTAAATGACTTTATCTAAACAGAGATTTTGGAACACTGGTCTACTGTTACAGAGGCATGTCTTTCTGGTTATGTAACTTTGAATTGTAAATTTTTAGTCCATCTTTATAAATGATTGTTATACAAACTCAATATTGGCCTGCTTAATTTTAAAAAAAAAATCTCTGTTAATTATAATATAAATCTGTCTTCCATGTACTAGGTGTGTATATACTCTAGTATAGGTGTGTCTATTTATAGAGATATAGTGATAACAATTATTATATCATGGTTGGACTTTTTGAGTAAGTTATTAGCATTCTAAATAAATAACTCCACAACTTTAATTTTTACTAATAAAACAAGCTCCAGTTGGGTAGTTCTTTTCCATGTGGTATTTTTAGGTGTGTATTTTGCCTTTCTTGTAATATACTGTCATCAATATATGGCTTCCAATCTTACCATGAAAATCTTTACTCTGAGGAAGAAGCAAGACTGTGGGTATGGTGTGGAAGTGTCTTGCATTCCTCTCATTCCATTAGCTAGTTTATGATGGTCATTTGACCATCACAAAAATGAAACAGAAGCTATAAATTTTAGTGTCATTCTGTACACAGAAAGGAAGGAAATAGATTTGTGACTGGAAAACAAGTCTTTGCTAAGTCTTATTTTATACATTATTAAAATTGAGTAATTTGCCTTATTCATAGACCTTTCTAAATGATTTCTCACCAAACAAATGCATGATTATGTATCCATCCCAAATGAAATCCATGGCTTTAATGCCTCCTGTAAGATCTGCTCTAGGATGGCAAGCAGACTCCACCCTCCTCACAGTAAAGTCTCCACCCAGTACCTGCATTACCTAGGCAAATGGCATACCTGAAAGAGGTCACACCTGCATCCATTGAGGTCACATCTGGATTCTATGTGGCCACACCTTTCTCCACCCATACCCTAGATAAGGCCTAGCCCAGGGCCAGACATTCTCTTTCTCAGGCCTTTCCCAGCCACGTGGAGTGTTAACATAGCCTGGTGCCAGCCAGAATGATGAATAAACCTACCCCTTACCTGAATACCACATGAGTGGTGTGGTTCTTACTCAGCAACCACCTATTCTTAATTAAAACCTAACATAAATGGTGCTGTGAACTCAGGAAGGGCTTAAAGTCAGGATAGGTGGGATTCTCCTCCCTTTTTTCTTTTTTTTCCTTTTCCGGCTCTGAGGAATACCCCCAGTCCTGATGACCTTTTTTGTGAACAGGTCTGCTGCAAACACAGTGCATCAATACCATTGATGGCCTCTGCATCCAGTTCCGTGCTTCTACATTTTGGTGAGTGAAGTACTCTCTAAGGATTCTCTGTCACTCAGTCTCTCTCTAAATGTGGTATCATGCTGGAGAACCTGCTAAGCCTTTAACTGAAAGGCCAGTCACCCTGACTCTGGTTGCTTGGCCACTCCTCCTTAGAGGGCTCAGTGGTAAGTTGGGAAGCCACTTCCATCCAATAAGTCCTCCTTTACTCACTAATTTTTTCTCTCCTATGCCTTTAATGGGGTGCTGTGTGTCACTCCAGTGCAGTGAAACCCCAATGAAATGCCTCCTGCACTCCCTGGAAAGCCAGAGCACTTAATTTCTTTATGCTGTTCTCAGATTTAGACAATTTTTGCCTCTGCAATGGTAAATGGTCAGAAATCTGTTTACTCAGGCTCTCTTTGCTCTCTGCTAATCATATCCAACTTTCTCTATGTCTCCCTTTCTCTTTCTACAATTTTTTGGATTGTGCCCTGAAGAGTGTGACACAGGCTGGGTCCCAGACACCCCCCTCCTCCCCCCACCCCCATCCCCCACTTCTAGGTTCCTTCTCAAAGGCTAGTCAATCTAGGCTTGATCTATTTGTTCAGGCTTTCTTTGCATTTTTTTTTCAGAAATTTGCCATCTTGAATTTGCCATCTTGGCCACATGATGGGTTAAGGGCTTGGCCCCATCTGACCCATAACCTTCCACCAACCTTACTACTCCTCCGTCCATCTATTCACTGTGCCTTGCTTACAAGTTTCTCTTTTCCCAGGCCCTAGTAACTAAGGCCCAACCATCTGATGTGCTTTGTTAGCAAAGATGTCTAAACATTGCTGGCAAAAATTTTAGGTTTTGAGTTTTGCCTTTTTGTGTGGTGTTGTATATTCTACTGACTTACACAGTTCTAAAATTTTGGGCATATCTATGCTAAGATTCTCATCACATCTAACGAGTTTTGTCATTGCAGAATATTTGTTGGTCAATTCTTGATAAGGATCAGGCAAGCTCTATTTATTCTATTTGATCCCCTTGTTGCTTTAATAGGAAATAATAAAGGGTTTTGTGGCAAAGATTTCAGTTTAAAGCCATTCCAGGCCGAAAAATCCCTAAGACTCCATCTCCCAACTAACCTGCAAAGAGCCAGACTGGAAGCATGGCTCAAGACTTTTTTTTTTTTGGTCAGTCTTGGGGCTTGAACTCTGGGCTTAGGTGCTATCCCTGCACTCTTTAGCTCAAGGCAAGCACTCTACCACTTGAGCACTCTACTACAGCGTCACTTCCAGTTTTCTAGTGGTTAATTGGAGATAAGAGTCTCACGGACTTTTCTGTCTGGGCTGGCTTTGAACCGTGATCCTCAGATCTCAGTCTCCTGAGTAGCTAGGATTACAGGTGTGAGCCACCGGCACCCAGCTGCTCAAGACTCTTATCTCTAATTAACCAGCAAACACTAGAAGTGGTACTATAACTCAAAGTGGTTGAGTGCTAGCCTTGAAAAGAACTGCTCAGGGACAGTGCCCAGGCCTTGAGTTCAAACCTCCATGAATACTAACTGGAACAAACCATCCCAGCAATGAGCACCTAGACTCAGCCAGTCTGGGGAACAAGGGAACATGGAGAGGAGTGAGGAGATGATGTTACATCAGTCACTTTGTGCCTGCCCTTTCAAAATTAACCAGAGTTGGGATGTCAATAAAAGTAAGAAGCCTGCCCATCTAATGTCCATACCTGCCTACCTTTTAACTGGACAGGAATTTATATTATTGCCTTTGTTACTTGACTTTTCCTCTACCTAGTTGCCAGATGTCAGAAGTAGCTAGGGACATTTCTACCAACATTTTCAGCCCCAAGTCCTTCCTCTTACCATTTATTTGATCTCTAGTATTTTTTTTTTTGCAGACCCTCAATGCATTATAAACCTTTCTCCAGACTTCATCCAAGAGACTTGCCTCCTACAGACTTCATCTAAGGACTCATGCCTACAAAGGGACAGCTGCTGCTCACTGCCTTCTCTGGGAAGGGACCACTTTCCAGCCTTTTACCCTTAATGTTGACGCCCCTTGTCAGCAAAAAGTAGCCAGGGAGAATCCGCTCCCTATTTCATAATTATTTGCAATTACTAGTATATATCTGAGATAAGCAGAAGAGGTCAGATAAGTTGATGTTAGGCGAAATGAACCCCAAGATAAAGATTCAAATTTTTTCTTCTTTCTTGCTATTGTTTCTAACATATTTATAAGATGATTTCTTTGTTGCTTTGTATGTTGCTCCTCCATGTTATAACCCCTGTTTTCACTGTATTTGATGTTGGTATAATTTGTGGAAAGAAGGGAAAAAGTAAATTTTTTAAATAGGGATACAGGTGGACCCCATTGCAACAATTAGATGTACAAGATGTTATGTTGAAAAATGAACTTTCCAACTTTGGCAGGAGGGGGTGAGGGTGCGAGTGGAGGAAGGATGGGAGGGCAGGGATGGTATATGGTAAGGGGAAAAAAAGTAGGAGGCAAAAATGCTTGATAAGAAATGTACTCATTATCTTGTCCATGTAATTGTAACCCCTCTGTACTGTATTTTCACTATTTAAAAAAAAAAAAAGGCTGGAATGTAAGGTCAGCTCAGGAGTCTGGCGAGCAGACTCCTCCCTCCTCACAGCAAAGTCTCCACCCAGTACCTGTGTTACCAAGACAACTGACACACCTGGAAGTGGTCACATCTACATCCTCTAAGGTCACATCTGGATTCCATGTGGCCACACCTTTCCCCACCCCTACCCTATGTAAAGCCTAGTCCAAGGCCAGACCTCTCTTTCCCAGGTCTCTTTCCCAGACATGTGGAGTGCTAACGTGGACTGGTGCCATCCAGAACAATGAATAAACCTACCCCTTACCTGAATACCACATGTTTGGTGTGGTTCTTATTTGGTGTGTTTCATATTTCATATAAAGTGTTACATATTATAGCACAATTATCATAAAATCATGCTCTTACAATAGCTTCAGATTTCTTATAAGGTAAGGCTTGAATCCTACCTTGACATTAAATACCCATCATGAATGTAACATTTTTATATTGAGATTTATAGTCTGTCAGCCCTTGAACTTAATTTTAACTACAGCAAAGTACTTATACTTCTCTAAATTTGATGCATACTTACCTGGTGCTATGTATATTTCTTTACTTCATCTGGCATCTTCTTCAGTATGTTCCATATAGAAGAATTCTATTTAACTTTTCAGACTCAACTGCAATAGTAATGTTTATCAGAAAGTGTTTGTCTCTTTGGGGAAGACTTGTTTTTTTGTTATGTTTTCTTCCGAATAAGTAACCCAAACTTTTCTTTGTTTGTAGCACTTGGCAATACATCACATTATTTGTTGATCTCCAGTGTTCAGATCCTCTAAATTGTATGGATTATCGTATACTTTTTTTTATATAAACACCTAGCAAAGTATTTTGAACATAAAAAGTTAAAAATGAGTAGAATTCAATCTTCTCCTCGAGCAGGCTAACGTTATTGAATTATAGCCAAAATTTTAATGAAATAGGCTTCTGTAGGAAGAGAAAACATGTTAAATATAAGCTCCATATTTTTCTAAATATTTTCATGACAAATAAATGCTATGGTCCAAATCAGTCTAATCTTTTTTTAAGGTACAATGTAAAGATCTAGTATTTTCAATCATATATTGTCACTTATCAAGACTTTCTGTTACACAGTTTCTTTCAATCCATAACCAATCTTTTGTTGTATTTCCTCAGAGATTATTTAAATCCCCAATTTGATTTTTATTAGAACTCTGGTTTCATACTGGAATTTGAATTATGTTATTGCATTAAAACTGTCTAATATTTTGCGAGTCACAAAAAATACATCCTAACTGAGGGAAGACTTGGTCCTTTCCAGCCTCATAGATAGTATTAGTTTTTCCTCATAAGCATTTGCACATACTCAATTGGATTTAATAAAATGAAAGTTTGCTATCTTAGTAAATTCATAGTAAACCACCAATTCCTACCCCTCAACAAAGTCACCATCCTGAAAAAATTCCTCTATTGAAATTTGGAGATAATTATTGCCCAAATAAAAGTGATTGTTTAACTATTTAAAAGGCTTGAATTTATTTTGTACCTTCCAAAATGCTAAGCATAATGTAATAGAAACTGTGGAGAATCAATGAGAACTTCATAGTACTTGACACTGCCATAATTAACTATCTCTGACTATAATATCAAGTGGTAAATCAAAGAAAAACTAAACAAAAAATTTACAAATTAATTAACTGCAATTGTGTAGCAAAAAGAAAAAAAGTTTTCTTAAATAAACGCCTTAACTTCTTTTGTTTTATTTTTTGTCTTTATGGAGCTTGAACTCGGGGCTTGGGCATTGTCCGTTGTGCTCTTCAGCTCAAAGTGAGTGCTCTACCACTTGATCCACAAAGCTACTTCTGCCTTTCTGGTGGATTATTGGAGATAAGTCTCATGGTCTTTCCTGCTTAGGCTTGGTTTAAACCGTGGTCCTTGGATCTCAGCCTCCTGAGTAGCTAGGATTACAGGAGTGAGTCACTGGCACCTAGCACACCTTAACATCTTAATTATATTTGCTTCATTAAAAGTTCTCAGGCTAGAATGAGTAACTCTTCCTAAATATCCTACCTGAAAGAATCTGAATTTCACTATCAAAAACTAAAGCTAGCCAGTTTTCTTACATGGATTGTTATTTACTTTTTTATTATTAAATATGAACTAATATTTCTTTCTACCAATGTATAAGCTACCTCAAGGTATGACTCCTTCTCATCAAAATATTTTTTATGCTTCTCATTGCAGTATAATTTGCTAAAAATATGACTTAGGAATAGTCCACAAAATTAGTTGAGTTGACTTCAAGTAACACAAGAAATAACGATGTCAAACATACAATATGAGGAATAAAAATAGAAGAGGTGACCTTGATCAAGGTGCATGGTACTTATAATCTGACTTGCTGAATTTGAATCCCTTTGTGTAACTATTTTAAATGCATTGTAAATAATCTTCTCTCTTTTGGTACTTGGGATTGAACTCAGAAGGTTGTACTTACTAGGTAAGCACTTTGCCACTGAACTACATCCCAATTCAACAGGTTTTTTTTTTTTAACTGTATATATTTTATTTTTTCTTTTTGGTACTTGGAATTGAACATAAGATGTACAACTATTTTAAACAATAAAATAATATTTCTTCAATCAATAAAAATAATATTTACTCAATCATATGGCGTCATTCCATTGCAGTTTTTTTTCATATAATAGAAATAAATATACCTAATCATTGGTACTGGAGAATCAAATAAGGTAATACTTTTACTTACCTTAGAAACAACAATAAGAGCAATTTTCAAATCCTTATTGTAGGTAGCAAAAGCATGGTAAGAGTTTTTCAGTTCACAGTGACTGCTTTTGCAAATCTGTGGCCTCCATATACTCTGAAAGTAATACTTGAAATAGATTGAACTGAATGCTTTATTACATTGAAATGTTAAATCCATCTCTTCTTAATTAATTCAGTCAGTAACTTTAAGTGCTACTTATTCAGTGTCTACTAGGTTTCATGATTGACAATGACAGAATACATAGTTCCTGCTTTCAAATGCATCATATTCATCATCAATACACTTACTTATCTCTCAGTATCAAGCTAGGTAAAATTGCTGGAGTGGTGTATAAAATTCCATACTTCTGGAGCTTGATGTAAAAAGTTGATGAATTGGATCCAGCCAGTAGTACATAGGAAAATCCTATGACAGTTTCAAAAGTTTACATCAACCCAACTCTTACATCTATAATTTTGTTTAGTTATTTTAATGTCATAACTATGTACTTTTAAGCCATCTTCTTTATAATATTTTCATAAAAATTATTTTTTGTATTTCTCATTACTTTGGCATATTGAGCAGAATCATTTTTAAAATATAACAACTGAGAGAACATGACCAAAATTAATATCTAGTTTTGTAGTTATTACAAATAATTATTTAAATATTGACTATTCAAAATTTTGTTCTTTTTGGGATAGTCAAATCTAGTTTGTTTTTTGAATAATATTAAGGCAGAGTCAAACTCCTAGCTAGAATTTGGATTCCTGTGTAGTACTTCTATTTTCATTTTCCTGTCTTGCTTTTTTAGCTTCTTGCCTGGAAAGTCATATAATTGACCTCATTCAACTTATTACAAGCAAAATTATATCCAAATTATTAAGAAAATAATAAGAAATAAGACTAATCAAAATGTCTTTATAATTCAAGGCTGATGGTATTAAAATGTACATGTAAAGATCTCAATTTGACACTTAGAAGTATTTATTGATTATTATCATTTGAGATACTGGCAGGTGACATGAAGAAACTTTTTTCCTCTCTAGAGATATCCAAAAAATTATAGACCAGTTTATTGGTGGAATGCCTTTAGAAACATTTTTCAATATATATGGTGATAGCACATCACATTGTGCAAAAAAAGAAAAGAAATATGCCACTTTCAGTATTTTTGCCTGGAAACTAAAGATTGTATTTAAATTAATTATGCTGGCTAGTACTTTCTGGGTGAATATGATAAAAGCACAATATATGGCTGCACAGAAATATCACTATTAAAACCCAAATTTTGGGGGCTAGGAAGGTGGCTCAGTGGTAGAGCGCTTGCCTTGCATACATGAGGCCCTGGGTTTGATTCCTCAGTACCACATAAGCAGGAAAAAAAAAAAAGCCAGAAGTGGCACTATGGCTCAAGTGGTAGAGCGCTAGCCTTGAGCTGAAGAGCTGAGGGACAGCGCCCAGGCCCAGTGTTCAGGCCCACAGCCAGAACCCCCCCCCAAAAAAAACCCCAAATTTTGTATAATTTATATACAGTAATAAAATATTTTTTAAAAATTTAAAATAAATTATGCAACTGATCAAGAAATACTGCAATTGAGAGATATGTATTGCCTTCAGTATTACATTCAAGACACTTATTAAAAGAGCTTTCTTAGTGGGAATAGCTCCCATAATCACCCCTAGTTTATCCAGGTGGAGGAATTTCAGCTAAAATATAGATCAGATTTACTTGGCTTATAATATTTCAGCTGCTAAAATTTAAATCCTCAAACATTTTTTTCTAGCTTTACTTGTTTACTTGGCAATACGTTTCCTTTTCTTTATTCTCTCACCCCATATCCTTCCCCCTTTCTCTACTGAGAATTCAAATGAACTCATTTAGAAAAACAAATACAGAGCTAAAAGAATGTTCTACCATAATCCATTGGTCCAAACTGAATGACCAAGAGAATATGACTTCATTATTTTAAATAACCAAGAGAAGGATTACCTGTGGAATTCAGATACTTCCTCCTTATGAGAACATAAAGGTTAATAAAGGGTTAAAATAACAAAATTCTGCTTTTACGTTTAATGTTTTATTAGTGGAAATTTAAATAAAAAAGAAATACAATGTATCTGTCACTGAGCCTTTATAATTAACAAATTAAAATCGCTTTCTCCTGTATTATTTTGAAGCAATACATAGCCATATCATTTTATTTTTTTATGAGAATGGCAAATGTTTTTGACTCAGGGAAAATCAGCATGTCTGTTCAAGGCCCAATGGGCTTATTTTTGCCAGTTAAAATTCAAGACTGAGCTATTGCCTTTTTGGTACCTGCAAAGCATTCTGAATATAACATCTTGTCATTCTTTGAAACAGCAAATGGAAATCATTTAAACCAGATGAGCGGCAGTCTGGGGAATTGGCATATACCTACAGCACAGGATACACATCACCACACACCTATTTCAAGAGAATGAAGAGTGGGTGGCCGGAAGAAAGAAACTCTTTTCCCCATTTAACCTATAATTTGACAACATCTGTGAAGAATTATCCCCAGCATTGGCATCATAATTGTATCTACCATCAATCACCAGGGAGTAGAGATTACTTGAAATAGATGTTAACAGCACTATAGTTTAACAACATCAAAGCAAAGAAAAAAAGAGAGAGAGGAATGAAATCTGTAATAGAGTGTCCAAATAAGTCATTAGGGTCTTGAGAGATGCAACCATGTCTTAACACAAAATGTATATTCCATTCATTTATGAAAATAACCCTTAAAGTCATCTTTACTATACATATTATATATATATATATATATATATATATATATAAGGTATTAAAAAGTCTAAGCTTTTATATTCTGAAGTCTGTGGCCTATATGATTTTGTACATAATTGCCTTAGTTTTAAAAGCAATAAGCATTTTATTTAGAAATTGAGAAAGAACTGTCACCTCTTACAAATGAAATGTTCATATTATTTAGGGACCTGAACTCTGAACACAGAGGGACACACAGACTGTCTTTGGTTTAGTGGCTAACACCTGTTTATCCTCTATTTGCTTGCACTTGATAGACTGAGATAATATTTGCTGTCTTACTGGAGTCCTGATTTTTAGTTGAATGTTCCCTCAAGTTCAGTTACCTAAATTTATGTTGTAAAGAGTCTCTTCTCAAAAGTCTCTTCACTGTTGAAAAAAACAACAACAAACTACTTTTCCTCTAACGTCTTAGACTAGATCTTTGTTATTGTTGTTGTTGTTCCATTTCTTACTGACTTGTGTCCTCAGAACTGTTTAATATATGAAGCCCTCATACATGTAGTTGCAGGTTTGAACTTTGAACTCCAGCCTTGTCTTCAGCTGTTGGTGTACCACAACTCCTCAGATGTCTGAGTAGTCTTCAAACACACATTGAAACTAAGCTCTGGGTCTTCTCTCATCACAAAGCATTCTCCTTTTTTTGTCAGTTGTAGGGCCTGAACTCTGGGCCTGGACAAGTCCCTGAGCTCTTCAGCTCAAGGCTAGCACTCTACCACTTGACCCACAGTGCCAGTTCTGGCTTTTTCTGCTTATGTGGTGCTGAGAAATTGAAGCAGGGCCACATGCATACAAGGCAAGCACTCTACCACTGAGTCACCTTCCCAGCCCCAAAGCATTCTCCTATAAATTCTTTCCAGACTGGAAAAAAAAGACTTCAGCAACAACTGAGTGATATAACCCAAAATTGCTATAGCCAATCCTTTTTCTCTCATATTCAATAGAATTTTATGGCAATTTCAGAATACAGGTAGAATCTGATTACTTTGATCAATTTTATAGGTACAATTTATTTTATTTTTTTTCAGTTTGTCTCCAAACTGATCTCATTTCTGCCTTTCCTTTTTTAAACCTATTCTTTCTCTGCACAGTGACTGGGTATCCTTCTCAGACAAATCAACATAGCATTCTACTCACAGTTAATACTTACATTATCAATGTCCTTACAATGGCTTGAAGTTAGGTAAATTTATGGGATCTGCTGCCTATTACCCCTTTCATCTTCCTTACCACCACACCTTACTCTCAGATCCAACTCTCTACCACATAGAGACACAGTACAATGCCTGAAACATGTAGATTATACCCACTGAAGGTATTTTGCTTTTGACATTCTCTGTTCCTGGGACACTCATACTTCTGATAGCTACACAGATACCTCTCACCTCCTTAAGGTCTTCACGAAATGATACATTCCTAAAGTAGCCATCTTCTTTATCTAAATTCTATCATGGAACCCATTCTCTCATGTAAACCATCTCTATCATGAAAACTATATCATCCTATTGTGTGTGTGTGTGTGTGTGTGTGTGTGTGTGTGTTTCCTAGGGCTTGAATAATATAGGACTGGACACTGTCTCTGATAATTTTTCCTCAAGGATAGAGCAATGCCACTTGAGCCACAACTACACTTCTGCTTTTTTTTTTTTTTTTTGCTTAATTGGAGATAAGTCTCATGGACTTTATTCCCCAGGCTGGCTTGAATCCTTGATTCTCAGATCTCACTGGCCTGAATATCTACAATTACAGGTGTGAATCATTGGCACCAGTGCAACTGTTTTTCTCTTTTTAGTAGTATTCAGGTTTGAACTTAGGAATCATATTTACTAGTCAACTACTCAACCATATGAATTATACCTCCTGCCATTTTTGTTTCATATAACTTTAAAGATAGGGCTGCCTAGAATTCATATCAAACTATCACCCTATTTAGACTTTCTTCATAGCTTGGATGACACTTGTTCACCCCTATGGGCAACTTGTTTTGATGAGATGGTAACTTGCTAACTTTTTGCCTGGACTGGCAATCAACTGTAATCTTCCTGACCTGCACTTCAAGGTAGATGAGTTTGACAGTATGAAGCAACATATCTGGCCACACTCTTTTACACTTATCTTACAGAACTCATCCCAATATAATATTCTATACAGATTCATCTTATTTATTATTTCTCTTCATTTTTACAGTAGTTTCTTTTACCTTAACATTATGTGGCTTCAAACTGTCTGGAAAATTAGAGCATAAAAATCGAAGATGAGTTATTGTATGATATTCCATAGTTAAGTCAGTGAACATTAGTGTCTATTATTTTTTAAATGAATAAAAATACAAAACCATATATGCCAGTGTACACAACATTTGACTCTATACTTACATATAGATTCACTGATATAGATTGGAAAATTGCACCCATTACTTCTCTATAATGTTTGTCTCAGTCTATGTATGGGAATAAATACCTTTGGTAGAGTTATAGTATACAGTGTGACTGCTTTTCTTCCAGCAGTATCATAGGCAGTAGTTTAAGGTGAAAACAATTATCTAAGCTATTTCATAATGACTTAATGCAAATCCACAAGTTAATACACTAGAGCATACTTAGTAGACTAAATATGCTAGCCAATGAATTTTGAGTCCAACCAGGCATATATTCCTCTTTTCCTTGGTTGACACACATTTCACAAACTTCCAGGAGACTGTCTCCAAATGGAATTTCTTCCTGGGATTTTTTTTCTTAGGTGAGAAGGTGTCCTATCCAAGTGCATTTCAACCCTGAGATTAAGCTCAGAGCCAACGACTGGGAAGCAAGGCAGCTACTCTTATCATCTTATTTGAGACTCTCTTCTTTCTATTGGAGAACTTCAGCTCCAAGACTTCCATTAGCTAGTCAGGATTTCTAGTGGGAATGGACTGCAACTTATTTTCTTCTGTTTAATGTTGCTGTTAAATGCTCTTGCCCTGTGTGGAGTTTGAAAACATTTACCAATACACTCCCTACACATGAGTCTCTACCTCACAGTCTGTTTCCTGGCACCAAGACCTAAGACAGTTGGTTCCATAGATGGTTAAAAACACTTTAAGGAAAGCACTCTAAAAAGAGTATTTCAAAAGGTAACCACTAGCCTTTCAAGCAGGACACTATTAGTGGCTGTAAATGGATTGTTGATAGAGGCACAAGTATTAAAACTTTTATCAAAACTATGTTGATAGTTATTATCAGTGGAAAGGAATGTATTGGTGGGTTCTACATTTTACGTGTATGTGAAATATAGAAGATAATAATTACAGAGGTTTTAGAAGTTTTTTTAAGTTATGACGGGCTAAGAAGTACTGTAGAAATGAAAAAGACCCACAAAATCTGGACATTAAGGATAGCTATGAATTACTAAAGGCCTTCTTAATAGCTTGAAGGACCTTCTGATTTCCTGAACTAGAGTAAAGCCAAAACTGATGATCATATGAAGAACTTGAGTATTAGAACAGCAGTCTTCCATAGAGCATGAGATTGTCAATGCTGACAATTCTCACCAAGTCAAAAGGAAAGAAGGGAATAAGAGAGCCTTAAATTTGGACATCTAAATGTACTCAATAATTTCACATCTTCAGATTTCATATACATTAGTTAAGCAGAGAAAAATGAGTATAAATTTATTTATTAAAACTGGTTTAGATACTAGTGTCTTACAAGAGAGTACCTGGGCACACAGGCAGAATGTCGCTTAGTCTCCTTTTCTACCCGTTGGTGAAATGGCTATGCAACTTCTTTTCCTGAATTGCTAAATAAAAGACTGAAATTGATATTAAAACTCAAAGACCTCCTTAAGAAAGGATATTTTGAAGGCAGGTGATGAAAAAAGTCATAGTCCAGAGTGTCTAAATCTACCTCACTTTGCATCATTTGGAAAAAGAGATGTTCCTGGTTTTCAATCTCAACTTTGGAATCTATTTTCAATGGACATATATGCTAGAACTTTCATGATTTTCACTAGTAGAAGCAGCTTCTGATTAGAAAGAATATTTATTTTGGATGTGACTTTCTTTTCTTTCTGAAAAGCATTGGCCAACATCTAGTGAGGGCTTTCAAAATTGGAGAATCTGAGTCAGGATCTCATACAATATTACAGCAGTGCTGTATAGCAATGTCCCTGTTAATGGAAGAGCAGATTCAATATCATGCTGTGATTCTGAAAATACAGCTGAAGCCCAGATTAAAGAGAAATACCTAGTCTAAGATCAAAGCTCATCTTGGAGACACAATTATACTCAATGTCTCATTAATGAGGATTCAACATTATACAAATTTTGACTCAATTTGAATGTGAAAGGACATTCAATCCCCAGATATGTCTGTGAAACTGGCCAAGAATTTTGTTGCAACAGCATTGTATTTAAGATCTATTTTTATACAGTCCCATTTCTATTGCTTCCTCCAAGCATTTTCCCTCTGGTAATGGGGCTTGAACTCTCACTTGTGAGAGCTGGGCCTGTGCTCTCATTTGGCTTGCTCTCTGGCTGGCATCCTATCACTAAGCCATAACCCCATCCTGGTTTCTAAATGGAGTTTCATGGAGTTTCCTACTTGAGCTGGCTTCAAACTGTGACCTTCTAGATCTCAACCTCCTCAGTAGCTAGATTGTTGGTGCAATCCATCAGAAACCACCTTCTTCCAAAGTTTTGAAGAAGAGGGAAAAAAAGTCAAACACCTAGCTACTTCTGACTCAAAATCCATTTTCTTGAGAAATTGCCTTAAGGCATGCAATATATATATATATATATATATATATATATATATATATATATGTATAGACAGAACTTTATGCTTAGAAAATCTACTACATGAATATATATAGATATGTTTTTCCATATGCTTTATATATGCTCTTATGTATTCACATACACATGAATGTTTAACAACATAAACTTTGATAATATTGGCATTAATTTTCAAAGTAATGGGAGGAAAAGTGGTAAGATTACTATGATCCTCCTCAAACCATCATCCCCATTTAAATAATCATGGTGCATAGTTATCATGATTTTTACTTTAAATATATACATTATTTTAAAATATTGTGTAATATTTGTGTATGTAATATTTATAACATATCAATAGCATAGTAGTATAAAAAGACAGGACTTCTGTTCACTAGAGAATCTATGACCTAGGAATACTACTTTTTTATCCAAAATATTAGAAAGAAAGATATAGTAAAGTAAAGCCACTTGCACAACGATATTCATTGCTATTTACAATAACCAATGTATGGAAACAGCCCATATGTTCTTCAATGGAAAAATGGATCCAGAAAATATACACAGAATGGAAATTTACTTACCCATTAGTAAAAAAGATATTACCTCATTTGCAAAGAAATGAATGGACCTGAAAGGAAAATATGTAAGTGAATTAAGTCAGGCCCAGAAAGAAAAGAACACATATTTTCTCTTATATTTGGAAGCTATATCTAGTTTATTAATATACAGTCAAATGTATTTGGGGTCTTATGCATTTTTATGTGAAAGTATTAACTGAAATGTGGTCTATACAAGAGAAAATTTAAGTTGTTGCTCCCTTTAAAAAAACTCAGTCCAAAAAAAAAATGCCAAGAAGCTGGTAGTGGAGATGGTGGAGGAATTCAGGGGACAGGGGAAAGACAAATTATGAGATTAAGGAGGGAGAAATGAAGCCATCACATGTTCAATGCATATTCTACTAAACTAAAAAATTGAGGGAAGAGGTGGGTTTGGAGAGAAGGAGGAGAATGATGAAATGGGTGATATGCATTGTACTTATAAATGGACATGTTGAATGGTAACCCTTTGTATAACTAAATTGTTTTTTTTAATAAACCATCTTCAGAGAAAATTTGGTTTTGAGAACAGCATAGAAAACTAAAAAATGCAACTATGTGAAGATTTAAAAGCATCTCATATTCCAGATTCCTATTGCCATAGATTTATAGATTAAATTATGTCTACATTTGATATGACTGATTTAGAATTCATTTCAAACTTGAAAAATATAACAAAACCCAAACTCTGTAAAAAGCATGTACTTGTAAGGTAATCAATTACTCAAAGAATCACAAAGTGTTAGAAATATACAATCTATAGGTCAAAATATTGAGATATACCAATAGTTGGATATAAAAACACAGTATTCTTAAGACCAATACTCTGTCCTGGATAGACAGTTAAAAAAAAGTACTGAAACTGCCTAGAATAATGATCTAAGGAGCTCTCTCTCTGATACAATTGTGAAACTTAGATGTAGTTATGTTGCATAGGTGGTCTCTGGAACAAGTTTTAATTAAATTGGGTAATAAAAAAAACACTACCCTTTATGGTGAGAAAGCACTCATAAAGTTTTTGTACAAATGCCAGGTAATGTTTGCATTAGTGTCCATGAGGGGTTTCATTTTTGCTGTTTTCAGCTCTATAAAGGTTCTGCCTAAGAAAACAAAGAAGAACCTAGATTTGTTAAGTGTTTTGTGATTCAAAATTACTTCACAAATGTGTCCATAGTAACTCTGGTGCATCCCTAACTTGATCACAGACTAATAAAAACATCAATTTAATTCTAAGAGATCTGACTTCCTCTCCCTCAAAATGAAACACTTTCTTTCATTAGGGAAATTTTGCTTCATGAATCAAATTGTCCTAAAAATGTTTGCAATGTTTTTCTTAGTAAGTTTTCCTCAAGAAACATGTTTATTTTAACCTCTGCTTCCAGTGTTCTGTCATCCTGCATGTCAAATAAATGCTTAAAATGTTTCCTAGGTCCCTGCCGAAAACCAATCAGCTTTTTGACACTTGTTATCTACCTGCTTCCATGTATTCCTCATAGTCCAGTCACAGTTTGTCTTTTACCAAGTCCCATTACCTGTATAGTAATTGTCTTCTACAAAGAATAAACCCTTTCTGATGTTCATTTTGTCCTTGTTCTTCATCCTAGGTATCATAGCACCAAACAGCATATGTTTGGCATTCACAAAGACATGATATTAAGTTCCAATTTGCTAGAACAATAAACTTAAAGGAATTACTCTATTTTAACTAACATTTTTATAATAAGATGGGGAATAAAATAACTTTAAAATTTACATGATTAATAAATTATTTGCTACATGAAAATGTCTTTTTAAATCACCAACATAATGTGTCCCATAAATACATGTTTACTCTTCTGTCCTTCATGAAAGGGACAGCACCTCTGTTAAGTGCTTTCTTGTTTTACCCTTGCAAAATTAGATGTTCTCAAATGGTATTTCTAAGTTTGGCTAGCATTATCCAATTAGCTTAAGTAATAATTATTAGTTAATAACTAGTAACCAATAACAGTTACTAATAATTAAAATATAGTAGTATAACAGATGAATGGATCCAAAAATTGTGGTACCTATATACAATCAACTATTATACAGCCATTAGAAAAGTCAAAATAATGGCATTCATAGGGAAAATCATGTTGAGTGAGGTAAGCCAAGAGCAAAAAGACAAAGGGCACATGATTTCCCTGATAAGTGGATGTTAAATATAAAACATAAAGAGATAGGAAAAAGTAAACAAGAATCAAGAAACAAAAGACCTCACTCATCTGGTCGAATCATTACTAAATTGACTCCATGTTGCTGACCAAATATATGATATATATGTGCACATCTGAGGGAAACTAGGAGGAGGATACAGAAACAGAGGGAAAGAGGGAAAAACATACAACAACGGGACCCATCAGCTGCACTGGTCATTGATCAAAAGGAAGGAAGTAACTCAATGGCAGCGATGAGAAGGAGGAAATGGGTGGGAAAGAGGGAACAGCTGACACTGAGCAAAAAATAAAAAAAAAGAAAAGAAATGTACATATCACCGGATGTAGAAGAAATAACTATTGTCAAAGCTCATAGAACTCATAAACTTTATAGACAATTTGCCCCTTGAAGGTTGGAATGTGTTTGTGACTTTAAGTAAGTATTACTATCTTACAATACTGTGAAATTTATGTAATCACAATAAAAATGCTATAAAAAGTGCAGTATACTAAAATATATCCTTGCTAAAACTCAAGAAAACGGAAGAGAAGGAGAAGGAGGCAGCAAAGAGAAAATAATCATGTTTTAGGAATTTGTATTTCACAGTGAAATTTACAATGTCTGTAAATACGTTTAGATGCTTCTAAGAAAATAATTGAAACAAATATGGCAAAATGTCAATAAAGATATATGATGGATTAAAAAAAGTGCAGTATATATGGAAACTGGGGGAAAGTGAAAAAGTATGATATTGTTCAAAATGAAATGTACTCATTACTTGACTTATGAAATGGTAACCTCTCTGTACACATCAATAATAACAATAAAATTTTATTTTAAAAGAAAAAATATAGTAGTATATAATAATCTTGACAAGACATTCTCTTGTATTTTCATTAAATATCTGTATTTACCATACTTAGAAATCTTCCAATAATTGCTATTCTCTGTTTTCATTGTACTTAGTAAAAAATCAGCAGGATAGTTCGCTTTTTTTACTCTGTTTACTTGCCTCAAATTATTATATACTAAAAATAAGTTATTGCAGATGTTTTAGCTATTGGATAAATCTTTTCACACTTATTTCTTATACTATAGCTAGATTGTTCTGACCAGTCTCATATTCAGTTAAAAGTAGTTTCTGAAAGGAGTTACAGCTAAATTGCTGTAGTTTAAGATCAGGTGTAAAATGCACTGTTTATATCTTTTTCTCTGTATTTTTTTCCTGAAGTTTGTTACAAATACCACGTATATGGGACAATGTACAAGAGACCAAAAGTGTAAGTAGTGTGAGATACAAAGACATTTTGCATTGATGAAGACATTTATAGATCATACACAATTCTTATAAAAACTTTAAAATGAACTTAGATTAGGGCACAAATCAGTAAAATTTCACTGAAAAGAGGCAAAGAGTAAATATTATCAATTTTGTGAGCACTGCGGTCTTTTGTACAACTACTTTTTCTATGGTAGAACAAAAGTATCTGAAAAAATCTGTACATAATTGGATGGTACAAAATTTTATTCTGACACTAAGGTTTGAGTATCGTATACTATCCATAGATCATGAAATAGCATAGTTTGGGTTTTTAAAAATTACTTTAGTGAGAATGTTGAAAGGTGTGACATTGATCAAAATGCATTGTATTTATAAACTGTTTTGTTAAATGGCAGCTCCTTTGTACAGCTACTTAAAATAATAAAAGTAAAAGTAAAATTAATTTAAAAAGAAATACTTATCTTAGTCAGGCTTGTAGAATACCCATAAACCCACATAATTTAGACACAGTGTTGTTGGCATAAAACTAAAAAAACAAAAACAAAAAACCCCTGTAATTATTTATGCCCATGAAACACAAGCATATAACCAAAAGTCAATACTGATATGATGAATGAACAAATAAAGGAATAGATTATTTTTACCTGCTTCTTTCTTTGTTCATGTTGAGCAAGAACCAAGTTTAAACAAAATGGCATAAACACATTTGTCCTCATTTCTTTTTCATAAACTCTTGTTCACATATCCACAAGCATATGTGTACACACATACACACACACACACAAACACACACACGCATGCACAAAACATACTTGAAGATAATCAAAATTCACTTGAATTTCAATGTACTGTTATTTTTGTAGTATCAGTTTAAACTTAGGGCTTTATGCTTGCTAGGCAACATTTTATTAAAAATTATATAAGGGCCAATTGTAACATATAGTTTTAAAATCTACACTTTCTTATAACAGTCTAACTACTAAAGTAACACTGTAATATAAATTCTCTATGTATGTATTATTACTATCCATAGTTTATACTGATGTTTATATTGATGTTTACTCTCATTTACTATGAAAATGCTCTCCCACTTAAGCTGCATTCCAAACCTTTTGTATTAGTTTTGCTTTTTGAGAGGGATCTTCTTAACTTTGCCCCAATTCAGCTAGAACTCAAATCCTCCTGTCTTTTCTTTCAGGTTAGTTAGGATTACATGTGTGCATCACAATGATCAATTTGATGTTATCTATATCTTGAAATGTTTCAGATAAAGACCAATGAAGTTATAAATTATTTATTTCACTGAGTACAAACAGTGAAAATTCTGGTAACCCCAAACTTTGGAGATCTTACTCATGAAGACCACAAGTTCTAAAGCTAGCCTGTGCTTATAATTTCTGGAGGGGAAGGGAAAAACCAAACCGTTTAAATAGGGATACAGGTAGACCCATTGCAACAATGAGATGTACAAGATGCTATGTGGAAAAACGAACTTTACAATTTTGGGCGGGGGGTGGGGGGGTTGGGAAGTGGCGGAGGCAGATGGGAAGGGATGGGAAGGGGAAACAAAGGAGAAGGCAACAATGCTTGATAAGAAATGTACTCATTATCTTGCCCATGTAATTGTAATCCCTCTATATGGTATTTTCACAATTAAAAAAACACACACACACATAAGCAAAAGAAAAGAAAAACAAGAGGAAAATCTCTTCTCTACATCTTGGACCTTCCATTGTAGCATTATTCGTGATTGTAATCCATTCATTACATGTTTTATTATTCATTTAATGCACATTTTTCTCAATTAGATTTCAAGCTATGAGTCGGATAAGGCCATGTCTCTTTTATACCTGTATTCTCAGCAATTAACTCAGTTTTTGGCATCTATCAGACACTCAATATATATTTGTGAAGTGGATGGATAAATAATACATATGATTCTGTTTAAGTAGAGGAAACTAGTTAGACTAATTATTATGAATCACATGAAAATTTTATAAAAGTCAAGTTATGCTCCTTGGCATGATGCCAAATAGCTCCAAAAAGGCAACAGCTATTTTCTAAATTCAAAAATTAGATTTGTAAATTAAAACAAACAGAAAATGTTGCTATCATTCTGAACAAACATGGAACTTACACCTTTCTAGTAAAGAAGTGAGTGATATGTAGGATGTGTGTGCTTTTTTATTATATATACAAGAAATAGAAAATAGCTATTGTTGAACTCCAGTAATTATGATAACTTCTAACAAATAGAGTGGTCACATTTTAGCTTGCTGCCTGAGTTATACCTGCTGGGCCAAAACAAGATATCAGAGCAATTTCAAAAACTCATATCATCTAAGTAGGCAGCCACAGAGTGCCATTTTAAATCACCAATGTTCAGTGTACAAGCCTGGAGCTCTATCACACATCTTAACAATTCTCTAAGCTTAATTCAGGTACATCTAATTCCAAGCTCATAAGATTTTAGGTCATAAGATTTTGGTGTCATAGAATATCAGAAGAGAAAATGAAAATACTGCCACATATACAGAGCATTATGTTTCGGCCACACATCTCCCTTTTAAGAGACCATGTGGGTACTTGAGAGAGAGAACAATTCTTAGATATATAGCCCACCTAGGTAAAACACTTTCAAATGTACTTCATTTATTTATTTTAGGCCATTTTTGGCTCAAAATCATGCAAAATTACTGTCTCTAGTTTCATTCTGTTCTTTTGAAATAGTCCAGATTTTGCGCTAAGAGTTTAAAGCCACAGCAAAGAGCTAGGCCAAGAGGGAAAGCTTTTGAAGAGTTCTCACAGCTGTGAAAACACAGGCCTCAGGCTGTGTGTAGAGTTACTTCAAACAGCTGCTTCAGGTGACTAAACACCTTGAGTCTCATTCATCAAGTGTTGTTTATACTGGCTGACAGACCAGACTTGGAGAATTAACTCAGAGAAAAAAGATGTACTACATCTCAAGTATGGGAAAGGAACCTAGCTCTTTAAATGTGCAGTGGAAGGAAAAAGAAATAACCTGAGTAAGTTTAAAAGAAAGTAGAGGGGGATTCATTTTATTTCATGTTAATTCTTCTTCTGCTACTCTTTCCATCTTTATAATCAAAGGCGAAACGATACTGGTGTTTTGTTACTTTTTGATTCTGAGAATAGAAGTGATCTGGATCACTTGTACATTCAGAGAAATATTAAAATAAGTTTTCATAAGGCTTGTCAATAGGACAATATTGAAATTACTAGGTATAAATTCAACATTTTTGTTATTTTTAAACAGAAGACTAACTTGCTTGTTGGTTAGATTTTTTTGCAAACATTATCAGATAAAAACATGGTCATAGGTTTCATCAACCAGTATTAAAGAACTCTTTCATCTCATCAATTCAAAAAGGTGACATGATAAAATATTTTAAACTATGTAACTATTTGCAGGGATCAAAAGAAGAATGAAATCAAATGTCACAATTCAGTGTCAGGCAAAATGTTACTCGTTAAGTAAGCTTTAAATATTGAAGGCCAGTTTTAATATTTCCTTTTAATCTAGAGATATGTCACTTGGTAATTTTTTCTCCATAGCATTACAGTGGTTACTAACAGCATTTCCATGGCTTCATTTAATCACTTAACAGGAAATCTACATTATTCTCTCCTTTGTCAGGTCAGATGTCACTTCCCTTGGTAACTTGTTTGTCAGATAGATTATGGCAGCTTTCAAAACATCTTTGTAGCTGCACTTACATCCTTCCAGCATTCACTACTTTATAGATGACATAGAAATATTGGCTTTATTTTTCACTTTTACCTCACTTTTACCTCTTTTAATCAATAGTCTCTAAAGCAGATCTACTGTGCATGGCAATGGCCCAAGAGTATTGAAAAATGCAAATTTCCAAGTTGTTGATAAGACATGAGATGCGATATTCGTAGCACGCTACCACCTGGGTACTGGTGCTAATGATGCAGGCATCATAATACGAATATCAAGGTACTAGGCTATCAATCTTGATGAGCAAAGGGAAAGAAGTATCTTTTTTATTTTTTTACTTCAAAGACTGGCTGTACATTCTTACATGTAGAGAATGGAAACAAAACATGTGCTTCCAGTCATTAAACAAAACAATGATGGAAAATAAAGTATAAAAAGATACTAGATTGGTATGCCATTTAAGACCTATATATTAACAACGGGAATTTCTATATATTCAAGGCTATATCATCCCTCAGTCTCTTAGTCCATAAGATAATGATAGCTGTGGTGGTGGTGGTAAAGGATTTCTGATGGAAAAAATGCCACATTTAGGAAGTCAGCATTGGGATTAAGTGAAAGATTCTATTTCCACAAGCAAAGAAATAAAAGCAAGCAAATAATGAACAAAATAAGTCACTAAGGGGACAAGACATATAAATAAAGCATAAAGTGGGAATAGTTATTGAAAACCTACTGTTTCATAAGAAATAATCCTATGAATCAAAAACCTCATCCATTTTTTAGATAAAGATTTAGATCTCATAGGATTAATTTCATTCTTTGTAATAGCACAGGTAAAAGCTAACAAATGTTTAAACTAAATCCATTTTGACTATAAAGTCTGCCTTCTGTGGCCCAAAGATCTGATGTTCAATTTTGACTTAAAAGTAGAAAGTATTGAAGAAAATGGAGTAGTGGAAGATGGAGCTAATAACCACAGTGCTGTAAGGAAAACAAATGAAGTGACATTAGATCAAGTGACATAAAGTCCACATAAGAAGTAAAGTAGGAAGGAGAAGTTTGCATACAGTGAGTGATACAAAGTAGTTGATGGGAATCAAATGGAAAGTCTTCTTTACAAAGTGGATAACACCAATTAGTTGCTGAGAATTAGGTAAACTTTAGCACTGGTGTTCAGATTTGGGCCATTAGTGTGCTCCTAATCAGTGTCATTTGGTTTAGACAAACTATGAGACTAGTTTAAGTTCAAATTAGCAAATAATTGCTAACCACAAGTTATTACATCAGGAATGAGTTGAAACAATCTATTACTGTTCATCTAAATATATCTGAGAAAAAAAGATATCCATTGGCAAAGAATTTTTAATGACATTACAATAACTTTGAAAAAGTGAAGTAATTAAATCATATTCTTAGATCCATTAAAGATTAAAGGGAGTTTCAGGATCATAAGTACATGGATGCTTCTCTTACCCCTGTCTTGTTAGACAAACATGCTTTATGTACAATATGGAAATATGATTGGGAGAATCATAGTGAGTATGAAAACAACATAAATCTAAGAAATATCAAAATTACCTCACAAGAATTTTGTTTCTAGGATCCAGCTTCTCTCTATTTAGTTTTTGACATCAGTAAGGGAACAAGTAGGGTCAATCAGTTATGAAAAGGTTGCCATAGAGTGAGATGGGAATGGGCAACGGTGGATGCTACAAAACTCAAACTAAACAGACAAATTCATTCTTGTTCTGACATTTCAGTAACATGGAATAATATTACTGAATGAGGGAAATCTATCAAGGGACATTACTTCCAACTATTATCTTGTAATTCAGACTTCCAACTTTCTCAAACTCTGCCTTTTTGTATATTTTTAACATTAATGGTATCCCATATAGTCTCTTTTATTTTGCCAGATGATAGAAAGGAAGTAAAAATAATTTTTGTTTGTTTTTTGTCAGTCGTGGCGCTTGAATGGTGGGCCGGGGCACTGTTCCTGAGCTCTTCAACTCAACACTAGTGCTCTACACTGGAGCCACAGCATCACTTCCGGTTAACTGGAAATAAGTGTCTTACAGACTTTCCTGCCTCAGGTGGCTTTGAACCTCAATCCTCACATCTCAGCCTCCTGAGTAGCTAGGATTACAGGCAAGAGCCACCAGCACCCGACTTAAAGATAATTTTTATGTAAGCTGAACACTATGTAAGCTAGGCAACCATAGCTCATGCCACTAATCCTAGTTGCTCAGGAGACTGAGATATAAGAATTGAGGCTCAAAACTAGATCTAGCAGCAATGTCCATAAGACTTGTATTTCCAATTAACCATCCAAAAGCCAGAATTAGAGCTGTGGCTAAAGTGGTAAAACGCTAACCTTGAGCACAAAAGCTCAGTCACAGCATCCAAGCCCTGAGTTCAAGTCCTAGGACTGTCACAAACAACAGCAACAACAAAATGAAAAGAAAGGAAGGAAGAAAGGAAGGAAGGAAGGAAGGAAGGAAGGAAGGAAGGAAGGAAGGAAGGAAGGAAAGAAGGAAGGAAAGAAGGAAGGAAAGTAGGAAAGAGAACTTGAATTATAAATAATAGTTCTAATGTTTTGGTTGATATTTTTATCCTTATTAAAATTAGTCTTGTTTTACACAATGAAAATATAAGCTGGGAAAAGAGAATCCTCCTTAGGCGATGACACTAAGGAACAAGCTGGCCAGGCATCACCCACTTTAGCAAGTTCTTGTTTCCTCTCAACATAGTGTTTTCTTTCTGTTCTCCTAAATTCTCTATGTGTGTCAGGGGACACATTTGAAGACCTGCATTCTGTTCCTTTGCTATTTAAATACTTACCCAAAATTAATTGCTTGGAGAACTAAATAAAAGATACCTTCTCACAAGTCAGGTAATGAGCACATATTGTTTTGGACAATGACACTGATTTCTTTGCTATCCCTAAGTACTGCCCACAAGTTACATAATTCATTTTCCCCATAGTATATACTATATAGCATGATTGCATTTTGATTTCTTTACCAATTTAAACCCTTGACTTAAGCACAATAAAAGTTAGATTCTAGTTTGCATCAACTTTTCCTTCTATTGTGGTATTTCTTCTTTTCTCTTTATTTCTTTATTAGTTTTCCTTCCTTTATGCCTATGAATACCCCCAGAATGACACCAGATGACATAGCTGAATCTGTGGCATGTACAGTGCCCGGTAGTCTCTCTCACATAGATTGGCAGCTAGTAGCTTACATGTGTTTCTGATTATGTTAATGAATTAGAGGTCAAGCCCTTTGACTCTTCAGTTAAAGCAATCTGAATCCAGTTAAATGTAAAATTAAACTAAAAAGAGCTTTAGTTACCTCACAGTCTTGCCAAAAATAGCTCCTTTAATATATAGTAAAACCTGGCTTAAGTGAAGTTTTCTTCTTTGATCTCTGTACAACAAAGCTAGAAAACATAATTTTCCCAACTTGAAGAATGATAATAAAATATATATATATGTATATATATATATATATATATATACATATTACTCACTGAAGCAAATGCAATTACTCATATTTTCCACCTAATGTATGGGGATAAATTCCATCACAACTTCACAAGGTGAAAATGGTCAAATGTGGGCAAACTTGGCTTCAACTTTCAATCTGTGTCTTTCAAAGCTCAAACAGACAGCTGCCTAGTTTTCTAGCCACATCTTGTTAACACATCTCAATAAAGTGTGGATTGGAGCATTGGTCTCTCAAATGGGATCTAAACCGGCTCTCTTTGCCATCAGGAAATCAACACTTACAGGCTAGTAGTGTTGCTTTCTGAACACAATGAAAATGTTCTATATGGGAGTATGGTTTTATTCAACACAACTAGGAAAGTAATTTTTTAAAAGATGGAGCTTTTCTAAGTTTCAAATAACTGATAATAGATGCATGGGCCCTTCACATCTCTCAAAGCCAAATTCCCTCATCCAAACTTGTGAAATAACGAACAACAACAACAAACAAAATCACAAAACTCTTGCATTTTGTCACAGCTGTGAAAATTAAAGTAGATGAACAAGGTAAGTCTCTGAAAAGAATTAGATTCAAAATTCTCCCATTGGGAAAAATGATAGTTATGTTATGCAAATAGAGCTCCATATCCAACATGGCTTTATCTTTTAAAGATCCAATCATTTAAAAAAGATAAAGCAGGTTAATTTTAGTAGTAATAAGATACTTGATAAAATATTCTTCAACTAATATTGTTTCAAATTGTTTTCTATTGTAATTCTACTTGCCTGGGTTTATTAAGCAAAGCAATGATCAAAGGACTTTATAACTTTATATGCAGTTTCTACCCCTGATGAGGAAGTTGTGAATATTAATCTCACTTTTTATGCAGCGAGCTGAAATACAGATGATGGTAATTTATTCTACAGGGTAGATGTGGTAAAAGGCAGAGCCTGTACTTAAATATATTCTAGTCTGAGTCAGTATCCTTAACCATAGACTGCAATTTGTTTTGAGGACATGATATTGATCAAATAATTTCATCACAGTTTTGCCTCATAGATTACTACTAAAGTTGAGGAAGAAGGGATAGTATTGTGAAATTAATTATGTGATCATCTTTTCCCAACACTGCTAAATTTGGGAAGAGCATAAGTTTTGAACAATAAACAGGTAAATATGGTTAGTCACAAATACTACCTTGAAAGCAGGGTCTCTGAAGCCCAGAGAATAAAAGCATCTATATAAATATAGATTATACAGTCAATCATTTTTTCATATTACACATAGCCATGTGATACTCATTAAAACATTTGTAGCATTTTTGAAATGCAGCAATATATATGCTAGAATTCTTTTACATGCAGGTGCCTTGGTCACAATGCCAGAAGATAAATTTGGAATGATATTTGCAAAGCACAAATGCAGCAACAGGCATTTTTTTGTGGTTTAAATCACTTTCAAAATGTCTTGTTCCCATTCAGTTATGTAATCTCTAATGTTATAACTCATCTTGGTGTTGGGGACAGCAGTCAAGCTTATTGTATATCTTTTTTCAGCTCTGAAAAGCCCTGGAACTAGCATAATGTACATCACTGGTGTGAAGCTGACATGTTTCCAGTTTCTCTCAGAGATCTCTTATTCTTTGACCTCTCTTACCCTACACATCAGTCTGTCCTTGCAGGTGATATCTTTGCTGACTTAGATCCATCTTTGATTTGCAAGAATAAAAGATTTATATAATGTGCTTAGCTCGAATTGTGTAAGTCCTAATTGTTTTACTACATTTCTTCTTCAGTGGTTTGTTCTCAAACATTCATACTTTTCTGTTTTGCTTTTAGGAGACTTGCAGGATTTGGAACTACAGATTCTGTAAATGATAGCTTATCATGGCCAAATGGCATAAGAAAGAAAAATATATTAGTGTCTTATAGTGGAGAAATAAGAGTGTAACCATGACATAAACAATTATAAAATATATTCTGTTAAACTTTGTAGGTTTTACTCCTGTAATTCTATCCCACAATGCCTATGACTCAAGCATGTCAGTACTTCATAGTTTCATCATGATAGCCTGTATTTTTTTTCTCTCTTCTTTTTTGTTTTTTTTTTTTTTGTTCATGTGTAGTCTTTGAACTCAGGGTCTGAGAGCTGGCCCTGGGCCAAGGCTAGTGCTCAACCACTTTTGCCCATAGCACCACTTTCAATTTTCTTGTTGTGAGTCTCACAGACTTTCCTGCCCTGGATGGCTTCAAACCACAATGCTCAGATCTCAGCACCCTGAGTAGCTTAGATAACAGGCATGAATCATGGGCACCTGGCATAACCAAAAAATTCTAAGACTAATAGTTGTTTTGTTCATAGGGAAATATAGGTAACTATGAATATTATAATTCAATAATTGAAACTAAATTGTCAGACTTAGTTTAAGCTCCATGTGGGTGTATCTACACATTAAATATAAGCAGAAAGAAATTTAATCTGCTATCACAAATCTGACTAAATTCCATCTGTAGAGACCCTCAGGACAAATTAAATTTTATCTGACACCACCTACCCACAAGCAATGAATAGACTCTGCCTAAGGCAGTCCTGCCCATTCTAGCTGCCAGAACCTAACTACATGTGATGACTGACTACTTGTGAAGAAGTAAAACTCCCAAGAGCTGAAAACATAATATGTTAAGCATCTTCAACTCTGAAAAGAAAGCCAACTGACTTAAATATGGCTAGGTTAACCATATGATCTGATTTGTCTTGGATACTGGTATATGCTTGCTTTGCTAGAGTATTCTCAAGTGTCCTTTTTACTCTCAAACTCCTCTTAGTTCTGAGAAAATTAATATGGTCATTCTACTCATAGCACACTCATATGGAGACTGAAGTTGGATCATACAATAGAAAGGCAACTTTTTTGAAGTACTGGTACATACCAGACATAGTCCTGTGGGATGTAAAAAAGTGTTATTGGGCCTGGCACCGGTGGCTCATGCCTGTAATCCTAGCTACTGAGGAAGCTGAGATCTGAGGTTCACGGTTCAAAGCCAGCCTGGGCAGAAAATGATAAGAAAACTCTTATCTCCAATTAACCACTAGAAAACCAGAAGTGGTGCTGTGGCTCAAAGTGTTACTTTAATTACTTCTAGAAACCATTCACCTACCATGAAGTACTAATAGTAACACTCTGGTGAGGAACTTAAGTTACATAGAAAGTAGAAGTTTTCTAAAGCCCACATGCTTAACAAAAGAGCCTCCTAACTCTACTAGTTACCCTCGCTAAAGCCAATGGATCTAGATTCTCCAAAAATATCCACCCTGGTTTATGTTCCATCAAACATTTTAATCTCCCCCATTTGCTACTTTTTTATACCAAATACATTAATATGTGTGTGTGTGTGTGTGTGTAACTGTGTACATGCTCCCCTACCATTACACCCAATATTCCTGTTGAGATCAAGTATTTTGGATGTTTTGGGGGGTTTTTTTTGGCCTGGGATGTCCTGAAAACATGCTTTCCAATCTTAGCCTCTCAAGTGGCCACTGCTGTCAGACAATATAATTATTAACTTCATGTGTCAATTTAGCTAGGCTATGGTAAGTGTCTAACATGTTGCCATAGATGTGATTCACAATAGTAACCAACTGACTTTAATAAAGCAAAATGTCCTCTATAACTTTAGCAATCTTAATCCAAATAAAAAACTTTAAAACAACACTGAAATTTTTCCAGATTAGAGGGAATTTTGCCTCAGAATTATAACAGACATCCTGTCAAAATTTTGAGCCTGCCCTATGGATTTTGGAATTGCCAGTCACCACAATCATGTAAGCCAATTTCTTAAAATAAACCTGTAACCCTCATACATATATATGAGAGACAAATAGAAGTTTTATTTTAAATTATATATATATATATATATATATATATATATGAATGAAGCAATTTCAAAGAGCATATGCATTATTGGGTTCTTTTATCTGGAGAACACTAGTCTTCAATTTAAGTAAAGTCTATTATGAGAATTCACTTGGCCTTGGTACAATGTCAGCCTCTGTTCTTTAAATAAAATTAATATACCTCTACAAATAACTCCATTATGTAGTTATCATAGTCAGTTTATAATAATTTAAAACGTGGAAGCATGAGATAATGTAATTGCACCTGCAAGTGGTTGGCTTAGTAGCTCTGCCTCTTTAATTTCATCGTCAATAATAACTATGATGATTAGAGCTAAAACTTAACAATATCTCACTGTAGGTCTTATATCTTATTTTATTCAAAAATAACCATTCAGGGCTGGGAAGGTGGTTCAGTAGTAGAGTGCTAGCCTTGCATGCATGAGGCCCTGGGTTTGATTCCTCAGTACCACATAAGCAGAAAAAGCCAGAAGGGGCACTGTGGCTCAAGTGGTAAAGGGCTAGCCTTGAGCTGAAGATCTGAGGAACAGTGCCCAGAGTTCAGGCTGCATGACCAGCAAAAGTAAGAAAGTAAGTAAGTAAATAAATGAATAAATAAAATAAGCATTCATTTGGCTTACAGTATTTTTTTAAATTTTCCAGATGAGAAAATTGAAGTGGTAGAAATATTGAGTGATTTTTCTTTACCATTGTTATACAGTAACAAAATGGGAGAAATGAAATATTAACCTACAACTCTTTTTCCTATTCACACAGTAATTACTTACTAATCCATTCTTCAAGTTGAAATATAAGTGCAAAATTCAAACTAAAATATAAAAATGCAAAGTCCTGATGTCTAGACTTGAAGTTTAAGTTGAGTTTTAGAACCTACTAACCACACGCCCTAGAAGAACTTGGCTTTCCTCTTATAGTTTCTAACAGTAAACATAGAAAAATGCTGCCAACATTCTTCACAAAAAGGTACATATGCCAACATGTGAAAAGTGAAATATCATTTCATTTTTTTTCATTTCAAAGATGAGAATTCATATCCTAGAGTGTTTCCTTTTTTCTTTTTTTGGTCAGTGGTAAGGCTTGAACTCTAGGCCTGGGTGCTGTCCCTCAGCTCTTCAACTCAAGGCAAGCCCTCTACCGCTTGAGCCACAGCACCACTTTCGGTTTTCTAGTGGTTTATTGGAGATTAGAGTCTTCCTGCCTGGGCTGGCTTTGAACCTCGATCCTCAGATCTCAGCTTCCTGAGTAGCTAAGATTATAGACATGAGCCACCAGTGCCTGGCCCCCTCTCCCCCACACTCTCCCCTACCCTCTTCCCCTCCCACTCCCCCCCCCCTCCTCCTTGTTGTTGTTATTCTCCCTTTCTCCACAGATGGTCTTGGGATCTTTGACATTAAACTATCTCATCAGGAAATCTTAGAGTCAGAAACCAAGATTAAAGTTCCTCATTTTATTTACTGATACTAACACAAGAAATTCCAGAGTAATCTACCAATATAACAGTTTAGGTTTAGCACCAACATTTAATCCACTGTGGTAGTTTGTCTCTCTGTATACGTAAAAGTATATGCTCACAGAAATAGTTCCCTTAGACTTTGAGTAAAGATTCAACAGCTTTTCTGCTTAAAATGCTCAGCTTTTTTTTTCTAGTCAGAAAGACAGCCTCAACATGTATTTAACACTCAGCAGGAAGAAAGGTAAGAATCTAGAAGCAAGAATAAGGAGAGAGGAAATGAACAGAAATATCAAATGAACACACAAAGGAAGCCAAAACATAGAAGGAGACCAGCAGTTTAGAGGTACATTGCTAAGGAGGGGTAAAGTTGCTTTAATACAGAAACTTGCAGCCACAGATCTAAGAGGACTTACTGGTTCAATTTATGTGAAAGTCATGTCACATCTTTAATTCCAATTGAGCATTGGAGTTTATGCTCACATATTAGCTTTGCATGGTAAACAAAGTCATTTTGCTTTCATAAAGTCAAGATACTTTGGTAAAGATGAGGTGAAGACCCCCAAGAACTAAGGGGTTATTTATTTTTAATTGTGTTAATGAAGTTAATAAGTATTTAGATTGTAAAGTCCTTCTATATTTGTCCATGTCATTTAGGTTAATAGGAAAGGATTATACAAGAGAAATAGGAAGTAAGATGGTTAAGGAAATCATGATTATATCTTTGGTCTCTGAACAGGAGAAAGTGATTTCCTAACTGATTTCCTTATCTCCTTTGTCATACTATTTTTCAGACCTTGGCTCCTTCCTTCCTTTGCTACTACAAAAGGAATATATGGCCCCTCAGCCTTACAAAAAGACTAGAAAATATAGTAGCAAAGTATCTTAAATACACCTGAACTTGTGATATGGCGACTCAAACTTCCCCTAGGTAAATTTTTCTTTTGGTTCACATAATTCTAGATTTATTTTACCGTTTAAAGTTTATTTTGGCTGTGTTTAACGTTTAATTTATTCTTCAAGGAAGCATAACAATTGAGGTACAGAAAGGAGGAATTTTTTTTCCTGCTCCCTGGGGGTTTAGAAAAGTCATAATTATAAAATGATAAGATTCTTAATGAAAATGTCACTTGGAAAGGTTGAGGTTGACAGTAGCACAGACCTAAGAAAAGGGGAAAAGTCACATTATAGTAACGAAGATAAATATAACCACATGATATAACTTTACATCTACTAATGATTTACTATATAAATGTTTCATAGGTTTAGAATAAAATTCTTACTTAATAATACATGTTTTTTCCGAAAAATCCAAGACTAAAAGAAAAATGTATCTTAAAAATAATACTCAGTTAGTATTATTAAAACATAATCAATGGTAGATCAACAAAGTTGATACAAAGATTTTAATAGAAGTGAATAAAGTTGTTGTTTTGGATGAATTTTTAAAGCCTCTTTATCTCGAATAATGTTTCAGTCTATATGAAAACTGTGGGTATAATCTTATCTATAGGCCTGTAGAGCATGTGAACCCTTGGAAATACATAAATACATATCCACCCCTGTTACACACACATTCATCATACCACACAACATAGCTACCATTGCCACCACTAATAGGATGGCAAGCTGTTATTTGATGAATAAAATTTGTGTTCTAAAATTATTTAGACTAGATTAGAGGCCAGATTTTGCCAAAGCATATGGCCTAGCAATTATTATTTTTACTTTGAGGTTTTCAAACTTAAGTAGGGTTCAAAAAAGCTAATTTGTACAAGTTATTTTAGTGCGTGGCCTGTTTAGATGTCTCAAGCTCCCAGATGTTGAAGAACTTCTTCCATAAAAGAAAATATTGTGGGTATTTCAGGTATTCAATCCTTTGGAAAGCAAGAGCAGAAGTAGACAATACATAAATTAATTTGGTGTGACAATTTTTCCATAATAGTTATAAAAATAACTAGTGAGCTAGATTTGGCTCATGCACTTTTGTTTGCTAATATATAATACCATCTTCATCTATCTAATCAAGCTTTTAGAATTTATTTCATTGTGAAATGTTAAATACTATGCCATTTCTTTATTTCCCGGTATAATCTTAAGTAGGTAGGAAAAGATGAGTACCTTGATATTGGGTCTTGTTTTCTCAACCAATTATGTCAGCATTTCTCTGGGATACATCTAATTGAACTTTATGGTTATTGATTCAAACTCTCAAGTCAAACACTAAACAAACATTTATATATCTAACCAAATAAAATCATACTTAAAAAATTGTATGCATGTTGTTGATCACAATTAGAATAGATATACATAAATAATAAGTTGCAGATATTGTCTAGGGACTGTAAGTTTGTGTCCCTATTTGTGTTATTGTGGTTTTTTTAATTACATGGTCTTATAATAAACATCAAGGTAAACTAGACAATGATGAACCATATCTGTAATGCTAACTACTTGGGTGTCTGAGAGTAGAAGCAGTATGGCTAAATGCTAATTCAGGCAAAAAGATTCACAAGACCCCTTTGTCGCCTTTCACTGATCATGGAAGTATGCACTTGTTACCCTAGCTATGTGGGAGTCTGAGATTGAAAGAATCACAGTTGCACACCAGCCTGGATAGAGAAGTCTGAAAAACTGCATCTCAAAGGAAGACACCTTGGGCTGGTAGCCGGTGCCTTTCATTGAAGCTCTCACAGAAAGTCTAAAAAAGAGCCCGGCTCCAGTGGCTCCCGCCTGTAATCCTAGCTACTCAGGGGGCTGAGATCTGAGGATCACGTTCAAAGGCAAGAAACTCTGTGAGATTCTTATCGCCAATAAACCACTAGAAAACCGGAAGTGGCACTGTGGCTCATGCTGTAGAGCACTAGCCTTGAGCTGAAGAGATGAGGGACACCTCCCAGGCCCAGAGTTCATGCCCCACGACCAGACCCCCCACCCCCCAAAAAAAAGTCTAAAATAGTCAGAGTAATAATGTAGCTGCATCTCGGCAGAAAGCAAGGACTCAAATGGTTTTTCTTTCTTGCTATTATTTCTAACATATTTATAAGATGGTTTGTTTCTTTGTATGTCCCTCCCTCACGGTATAACCCCTGCTTTTACTGCCTTTGATGTTGGTATAATTTGTGGAGGGGAAAAGAAAAAATAAACTGTTTAAATAGGGATACAGGTGGACCCATTGCAACAATGAAATGTACAAGATGTTAAGTCGAAAATAAACTTTACTACTTTGGCTCCGGGGATGAAGGAGGCAACAATGCTTGATAAGAAATGTACTCATTACCTTGCTAATGTAATTGTAACCCCTCTGTACGGTATTTTCACAATAAAAAAAAACTTTCAAAAAGGATAGAAAAGGCTTAGCACAAGAAAAAAAGGTCTTATGGTAAATTTTTGGCAAGGTACAAATCAATAAATGTACAGATTTGTGAGAACAAGAATGAAATGGTAGTAAATGGAAGAAAAGAAATTCTGGAAACAACCCATATGTCCCAACACTGATGAATGGATCCAAAAATTGTGGTATCTATACACAATGGAATATTATGCAGCCGTTAGAAATGAAAAAATAATGGCATTTGCAGGGAAATGGATGGAGCTAGAAGAAATCATATTGAGCGGGGTAAGCCAAGAGCAAAGAGACAAACGGTACATGGTCTCCCTGATAAGTGGATGTTAAATCCAGAATGCTAGGTGATATGACAAAATTAACAGGACTTAAGAAACAAAGGACTTCCACTCATCTGGTGGAATCACTAAATAACCCCCATGCTGCTGATCACATGTATGGCATATATGTGCACACCGGAGGGAAACCAGGAGGAAGACACAGAACTAGAGGGAATCAGGGAAAAACATACAACAGCAGGACCCATCAACTGCACTGGACATTGACCAAAATGAACTAAGCAATCAATGGCAGCAATGGGAAGGAGGGAACAAGTGGGAAAGAGGGAGAAGCTGATGCTATGCAAAACAAAAGAAATGTACATACCATCCAATGTGGAAGAAATAACTGTATTGCAAAGCTCATAGAACTCATAAATGTTATAGACCATGATAGACAATTTGTCCTATGAAAGTTAGAATGTGTTTGTGACTTTAACTAAGCTTCACTATCCCCCCCAAAATAAAGAAAGAAAAAAAAAGAAATTCTACATTCCACAAAGAAAAAATGCACCATGTACATATTTTTGGTCGTAATTCAATGGTTACTGTTCTTGAGGATGGACCATGTTCTTGAGAGGGTGGGGGGCCTGGGAGGGCAGGGATGGGAAGGGGAAATTAAGGAGAAGGCACAATGTAATTGTAACCCCTCTGTAAGGTATTTTCACAATATAAAAAAACTTATTAATAAAAAATGATTCTGAATTCAAACCCCAGTTCTGTTAAAAAAATAATAATACTAAGATAGAGAATGAAAAACTCTCTCCCTGAGCTGACAGGACTAACTATAGGTACTTCGTAACTGTAATAATCAACATTCTCATATTTTTAGGAAATTACTTATGTTAAATACAAATATATTCTAAGGTAAATGTTCTGAATTGTCCAGTACCTATACTTTGATAAGACATAATATCTTTTCTTTGAGAAGTCATTCTTTTCTTACATTTTATTACTATGATGTGAGAAGATCATTACTCTTGCCACAAGCATTGGTTTGAGAATCTGAAAGTTACTGATCAGATAGAGTAACATAGTGGGAAGTAGTTTCTTTCTTAATGAAGAAATATAGAGTTTAGAATAGCCACTGTCTTTTTTTCTTCTACCAACACAGGAAATAGTTCCAGGAAATAGCATATGCAATGTATGCAAAGACTTTCCAAGCAATGCCAAATTTAGTAGGAGACTGCTTTTATTATCATAACTCTCTGGTTATTCTATACAATAGGAAAAATGAAATAGTCTTCCTGGGTTACCTATTAACTTTATATAAGCTTAAGAAAATCAGACAAATGCTGAGAATAAAATAAATCCATTCTTTTTTTTCTTTTTTTTTTTATTGTGAAAATACTGTACAGAGGGGTTACAATTACATGGGCAAGATAGTGAGTACATTTCTTATCAACCATTGTAGCCTCCTCCTTTGTTTACCCTTCCCATCCCTTCCCAGCCTCCCCCGACCCCCCACCCAAACATCCCCTCTCCCCCCCCCCCCCCCCCCCCGCCACCAAAGTTGTAAAGTTCATTTTCGACATGACAACTTGAACTTCTCATTGTTGCAACGGGTCCACTTGTATCCATGATGGTATAACAGAGCTCTGTTTCTGACCACTCAAAAAAATGAAAACTTGAGCTTATTTTGAATTTTTTGTGGCTCAATAAACTTCTTTTGTTTTTTGTTTCTGTTTGTTTTGTTTTAAATACGAATGTGTGTATGTGGGAGTATGTACACATATGTATTCACACATTCATCTACATGGTTTTGACTTATGATCAGAGTCCATATACTTCTATAATAATACTAAACTTTCTTATAATCCAAATAACATCAACAAGAAGACCTTTCAAATAGAATTATGTTGTCTTTCTTTGTAGCTTACGAAGTAAAATTTTGTTTTATTTTTATTTTCTGCTTTATTTTTGGATATTAATTGAAAAAATGGTTGCATCATTTCCCTAAGGCAGATGTTTTACACTACCTCTAATGTATACTCTGTCTTTCACTCAGTAGAGGCAGAAACCTGGAAAATTACCTTTTCCCTTCAACAAATTTGAGTCTCTTGAGATTGTTATATCCATCCTGAGGAAGTTTGGTTTTAAGTTTCTCTTTGAACCCTGGATGATGACTGTCATCATATGCCCTTTGCTCACTGTTCACCTTTCTCTGAAATATATATATATATATATATATATATATATATATATATATATATATATCAACAATTGGTAACCTCCTCCAAGTGCTATGACAGTTTTATGATTATGTGATTTAATTGCCACACTGCTGAGCCTTGGTCATTAGTACTGCATCTTTACAGGACAATCTTAGATAACACACTGAACAAAACAGTGAAGATAAAAGGGAAAGTTGTGACCCAAACTAGAAAGAGATAATCTACATACTTTTTTTTTTTTACAAAATCTTAAATGAACAAAGTGGTTTCAGATATATTGTAATATTGTTACTGTTTAATAAGGGGTACTATTCAGACTGCACATTCAGATAGTAAGAAAGTATATTTAATTCAAGACTCTATTAACAGCAAGCTAATGCAGAACTCTTTGTGTGCCAACTACTATTAGAAACACACATAATAATTAAGTGAGTTACTGAAAGGAAGACACTATTATTATTATTATTCTCCTCAAAAAGATGAGAACACAGACAGTAAAGAGTTCAAACAATCTTCACATAGACCAAAGTTGTTAAAGAACTAAGGCAGTTGACTCAGAAACTAATGTACATGAAAAATCAATTTACTGACTTTCAGTAAATATTTAAAGACTATACAGTTTCAAAATTACAGTTTATAAGTCTTATTACAGGTAATGAGTGTATATAAACATACTCCATTGCATCTCTCATAAAGAATAAAAATGTAAGACATGAAGAGAACATGATCAACTAAACAATTAATCTAAAAAGTAAATAGTAACATTACTTTAGGGAATTCTATGGATTGAATCTAATTTTAAATGTGACCCCAAAGGTTTATGTTCTGGAAGCTTGGTCCCCAGTGTGGTTGTGTTAATGGGGTAAACCTGTAAGAAGTGAGGCTTAGTGTGGGATAATAAGATGATGGGGCATGGCCCCCATTAATTCAAAAGAATTAATATTTGTGCCAAAGAATGAGTTTTCATAAGAGTGAGTGGTCTATTCTTCATGAAGCTAGCTCCTCCTCCCTTTCTCTACTGTTTTGTGATATTGCCAAGGGAACCTAGGAAAAAGCAAGAGAATTGGAGCTGCCTGTTTTTGACCTTTCAGGTTTCATAATTTCCATCTTTGAAAAAAAACCTTTATTTTTAACAAAATACCCAGTGCCAATTACTTTGTTATAGCTACAAAAATGGACTATATGAAGATGGAATTTAAATATTAGTAAGATGACATTCCTGCAATTTTTTGGGGGGTCGGGGGTTGGGTCATGGGGCCTGAACTCTGGGCTTGGGCGCTGTCCCACAGCTCTTCAGCTCAAGGCTAGCACTCTAGCACTTGAACCACAGTTCCACTTCCAGCTTCTTTATTTCTGCTTATGTGGAGCTGAGGAATCGAATCCAGGGCCTCAAGCATGCAAGGAAAGTACTCTACCACTGAGCCACTTTCCCAGCCCGCCCTCCTGCAATTTTTGATGTCAATGAAACCCAAGTCCAAATGGGCTTAGTGTTAGGTAACAATGTAGCTTTTTTAGACAAAAGAGAATGTTTGGAATTATGGCTTATGGAGGAAGTCCTAATACACTGAACAATACAGATAACCACCATTTTTTGTTTTGCTCCCTTCCTCTTTTTGCCCACTCTTCCTCCCTCCATTCATCCTTTCATCTCTTCTTTCACTTTTTAATGTGTTCATTCTTTTTTGTGTGATTTCCTGAAAACTATAATAATCATGGGAATAGAGAGCCATTAAGGTCATGACTCAGGAAAAGATGAATCAATATTTGATAAGGAATCTGTGCTCTACACACAGTCCGGAAAACATCTCTTCTTTGCAATATTTCTTACACCCCCCCCACACACACAATTACTTGACCTCAGCATAGGTATAGCATAAAAAAGTCACAGCAGAGGGTAAAATTCCATAGGTTACTAGTAGGATCAAAGTGATGTAATCTGGAGGTAGAGAATAGTGAGAAAGTGGGAGAGAACCTTATAAATTAAATATTACAGAGTTATTGCTAAATTTCTGAGCTCATGTTCAATCTGTGTCCCAGTTGAGTTGATGCCACTAAGCATAACAATATACTGACATAAATGTCAGATGAGAACCTAGTTCTTAGACTGATCAATGAGTAGCTCACATTTGCAGTAGATACCAACTGTTTGGAAAATATTTGCAAACAACATGCATATTGATCCCAGAATATAGGTAAGATAAGTCGGAACTTTCAGCATCTAATGAACCATGTCAAAAGACATTTTTAGAGAAAGGTGCTTATTGTCTTTTTTTTTTTTTTTTTGGTTGGTGGTGTAGCTTAACCTAAGGCCTGGGCACTGTTCCTCAGTTTTCAGATTTTGCATTAAAAGCTAGCCTTCTGTAACTTTGAACCACAACACCACTTCTGCTTTTCTGATGGTTCACTGGAGATGAGTCTCACAAACTTTCCTGTCCAGGCTGGCTTGGAACCGCAATCCTCAGATCTCAGCCTTGTAAGTAGCTAGAATTTCAAGTATGAGCCACTGGTGCCCAGTTTGTCATTTGGATATTTAAAAGGCCCCAGAGACAATATTTTAAGAATGTGCTGTGCGATCTAAATTTATTTATATATAAAAATGCAGCATTATCTCAAGAGAGAGAAATCCAATACAGACACACCAAGGCTGAGTTGTAACAAGTCATAGAGTTACTCCATAAAAGTGTTGAAGAAAGCCGGGTGCTGGGGCCTCATGCCTATAATCCTAGCTACTCAGGAGTCTGAGATCTGAGGATCGTGGTTCAAAGCCAGCCTGGGCAGGAAAGTTCATGAGACTCTTAGCTCCAATAAGCCACTAGAAAACTGGAAGAGGCACTGTGACTCAAGCAGTAGAGCACTCGCCTTGAGCTGAAGAGCTGAGGGACAGCGTCCAAGCCCAGAGTTTAAGGACCACAACCAACCAACCAAAAAAAAAGTGTTGAAGAACAATTATAGGAATACTCCAATAGATAATTGTCAATATATTCTAGTCAGAAACAAACAAACAAAACCAGGAAACCATTTTATAAAATGTCTAACAGTCAAATCTCTCAATTGGATATCAGAAAAGTCTTCTTTTTATATCCTCAAATTCCCAACATCTCTGCCACTCCACAGCTTACGCCAGCGACAATCCTGAGAAACACCATAGACCAATGAAACTGGTGATAACTTGGGCTCAAGTTCCTGGACACAGACTGATTTTAGTAGTACTTGTGTGCCTCATGCCATGCAGAACAGTTAAGCTGAGGGTAAAAACATTGAGAGAGTTCCAGCTGGAACTCTTTTTTAGAAGACAGAAATAAGCTGTGTGTGAATACGAATATGAGCGGGTGCTCGGACAGAAAACTATAAGGCCATAACACACACAATCAAAGCCTTGTTTTGGCCCAGCCAGTACAGATTTTTCCCCCTCTTTTTACACACCCAAAGGGCCAGAAAGATTGATAGAAATAACCTATTTCTCTAACAGAGTTCAGCTTGCAAACAATTTTTCTGGTTTAACTTGAACTTTAGAAATTAAAAAACAAATAACAACAACAAAAAACAACAAAACAAAACATCTGGCCCCCTGCTACATTTCATAAGGTAAACTGGAAATTACAAAACACAAGCTGTATTGAAATGAGAATACCAACTTTCTCCACAGAGAGGAGAAAATATTGTGTGGTATTTTAAGTTTCCCTGAGTATTTACTCTTTTGCTGGACTTAGTGTTTTATTTCACTATTATAATTTAGATCTTCATCTCATCTCCTGTACTTCTCTTCTTTTTTCCTATATTGCTTCTTTTTTTTCCTTTGTTTTTTTTTTGGGTCCGGTCATGGGGCCTGAACTCTGGGACTGGGCGCTGTCCCTCAGCTCTTCAGCTCAAGGATAGCGCTCTACCACTTTGAGCCACAGCACCACTTCCGGCTTTTTTCTTTTTTCTTATGTGGTGCTGAGGAATCTAACCCAGGGCCTCAGGCATGCAAGGCAAGCACTCTACCACTGAGCAACCTTCCCAGCCCCTTTTTTTTCCTTTGTCTATCCCTCCTTTCCTTCTGCTACTTATTAATGCCATCAAACTTAGTAATTTTTAAACTACGAGTTTTTCTTGAAATTGTCCTAGTTACTTTCTTTTTTTAAAATTTTTTATTGTGAAAATATGGGTACATTTCTTATCAAGCATTGTTGCCTCCTCCTATGTTTCCCCTTCCCATCATTTCCCATCCCCGCCAAATTTGTAAAGTTCGTTTTTCGACATAATGACTTGTATATCCCATCAAATATATTCTTTAAACTATATCAAGAAATAAGAGGCCTTCCAAATTAACCATAGCTTAAACAGTTCAATGAAGACTTGATTTAATAGGCCAAATGCAAAACTTCAGCACTTTTAGCTTTTATAGGATTGACCAAATTATCTACCCTAGTCACTGTTTTCTCTGTGTGTGTGTGTGTGTGTGTGTGTGTGTGTGTGTGTGTGTCCATTAAAAATCAACAATAAGAAAAGAAACAAACTGGAAAATATAGTCACTTTAGCAAAGAAGATATGTACATGACAAAAAAGACATGATAAGCATCAGGATTTATTAGGAAAATGCAAATAAAAGTCACAATGACACTTAACAACACAGATACTGGCACAAATAAAGATACCCAAATGCTAGTAAGGGTGAAGAATACCTGGATTGCTGGCGAGAAGGCAACATGCTACATCATAGTCTGAGGTAAATAGTGTCCATTACATATTCACTTGTTATAAAACCGACCTTACGTACATAGCTTAGAGAAATGATGTTTGCATCAACAGTAGCAGTGCACTGATATAAATATCAAATTTGTATGGAAATACATAGAAATAATGGTGATGTAACTCAGTGGTAGAGTCTTCCCTGAATTTCAGTACAATAGATAGATAGATAAGTAGACAAATAGATAGATGATGTAAATAAATTAATAAATCTGCATAAGCATCAAATATTAGGGACAAAACAACTTTAAAGACCACACTACTCCTCTAAACACAGCAACTAGAATTAACTCTCAATGGCAGGATGATGTAAAATTAGCTAGTTTTCAAAGATTATATAATTTAAGATTTCATTTATGAAAGACAAAAATACTAATGGAAAGTAAATCAGTGGTTACCATTATTATGAACTATGGTTAAAATGTTACTATAAAGAAAAGGGGCAAGGTGCCAGTGACTCATGCCTCTAATCCTAGATACTCAGGAGGCTTAGATCTGAGGATTGTGGTTCAAAGCCAGCTGCAGCAGGAAAGTCCATGAGATTATCTCCAATTACCACCAGGAAACCAGAAGTGGCTTTGTGGCTCAAGTAGTAGAGCATTAGCCTTGAGCTGAAGAACTGAGGGACGGCTCCCAGACCCAGAGTTCAGGCCCCAGGACTGACTAGATAGATAGATAGATAGATAGATAGATAGATAGATAGATAGATAGATAGATAGATAGATAGATAGATAGATAGAGAAGGTTGAGTAATTTTATAATTGTATCCTGTTGGTGCTTGCATTTACATAAATCAATACAATTGTTAAGTTCAAAGGACCATTCATCAATGAAAAAATCAACTTTATACATGGTAATAAAATATATTTCAAATGATTAAAGGAGATATAATTCTTTTTGCAAAGAAAAGATAGCTTTCTAGCAACATAATGAGACATTTCTTTTAAAATAAATTAATAAATTAATCTACGTTTTATATTATACTGTGAATTTAAGGTTAAGTAAGTAGCTATTAAAATCATAAATATGTCATTGACTAAAAGCACAGAAATCCACCATTACAAGTGATGCATCCTATTATATAACCATCTTTGGGTAATCACATAAAATTCTGTGGTTCTGGATGTTGGCATACTCAACTGAATTATTTGAAAGAACCATAATACCAATATCATTATGATTGCTGGCTAGAATTAATCTAGAATTAATCTGCACACTTGGCATTAGAAATTCTTTTCTAGGGTTTTGCTGTCAATAACTTTTCTCAAATCATTTAGAATAAGTCCTCTTACTTTAAAACATTCTTTAAGGAGTAAAATTAAGAGATAAAACAAATTTTCAGTGGAATTAAGTTTTCAAGCTTAGTCTCTTTGAGTGCTCCAATAAAATTAAGAAAGAAAAAACACCCCAATAATTGTCAGATTTAGCAATGGATACTATGTTTTAACTGGTAACACTAACTCTAAGATAAATTATCAACTACATTCATATACGTACATAAAACAATGTACACATATATTCATTTCTGTCCATCATACTATCAAAAATCTTGTAATTAAATTTCTGAGGATTCTGTTCATTTGCTATAGCTGAATTTAAAGTGTCCTGTTTTCAATGAAAATTGCAATTTTATCTGATTATCAATAATTAAGACATTCTTAAAAGCCTGTTCATTTGGTAATTTCTAATAACTTCTGATATGCCACAGCAGGCCATTGAGATTACAGCATTGGGAGAAGGTATTAAAATAGTCTAAACCAACTTTTAATTTACTATATAGAGAAAATAATGTCCATTAAACTTTTAAAAACTGTAGTAAATTAGATAAGAAGTTTACTGACCCATTGCAACAATGATACTCACAAGACACTATGTTGGAAATGAACCTTCCATCTTTGGGGGAGGGAGTAGGGAATGAGGGGTAAGGAAGGGATAGTGGGAGAAAAACAAAGAAGGGAGCAACAATGCCCAACATTACCTTACTGATGTAACTGCAACCTCTCTGTACAGCATCTTTACAATAAAATAAAATAGAAATAAAAGAATATCAGTAATCAAAAAAAGAAGTTTAGGTTTTTGTTCAAATTTAAATACTGTAGTCCAGAATAAAAATTTTCCATTTATCTTTAATTTCTCCTTTCTTTTACTTATATAACTAATTCCAATCTATTTTCAATTTTAAAAAAGGTCTGCTGGTTATGCCCCTCAGTAGATGAATGGATCAAGAAAATGTGGTATATATGCACAATGGAATTCTATGCCTCCATCAGAAAGAATGGCATTGCCCCATTTGTTAGGAAATGGAAAGACTTGAAAAAAATTTATATTAAGTGAAGTAAGCCAGGCCCAAAAAAACATAAGTCCCATGGTTTCCTTATTTGCAATAACTAGTATATGTCTGGGACAAGCAGAACAGCACAGCTAAGATAATGTTAGGCAAAATTAACCTCAGGATAGGGACACACGTGGTTTTTTTTCTTCCTTGCTATTGTTTCTAAAGTATTTATAAGGTACCATGTGATTTTTTTGTGTGTGTGAGAATACCATACAGAGGGGTTACAATTACATGGGCAAGATAAGAGTACATTTCTTATCAAGCATTGTAGCCTCATCTTTGTTTCCCCTTCCCATCCCTTCCCATACTCTCCCCCACCCCCACCCAATCCTCCCCCCACCCCCTACCAAAGTTGTACAGTTCGTTTTTCAACAAAAATGTTTTTATTGTGAAAATACTGCTCAGAGGGGTTACAATTACATGAGCAAGGTAATGAGTACATTTCTTATCAAGCATTGTTGCCTCCTCCTTTGTTTTTCCCCTACCATCACTTCCTTCAGATCTCCACAACTACATCTTTCCCCAGCTCCCCTCCCCCCGTCCTCCGCCTAAATTGTAAAGTTCATTTTTCGACATAGCATCTTGTACATTTCATTGTTCCAAAGGGTCAGCCTGTATCCCTATTTAAACAATCTGTTTTTTCCCTTCCTCTCCCCAAATTAAGATGATGTTAAACGAAATGAACCCCATGTGACTTTTTGGTTGCTTTGTATGTCCCTCCCCCACGATATAACCCCTGTTTTCACTGTAAAAAACAAACAAAAACAAAAAAAACATTCTGTAACTGTTAACAATCCTGGTTTCTCAGAGTTCAATAAGAAAATAATCTCATTACTTTTTGGGATGTGCTTTTTTGAATTTAAAATCTGCCATTGTTAGGGGAATGAACACCAAGATAAGTATTAAAATGGTTTTTTTTGTTTTTTTGTTTTCCTTTCATGCAGTTGTTTCTAACAGATTCATAAGATGATTTCTTTGTTGCTTTGTATGTCCCTCCCCCCGGGAAAATACATGCTTTCACTGTATTTGATGTTGGTATAATTTGTGGAGTGGAAGGGAAAACACAAATCATTTAACTAGGGATACCGGTGGACCCATTGCAACAATGAGATGTACAAGTTGTTATGTTGAAAAACGAACTTTACAACTTTGGTGGGGGGTGGAGAGAGGATCAGGTGGGGAAAAGGGAGGAGTATGGGAAGGGATGGGAAGGGGAAACAAAGAGGAGGCAACAATGCTTGATAAGAAATGTACTCCTTATCTTGCCCATGTAATTGTAACTCCTCTGTATGGTATTCTCACAATAAAAAAAAAAGAAATATACTCCTAACCTTGCTCATGTAACTGTAACCCCTCCTCTGTACAAAATTCTCACAATAAAAAACTTATTTAAAAAAATGAAAAAAAATCTGCCATTAAAATATCCAACAGGAAATGTAACACAATCTTCTCTAAAAAACATTATACTACATTTTATATCATACTCTTATTTTACTATATGATTACATTATACATTATAGTATGCTATTATTTCAAATATACTATTATTATACTATACTAATATATATTATTTCTCTATATTATCCTATATGATATCATTATTTCAAGAGATTGAAAGTTCCTTGAAGACAGACAGTATTCTGTATTTGATTTTTTAATGCCTATACATAATAAATACTATGTGTTGCAAAAACTAATAAATTGTTAATCCATTTCATCTTCATTGCTGATAAAAGTAGCTTTTCAGTATTTAAAAAAAATTGGGGAAAGACATTCTTTAAAAACATGGAAGTGAAACAAGCCATGCAGGTAATATATTGTTACATTTGTCTTAACAATCAGCCTTGGGCATTCTCCCACACTTTTCTCTCCATTCTCTCCATCTGTAATAATAAAACTTATCTTCCGATTACAGCTATTTCTATTATCTCAAGTCTGAATCTAATTTACTTGCTATTCAACCTTACTTTTCCTCTATTATAAGATATGTTTTTCCTGTAATGTAATCCAAAGTTTTGATTTAAAAGGTAGACAACTTTTTTTTTTTATCCTTTCAAAGACATGGCATTTTAAACAGAAAGGACAAATAAATTTAAAGTAGATGGGGAGTATTTCACAAAAAAATATCAAACAACTTCTAATTTGAATCCAGTAATTTTTATTTCAATATGTTTTGGACTAGATGATCCCTTTGGGGAAATAGACGAAGATCTACTCTGCCAAGAAGCAGGAATCTCCAAAATGCTTTCCTAACAATACTTTTGAAACAATTATTTACAGAGAGCATGCGAGTTCTTAGAAAGCTGTGGTATTTGTAAAATTGCATTTTGTTTCCAAAGCTATGAAATATGACTTTCCTTTCCCAACATCTCCATTAAAATTTAATACAGTAATTTAAAAACCACAAAAACACCAGGTAGATTTTCTCCGAGATTTGTTCTCTAGAAACTGTCATTTGCTGGTTTACTTATTAGTAGGAATATAGTTTAATTTGTTTTACCCACTTACATGCTAATATCACATATAAAGCAATTAATCATGCAGTTTCTCCCACTTCCATTTTATCCACAGGGCAATTTCTCAGCTTCTACCTTTCCCCTAATTGTTATATTGGTTTTGCTTCTTTACTTACAATACCACCTCAATTGCTAGCCTAAACCCTCAGTGAAAGATTTTTATGTGAAAGTACTACACTCTGAGACTTACACTTGGATGACTGTTAGAAAAAAAAACTGTGATTTTTGTCTTTTAAATAATATTAAGTTGATTTCTGAAAGTTTACATAATATGTCAGTAAAAGTCTTTAAAAACATGAGTCCAGGTCTTATCTCAGAGAACTAGGAGTTAAATATCTGTGACAGATGGGCTAGATTTTAACTCTCTTGAGAGTAATTAATTTGATTTCCATCCATATACTAGGCACCCAAGTAGATAATATATTTATTTTAAGTTTAAAGTAAAAGAAATGAATTTGACTTTTGTTTCTTCTCAATGTTTTTTAAGGTTCAAAAATCAGAAATAGTGTAAATTTAAAAAGCTCATAAAAACACAAGAGCCCTTTGTCTTGTTTTGTTGTTTTCTTCATGAGTCTTTTTAGCTCTTGCAAAGATTCCCCTTTGTCATGATGGCTCTTTGGCACAGTGAAGGTGCTGCTCTGAAAGTAATGTTGACTTAGATTTGTTTCTACTAATACATTGCTACATCACATTAGATAATCAAATCTAAAATATTAGCAAGAACAGAGATCATTTTCACACTGAAACAGTGAGTGATCTATCTAAAATACATTCTCTAGAGAGGATTGGTTTGAACTTTTACCTTAAGTAACTGTTCTCAAATCTGTCGACTTGCTTAAAATAGCTCTGAATTAGGAAAATAGCCAAAGGCACAGACTTAGATAATTAATTTCATTTAACAAAAGGAAAGGACTAAAGTGTACACACATTGGAGTTACCTTTGCCCCAGAAGTTTCCCTTTTGTGTTACATAAATTTGGAAAACAATCACCAGCTAGTCATCATCATTTCTTTATTTTTCTCTTCTTTTCATTCCTTCCTTTTCTTTTTCTTTTCTTTCCTTTCTTCCTTCCTTCCTTCCTTCCATCCTTCCTTCCTTCCTTCTGATTAACACACATACAATAATTAGCATACCAAAATCAAACAGAGTGACAACAGAGGAGAAAACATAGAGGAAATAAAAAAAGAAAAAAGAAATCACATAGTACATTAAATATGTTAAGGTATACAAAGTAGGTATGAAGTTGTTAAACAGATACATGAAAGTCTAAAATTAGAACCTAACAACATGATAGTGGCAACAAGGATCTACTCACTACCAGCTTAAGTGTAGAGTAATGATGACCCAAGGGAAAAGAGAGAACTTTAAAATTTCAGAGCATGCAGTAGTCCTTAGAACTGTAATCTGACCTTCATGTTCATCTAACATGTTTATAATGTATTTCATGATAGCCACATGTATCAGGAGATGTTTAGGGCCTGCTGTGTGACTACTCACAGGTTTGCCACATCAACAAGTACTCTCTGATTTAATGGATAACAACTCTTTAAGATGTGCTGCTTACCACACATATCAGGAAGTTCTATCTTATTTACATGCTGTATGTTAATATTGGATAGCATAGATGCCCTTTTCTATTAGTCCTAAAGGCATCTGTTGTAGGTTAAATAAACATATTGTGAAAGTCTTGTGAGCAATCCCCAACCATGGACATCTCCTTAAAGCATTTGTAAACTAAGATTTCCTTCCTGGAAAAGGTCATTAGCCAATTTTATTGGGGGTCAAGATGACTAGTCTTCTGTTTTCATTTTATTTTTATTATATATCTGGCCTCTACCTGATAATAAAGTGGGTCGCCAATCAGCAACTCTGCTTAACCTCCTCCTCAATTGGAGAAAGCAAAGCTTTGCAAAGGAAAGAAAAGAAATATGTATGATTACTGGGTAAATCCAGTTATCAATTTATTGCAAATTAAAAAGGGCATTAACCTCTGGATGGTAATTACAAGAACCTGTTAACCAGATAAGATCTCTTTTTTTTATTTAAATTCTGTTTTAAAGGTGATGTGCAATGGGATTGTAGTTACATGTCAGGTAATGAGTACACTACATTTTGAACATTTTCTTGATCCATTCATCTAGTGAGTTTCAATTGTTTAACAGCTACTCTTCTTTGTGACAACACATTTGTCTTCCTTCTTACTCTAGCAAAAATATTCCATTCCAATGGATTCTTACTGGCTTTTCACTGCCTTTAACCACCCATTAGCATCTTCAGCACTTGACTTCTTGTAGATTTGAATTCTAATACCCTTCACAAAAATATATCATGTCTAAATGAATGCTTTTACCTATTATGCATTTCCTTAAAGAAAAACCTAATTACCAGCTATATTATATACTGTGTATGAATTTGTTTGTATTTTCCATCTAATTTTTACAAAAGTAACTGGAGTGAATATACAAACACATACTAATTTCCCTAATACATGTAATCCTTAATAATGTCTGACTCATTGTTTAATAATGAAGATAATAACCACTTTATATATCTTGTGCTTACTATGGAAATTTTTAATAGCAAATGTTTCTTTACATTTTTCATACTTTTTATTAGAATCAACTAATTTTACAGCTTTATTTCATTTTTTTACACAATTTATCTCAGATATTTCAAAAATGTCCTGAAACAAATTTCCTAATAGTTATTTTACTGATGAGGAAAATGAGGTCAATGCGTAGTTCTCTTTTTTCTTCAAAATTATGTAATGCTACACAGAAATACTTTTGCCTCATTCATAGTCATAATGATGTAGAAGGTAATTTATGAATACAGTTCAGAGGTGAGGATTTTTGGGACTAAAAAAAGTACATGAATAAGTTGATTTTATGCTTGTATGGCTTTAATTAATCAGCAGATATAATGATTCTCTTGACTTTTCACTGTTCAGATTTTTCACTGCTCTTGACTCACCTATACGTATCATTTTTTTGTCACCCTGAAAACATAGCCCCTTGACAGCAAGCTTCATCTACAAGAATATTTAGAAAGTGGTTAGCATGTCAAATATTTATTCCTTTTAAAAACTTTAATATGTTCTCCTGGGGCCTGACTACAGAATATTTTGATGCTTACAGATTTCTTCAGTGACACAGTACTAGTTTGTTTCCTAGGGAACAAATGCAGTTATTCTGTACTGCACATGTCCTTAATCATTAAATTCTATCATCTCTTTGTGAATGGTTAACTTCTAAGAATTGTTTGTTTTTATAGGAGTTACCAGACACAGTATCACTGCAGATAAATTTGCAAACATGTCATCACTGAAAGATTATTTCAATTTATTCTAAAATGTAAGAGATAGGTTTTTATGAAGTAATCTTAATTTGAAAAAAGTGCATTCTTTTATGACTGAGTTACATGCATAAATATGAAATATTTTTGATATATGTGTGTATGTGCCTCTATTGTCATCACAATCTCATTCTCTTTCTCACAGAAAATATAGATTAGTTATTTTACCATTCAAGAAATGGACTGAGCTTGGGTTGTCTTTCTTTATCCAAATATTAACTGAAATATAATAATAATGCACAGAAATGACCACACATTTCTAAAGTGATATTTTAGCATTCAAGTCATTTCTGTTCTCCAGTGTGAATATAATTTTTATCTGAATGATTTTTGGAAGAAAATGGATTCATTTGACTACAGTGCTTCGAAGATCAGTAGGAAGCTCATCATCTTAATATTGAATCTTTAAATCCTTTCCACTAGGGTTGATTAACAGATTTGTCAAGCATTTATTTTACTTTAAGAAGAATATGTAATTTCCTGGTATAACTCTGGCAAATTTCAGTCTATTTTTCCTTTCACATGTTACATTTTTACCATTGGCTTACAAATCCAGTTTGTTTAAACTAGACTTTCACTCTGCATGGTAAGATGATAACCTAATGACTTTTTGTAGTTTAATGAGCATATATCAATCTGTTCCTTGATTCATTTATTCTTGATAAAAAAGAAGTCTTCTGCCATCCTGATAAGAAGAAATAGCAGTGAATTACTTCCAGATGACACTCGTACAGTACTACACGTGTGGTCTAAGTTATCCCTGGGATAAAATTTTCTATTACTATAGTGGTGGGCTGGTCATATTATCTTTTGTATATAAAGCTTTGTCAATTCAAGATACCTCAGCCATTAGGCACATTAAATTAAGCAATGGTGCAAAAGCATTATTCACTTTGCATATATCACCCAACATGCAAAATAAACAAAGAGAAAACACAGGTATATATAATTATCATCAAAAGATCATTTATGTGGCTTGCTTAGAATATCAAATCAATAATGAGTTGGAATGTCCAGTAAGAAGGTATTGGAAAACCCGACTGTCCTTTTTATCTATGCTTCCTAAGAAAAAATGAAACTGAGCACTTCTTTTGCTTGTTAAAACAATTAAATTGAGACTCCAGGTAGTCACACTTTTTAATGGAAATGCTGGCAAATTTTCCTCAAGAAACCTGGGATAAGTGAATTCCAATTAAGGGAATTCTCAAGATTGAAAGAAAATCTTCTCTGTGCTTTGTGTGAGGAAGAAGCCAGTAATCAGAGAAGACAAGCTGATTCAGGACTTTGTTTATACAACAGCTTCCCAAGTACATCCTGGAGTGATTACTTTTATAGCCTAATATTTCTCGTGTAGATTTTGGAAAATTCTAATTCATGTTCAAGATAATCATCCTGACACACAAAAACACAAATGATATACAAAGAAAATTATATTGTTTAGTACAACAGCAATACAAAACCATTTTTGAAAAAAAATTTCACTAAGATTTATGATTATCTTAATCCTAATCTGATCAGGAACTCAATGATATACAGAATTCAAAAAATAGTTTATTGAGATTTTACTTTATAAAAATCAGTCATTGAGATTTTACTTTATGCTCTGAGTCTTACAATAAAGAGGACAATGAATACACATACAGATTCAATTATATTCTAGGTGGAAAGGAGAGGAAAAACAAGTCAAAACCACACTAAAGGCCTGTACTTTGAAACTGATTATTTTAGACAGGAGGGGCTTGAAGATTTTATGCTATGTCCAAACATGACTTGGCTTCAAAACCCAAATTTTCTTACAGAAAGAAATGTGATTGTCTCAGTATTTGAGAATAGTAAACATTTAATGAATCATAATTTTCATACTATTTAAATAGTGACAAAATATAGTTTTCTTATCTTTATGCATAAGTAATATAAGCATAAATGTCTTAATAGTTCAAGTCCCTTAAATCTATTCTACTTTTAAAGAATGTCAAGTATTTACAGTGAATTACATGTTATTTCTTTTTAATATCTTGGTCAGAGTCTAAAATAAAAATTGCAAATTAGAAAATCCTTTGAGAAAAGAGTTCATCCCGGGAACTGTTTCAAGGTAAGTTTTATATTAGTTTCACTCATTTTAATGAGCCTTTGTTAGAAATAGAGCACGCAATTGCTAGATTGAAGGGTTACATGCAAGATACATTTTCAAGAAGTCACTATAAATCAGAACCTCTAACTATCTGATTATATTATCAGGTTGGCACAACAAAAGCATAGCCTTGTTACTGAATGAGACAGCTTTTGTTAAACAAAGAAAATAAGACATCAAATTTGAATATCAATTTAAATATGAGGTTAGAAATAAACGAGAAACTTGCAATGAACAATGCATTTCAATTTAAATTTTAAAAAAAACCTGGCTCTACTTTTAAATATCTGATATTGAAGAAAGTTACTTTTTAAAATATATACATGTGGAGAAGACAAAATACTCACATGTATTCAGACACACATAGAGGACAATCATGAAAAAATCATATTAATCGGAAAGTATTTTATGAGTCACTTTAATCCCTAGGTGACTTAGAGATATTAAAAAAAAAAAGTAGGATTCAGGGGACTGATTTTTCTCAGTACTTGCTAACCTTGGGCTGTCTGCTTATAAGTACAAATTGTCCTTAGCTTGAAAAGAGCCTTTTAATATTTAAAATTATTGGTCTATGGTATCCATGTAATTTCTGCAGCCACAGGGCTTCATTTCCTTTGATGTGGATCAAGGTTCCAACTGACATTACTACTATTCCTGCTGTCTTTTAGCCCTGAGAAAGGTTTCTCTTTCTCTAAACTGATACCAGTGATTGGTCTCTAACACTGAAAAGGAACTTTATACATTTCTATAATAGTGAGCGTTGGTCAGATAGGCAATGGTCAATATAAATAAATCTTCATTTAAATTTGATTATTTTCCCTCAATTTTAGACTTTTCTTCTTCTAATATTCAAGATATTTCAACAAGTGTCCACATAAATAAAATGATTTTGGGCTCAGAATAAATCTAGAAAGTGACAGGATTTCTTATGTTCATAAATCTATGCACATGACTATGCTTCAGAAAATACATTTCAAAGAATCAAAAATCTCTGCTCTCATCTGGGTGCTGGTGGCTCATGCCTGTAATCCTAGCTACTCAGGAGGCTGAGATCTGAGGATCAAGGTTCAAAACTAGCCTTGGCAGGAAAGCCCATGAGACTCTTATCTCCAATAAACCACCAAAAAACTGGAAGTGGCGCTGTGGCTCAAGTGGTAGAGTGCTAGCCTTGAGCTGAAGAGCTGAGGAACAACGTCCAGCCCCATGACCCACTAAATAAGTAAGTAAATAAATAAATAAATCTCTGCTCTGGAAAAAACAAAGCAACATATAATTTAATAATGTCATTTATGAACTTTTCTGCCTGGATTGGCTTGAACCTCTATTCTCTGACTCTTGTTCTACTAAATAACTACAATCATAAGGGTATGCCACCAGTACTTGGATAAATATCAATTTCAATTAAATATGTATGGTAAGTGTTTGGTGGTAATGAGGATTAAATATATGGACACACAATTGCCAAACTCTTTACCGTTTAAGGATGCCCCTATCCCCATCACTTTTTGCTTCAGATGTTTTTCAAAAAAAAAAAGTCTCACAACACTTATTTTTTCAGCTGGCCTAGGAGTACAATCTTTCTACCTTTGCCTCCCAAGTAGCTGAGACCACAGGCATGTGAATCATGCTTGCTATAGACCTTTATCTAAAAAAAAAAAAAAGGAAAATTTCAAAAGATTCTAACTAAAACTTAAAGAAATATTCTAATGTAATATTTACCTAAACCCATGGTAATTTTAAATTTCTATTTCTTGTAGTTTCATTGAAACACACAAAAAGTTTTGTTTTATTTTCCTCCTATAGATAATTAAATAGCATATGAAACAATTTGTTCCTGATTGGTCACTAGAAATTGTTTTGAATACAACAGCAAGCTTGATATAAGGTGATTTTAATACAGAGACGTGTCAAGTGGCCTTGACACTTAACTATGAATCTTGGTTCTCGAGAACCAACTGAACAACTAAATTAAAAATGCATAAACTGTTAAAAATGAAATAAAAATAAGTTAAACAGATTTTATATAAAATATTAAAAAGAAATACTGATACATGGAACCATCAATTTAGAAGTGTAAAGAAAAAGTCCTTTTATTCTGCATGATCATCAGGTGAACTTTGACAACTCTAGTAACATTCTGTCCCAGGAATAAAAAATCAGTGGTAATTACTTTCATCAAATACAAAGAAGCAAAGCCTTCAATCTCATAATCCAAATAAAACCCCAAAGAATGAGAAGATGCCTTGAAGTCAATCCTACAGTTGACGAGAAATCAATGGATGGATAAGATTTCTGTGATAACACTGGAGTGACTGACTTCATTTTGAGTTAGAAAAGGGCTGAGCATCTTGCACCATCTAACAAGCTGGTTGCTAATAGTGTCAGCAGTCAAGATTTGCAATGATTACTGTTTTGAGGGAAGGAATAAGTCATTCCGTGTATCATGTCAAGTAATATCACTAACATTAAAATGTCTACTGAAGCTATTTCCCAAATAATGGAAATGCTAAATAAGGAAGAAGTTGTGTGTAGATATCTGCATTTTTCTTTATAATTAACACATTTTCAAAAATAATCAACACTTCATATATAATTTAAATAATCCTGCAATCAAAACCTCTTCATTTTTTCTTAGTAAATTATATCCTGAAATACCGATCATGTTATCCTTCTTAATCTATGAACTAGACAATAGATTTCGACTTGTCTGGCAGATTTGAGGAAAATAAATCGTAAATATTTGCACTTCATTGAGAAATATTTTATCTGTACTCTGTTAGTGAGGGTTTGGCAATGGAATTCTGCAGAGAAAAAAAGAGCCTTGATATGAAGAAGGCCAGTTTCCATGGTGTAAATCTTCTTATTATGACTAACTTCATATTGCCAGTGGTAGGTTAAACTTCAAAGTAACAAATATCTTTAATAATTCTTGAAAATATGTCCCGTTTATCTATAGTGAACTTCTTCCATGTACCACCAGATAATATGTATTTTAACAAAACATTTGAGTTTTTTAATGCATTTATCACAGATATTCTTATTTCTGTATCCCAACAATTCAATTCTAAATTTTAATTCTAAATATTAGAAATTTGCAGCTCCAAATTTTATCTCTGCTTCCAATTGTAACCTAAAACTCTTTACTATGACTGATGAACTATATCTTTGTAATGATGAGATCAAACTCTGTTTGTGTTCATCACACCAATAACTATGAACCACAATTATACTTAAATATGCCATTATGTGGATTTGTACCTTTCTTTGAGCCACTTTTACTTCTCCTTACCTTTACATGTACTGTTGAAAAACTATGCCATTATAAGTTTTCATTTAGTTTAAGCTTCTCAGGACACTTGACATAAAGAAATTATGACTTCTAAATAAATTCATGTTGAACATATGATAGTTGAAAGATAATCTATTAAAAATAGTTATTAATAAGAATTGAAAAAGTCATAGCATTAAGATTAAGTAAAATTCTGGCAAATGTGCTGAATATAAAATAAAGATTATTACATTATAATTCTTTAGTATCATGTTATTTTTATTTACTTTTCTCTGATGTTCCACACATTTTTTATTAGCATCAATTAGTTGTACAGGGGTTGTCCAATTTTCACACATATACATAAAGTGTTTTGATTATATTCAGTCTCTTTCACCTTTTCATTTACCTCCCCTTCCACTAGTACTCAGAGTCCTGGACAGGACCTGTTTTGCATTCCTGTCATTCACATTTATTAGTGTATGCTAATTCTTCAAAGAGGTTTCACCTTAGGGTTTTACACCACTATTTTAATGAGATTGACACCCTGGTTTACTCTCACTTTCCCTATTCCCATAATTCCTTATTGTTCTGAAGCTTTCATTAAGTTTTGTTTTTCTATCTTCTTCCAACAATGAAATTCGTTTTTTAATCTAACTTATATTGACATAAGTTTTGTGTAATATAAAACCCACTATGTTACATTAGTAATCTAGTGGTTGTTGCTGAATTCACAGAGCAAAGAAAATTCTCACCACTATTGAATTTTGGAATATCCTCCCCAATCCTCAAAATAACTCCCAAAGCAGAAGTAGTCTCTCCCTCATTCTTCCTCTTTCAATTTTTAATTAGATTTTCTTCTCTATGGAATTATCTAACCTGGATATTCCATACCAATGCACCCCCATTATTATATTTTTATTTCTCCTCTTTCCATCAGCCCCTTATTCAAATAGCATTTGGTGGTATACATCATGACATTCATTCTCTTCACCCTTCAATATCCACTTATTTCTCCATGCCCCTCCTGCTTACGAAATTTCATGTCCTTTTACTTATACTGTCATACTTACCATTTTAAGTATATAGTCCATAGATGAGTCAGAAATGTTATATTTGCCTTTTTGAATCTGGTTTACCATTCAACATGATGGACTCCAATTCCAACCTTTTTTGAGAAAATGTCATGATTTTATTTTTCTTAATGTATGAGTAATAGTATGTGGTATGTATATATACATCTGTGTATACATACATAATATACAATACATAATAGATAATGCATAAAACACATAATGTTAGAGATATAAATATTTCAGTATATGTCACATTGTTTTTGTAGTCATACCTCTGGGGGCTGTTTAAGTTGATTTCAGTTTGGCTATTTTCAACAGAATTTTTAATAAGCATGGTTATTCAGTTATTTTTCTGGCATATTGATTTAAATTCCTTTGCACATGTGTCCAAGAGTAATGTAGTAGGGTCATAAGTTAGGTCTACTTCTAGGGTTTTGTTTTGTTTTTGTTTTAAGAAACCTTCATATTGATTTCTATAGTGGTTACACTAGTTTATATTACTATCAGCAGTTTAGGATGGTTCATTCTTCCTGCACACTCACCAGTAATTTTTTGGAACTGTGCAATTGGAATTATTTGCACTTAGAGAAATTTCAACAGTGGTGAATGAGAATTACATATTCTACACATACATACCACCATTTACTGTCAACTATCTTTTTTTATTTTTATTGTAAAAGTGATGTACAGAGGGGTTAGAGTTACAGAAGTCATTTTCTTTTGGAACATTGCCACCCTTTTCCTTATTTTCTTCCAGTTAGCTGTTCCAGTAAAAATTCTGTAATATCTTACAATAGTTTTGTTTTGATCTCTAATTACCTATGTCTAGCCACACAGCTATATCTGTTAATTGTCCCCTGTATTAAGCAATCATTTACCTTTAAGAAATAATCATTAAAAATAAAATCATGAAAAATTACTGCTCATTTTTAAATTGGTTACTTTATTTTGCTATTAAGTTGTATAGTTCTTTTCATTTATGGGTGAAATTTGAGAATCAGCTACATATTTTCTCCCTGATTTTCTTTCTTTTCTATGATTTTCTTTGAAGGACAAATATTTTAAATTTTAACTTAAGCTCAAGTACCCCATTTTATTACTTTGTCATTTAGGTTTTGTAATAATTTCTAAGAAATAATTTATAATTTATATGGAAATAGATGGTGTACTTTTTTGTGTGTGGGTCATAGGGCTTGAATTCTGAGCTTGGGCAGTGTCCCTCAGCTCTTCAGCTCCAGGGTAGAGCTCTATCACTTGAGCCACACCACTTCCAGTTTTCTGGTGGTTAATTGGGGATAAGAGTTTCACCCCCATTCTTTCTTATGGAAGCATTTGTTAGGAAATGGAAAGACTTAGGAAAAATTAAGTGAAGTAAGCCAGGCCCAAAGAAACATAGGTCCCATGATTTCCCTTATTTGCAATAACTAGCATATGTCAAGCACAAGCAGAAAAGGTCAAAAGCTTTGTACATATGACCATATAAGATGATGCGAAGTGAAATGAACACCAAGATAGGGACACGAGAGGTTTGATCTTTCTTGCTGTTGTTTTTAATGTATTTATAATGTACTATGTGATTTTATTGTTTCTTCCCCATGGTATAACCCTTCTTTTTTACTGTACTTGATTCCTGTGTCCTGCATCTTGTATATACATTTTTCTAATTTGGGAAGGAGAAGGGAAATAACAAAATGCTTAAAAAAGGATACATGTTGATCTATTGTAACAATGAGATGTGAAAGACACTGTTGAAAACAAACTTCACAACTTTGGGAGGGGGGAGAGAGGAGTTGGGGAGGGAAGGGGTGTTAGGAGAAGATCAAGGGAGGGGGTATCAATGCTCAATAGGAAATACACTGATTACCTTACTCATGTAACTGTAACCCCTCTATACAGTATCTTTACAATATAAATAAATAAATAATAAAAAGAAAAGTTTCAAGGCCTTTCCTGCCCAGGCTGGCTTTGAACCATGATCCTCAGATCTCAGGCTCCTGAATAGCTGGGATTACAAACGTGAGCCACCAGTGCCTCACTTTACATAGATAATTACATAGATAATATGAAATACCAGTGCAATTATTTTGAATAGAGATATGTAACTCCAGTATTTTTATTATATATTCTTTTAAAAAAATTGAGCAAAGTATAAATTAGTCTATTCCTCAACTTGAAGTTAAACTACCTTGATTTACATGTATTATTTTGCTTGTATCAGTTTGCCTTCATTCCTGTAGCTTTATTTTCTGTTGATTTGTTGTTTGTTCATTGAACCAGAGTTTTGCTATGTAGCACAAACAGGCCTCAAATTCATGCTCTGCTGCCCAAGTGCTCAGATTGCAAGTGTGTGGCGCCACACCTGGCTAGAGATTTCTCCAATTTTGTGTTATGTCTGGAAATGCAGAATGTGGGTATCTCAGACTTTTTATTTTTGTCTTTTCAAGGTCATTTTTAGTATTCTGGGTTTTATATACACCCCTGTGACATTTGGAATCACTTATTCAATTTCACCAAAACAGTCAGGATTTTAAAAAATATATTATATTGATTTATTTAAAACATGGATACCTGCTATCTCAATGCTAGCTATATATCAACATAAGATGAACTTGTATTTGCATTTTTAAATTTGCATTTTAACTCATAAATGTATTACACTTTTAAAAGTATAACTTTCACATTTCTTTGTCTAAATTTATTCCTATATATTTTGTTATTACCTAATTAGTTTAATTTTATGTTTATTTATATGCTATTAGTATACAAAAATACAATTGGTTTTGTTTGTGAATTACAAATCAGTTTAACATACAAGTTCTTATGCTTCTTTTTTATTACTTAGAATTTTCAATATACATTGTTATGTAATCTTCAGTTAGAGATGGGTTTAATTTCAAACATAGCTGTCTATACTTCTTGTGTTTGACTAATTGCTCTTGCTTTAAATTTGTTGATGAGAAGTATTGGCTTTTTATCAGTGTATATTTTTAGATTAAAGATTTCTTCTATTCTACTTTATTGGGTTTTTAGTTTTGAAAGTGTATTGGATCACTAAAAATACTTTTGCCTCAGTGTATATGATCATTTGGTTTTTGTCTTTTATTCTATTCCCTTAAGATACTGTGATGATATATTTTTATGTGGGAAACTTCTGGGATAAGTGTCAATTTGATGCAGTATAAACCTTTCGTATGTGTTGCTAACTGTTCTATTAAATATTTTTGTCATGTACTCATCATAGACTTTAGTGTATACGTTTTGTAAATGTATAAGTCACCACTTGTTTTGGTGACTGAGCAATATTATTTTATAGAAAAAGTTAGCAAATATTGCCATTTACTATTTAGAAGGATGTTCATAAAGAAGTGGTAATAATCTTTAGAAATTTTATAAAGTTCATCTTATCTTGAACTCATCTTCATTTAAATTTTAAAACTATATTATTATGTTAACATGATTTTATATGTATAGTCATATTTTTACTTCTTTTTGAGTCATTTTAGGTACCATGTGTTTTCTGGACATTTGTCTCCTTCATTTAGTTCATCTAAATTGTTGACATATAAATGTGAAAAACACTTTTTAATTCTTTTTAGATTTGTGAAGTCAAGGACTATGAAATTATTTACTTTTATTGGAGGCAAATAGAGTAGAGGAATGAAGGGTTAGGAGGGAGAATGAAGTCAAGAATTCGTTGTTACATACCACAAAATTTGTAAAAGAAAGTAAAGAAGTGGTTGAGAATGTTAGAAGGGGTGACACTGATCATGAATAATTGTATTCTTAATCTGCTTTGTTATGTGGCATCTCTTTGGTACAATTACTCAGATAATACATTTTAAAAAATCCCTACAAATTTCCTGAAAAGTCTCTCTACTGGAAATTTGACTTAATTTGCTCTTGGAATTTAACCTTTATAGCTCATAGAGATCATTTTTTCTTTTATTAATTTGTATGTTGTTTTGAAGTTAAGTTGGTTACTGACAATTTTCACAATTTAGGATATACTATCCAAACTACTCTCTGTGAAGATGGCATTGCTCTGAATCACAAAATGTTCATGGTCATATCTTGTGACCCTCATACTACGTTTATCCTCAATGAAAGACACATTTTTGAGCATTAACTATTTCACAGGTAATATCAGTGGACTGAACCGGATCTTGCTCATAATGAATAATTTCAGATATCATTAGTTTAACCATAATAAAACAAATGAATGTGTTGGCTCTTATATAGCAAATGCTTCAAATATTGAGAAACCTTGAGCAATATAAGGAAGGCTCTCTTCCTTTTTCTTTGAAAAGTTATGAAATATGTAGATATCAATACACATTTGTATGGTTTTATTCTGTAAATTGTAATTCTTTACATTTTCTTGACCTTTTAGCATTCTTAGGTATTTGAAGTCAGGATCTTGTGTTTGCTAAGCTGGCACCATACAAATGAGCTCTACCTCCAACCCTCTTTCCGTTAGTTATATATGTAAGATAAAATCTCTCTTCCCAACTGGTACATACCCAAACCACCTACATCTACATTTTCTTCCTTGCTACAATCTCTAGCACATGTTATAACTTTCATCTTCACTTTGTAAAAATGGAATACCATGGACTTTTCTGCTCAGGCTGACCAGGAACTGTAATCCTCACAATCTAAGCCTTTCATATAGTTTGGGATGACCAATACTTGCTACCTGGCAGCTGAGTTGAGGAGTCTTATAAACTTTTATGCTTAGTCTTGCTTAAAATCTTGAGCTCAGTCTTCCAAGTAGCTACGAATGAATGTAGAAGTGAGCCATTAGTGCTTTACTTGAAATTTTATAACTCTATGTGTTTGTGTTATAATTTAAAGAGAAAAGTTACATTTGTACATGCAACCTGCTATCAGGGACTTCACACTTGGATGCTCAATACAAAATGTTAAATTTTTAAAATAAAAATGATAGCCTAATCATAGTATTATGTTAAGCTTCTTCCTCATACTATGAAATACTAGTAAATAGAAATTAAAATGACAGGACAAAATAATGTTGACATTTCGCCCTTAGAAACATATTCTGATTTTGAAGATATCCCCATCTCAAACTATAAAATAAATATTAAGTCTAGAAAATGAGTCTCTCCATGAAAAAGTTCTATTAACAGACCTATTACTTATTTTTCAGTTTTCTATATATTTAGATGAGTTTGGTCTGCCTCTTCTTTACTTCCAAGAGACATTACCAAAATTTTACTCAGTCTTCAATATGAATTCTGAATGAAGTAGTTTTTGCAGTTTGAATACTATACAAGAGTTGATTAGATACTTACAGATTTTAGCACTGGAGATTTTCTGCTGAATAAACCATGCATAAATAACCTAGGAGTGAGAAAAATACTTAGTTCACAATTATATGGCTCTAGAGGATTTTTCTCCTCTTTGGTATATGACCAACATGTCACCCGGGCATGGTGAGTATGAAGTTGCACACAGAACTAGATATGACTGCTAGTAGTCTGGAGGCAGGAAAAACAAATTGACAAAGACAGAAATTGAAGATTACCATCCTGCAAGATGAATGAGCCAAACATGCCTCATATTAACTATGACTGACATAGCAAGGTAGAAGAGAAGCATGAGCAACTTTTGACAACCCATAGTTTGCACTCCTGACCACTGTGGATCTCTGTGATTATCTCCAAACAAAATGACTGTGAGTAAAAGGCTTACATACACTTAAATTAAACACAGCAGGGTAGTAGTAATCTCTGTTTGCATTTTACTTTCTGTTAAGAAGGAAATTGCTTGGACTTGGAACATTTCATTTAATGGCATTTTTAGTTACCTTTTGTACTTTTAATGCCATAGTCTAAATTCACTCCAAATTACCCAGTAAGACATAGGAAACTTTTGTCCTTTTTTGTTTATTTCTTTTTAATTGCAGTAGCTTCCTTACCAATTTTACTAAATTAAATGTGTTTTAAAGCATCTCAGTTCTTGAAACTTAATTATCCCAATCACTGGGTGAAGTATAGCAAACAATACAAACCCCATTTATGTAATTTATTTTGCAAAAGAAAATAATGGAATGCAGTTGTGCTAATGATATACACGTTTCTGTATTTCCCCCCCTTTTCGACAACAATTTAGCAAAACCATGTCATTTAGAAACAAAAGCTTTAAGGGCATTTTGAGGTTTGTGTTTATCCATTCTGTTTTGTGAAGGAAATAAAGTATACAATATTGTTTGCATTTTGAATATCATGAAAGATTCTGTTTCTCTGATTTTATCCTCTATTAATGGATATTATTGACAGTTATTCACAATAAATTATGACTAATGATTACGACTTGTCATTGTAATGTGTAAATAAATAGATCTCTATGTAGGTACTTTGATAGCTGAGGTATAATTCACTATATCCCTTCCAGACCACATATAGTCTGGAAAACTTTGGTTTAACTCAAATACAATAAAACAATCTATCACCCCCATTTTTTGTTATCATAGGGGAGTTTTGAAATCCTGAGGCCTGTGAAAATGTATTATTCCACATGTATACTCCTTATGAAACTCCATTACCATATTAATTCAGTGAATTTCTCTTCCTGCAACATTTGAATGAAAGGTTAATTAATTATCTTATGTTATCTATTGGAAGGTGGATTATGCTATTGAACCTAAGCCCAAAAGAGTATTGCTAGATTGAACATTGTATACTTGAAGGACGCACACACTTGCCAAAAAGGCAAAGAATTTTGTTTAACTGTAGCCAAAACAATTAAAACCCACTCCAAAAACTAAAAACATCTCAACTAAACGAGTGTATATGAGTGTATATACAGCAATGTATGTATTTGTATATTTTCTTTAACATGGATGCAAGCATCCATGACAATACATATACATATGTAGATTGGTAGGTTCTGGAGAGAATTCTGAGGTGTATTTCACTTAAAAATTGAATTAAAGATACAGAATGAAAAAAAAAAAACAAAGAAAACAAATGTTAGCTTGCAGAAGAAAGTCACTGTAAGAAAGGACCTGTTGAGTTTTTGGACTGCCCAGATTTGCAATTGCAGAAATCCCATCAGAAGTTTCAGTCATCATGATTTGTCAGTGGGAGCCATGAATCCTTTCTTTTATGTCCTTTAGTGCTCCTAACCTTAGTGCCCCCGCTTTATGGGCTGGCTGTATGGCCTCCATTCTGGAAGAACTATGATCATAACCTCCTCACTGACTGTGGTAGAGCATCATCCTAGATGTGTATTTCATTTTACCAGAGTGGTGTGTGCTCCACAAACTACAATTGAGCAGCAGAATTTTGATTCCTTTCTATTTCCATCATTAATTTCACAAGGGTAAAACATTTAATGACAACAAAAGAACCAATAGCTTGTATCCCAACTCTCTTAGTTACTTAGCTACTTGTCTCCATTATCATTGTAGAAAATAGAAATAATGTTATCTACACCCATGATTACAAAATGTGAATATTTAACATCTCAACCTCCTAATATAGAAGTGCAGATTCCTCAGGATGACTATCTTAGAACAAAGCAACCATCTTGTTGGATTTCATTTAAATTTGCATTCTTACATGTTTTCATAATTAAAATCACAACTGAATTATATATTTTTAAAAAGGTTTTATGGCTTTGCAAAGCAAGGTGAAACTTGTACAAAAATGAAAGATGAAATAAGATTATGGCCATGACTGAAGAGGAAAATCCAGATGCATTAAGTACAACTATGATATCCCACATGCATATTTATTTTATATATCAAACAATTAAAATTATATCTAGTGTAATAAATTAAAATTAGTTTTCTTATTAGTCAGCATGTGTTTATTTATGTAAAGCTCAGAAGATCTGAATTTCAACTTTCCTCTCAGGTTTACAGACATTTAAGCACATTATTAGGAACTGTGATTATTCGGCACACCAACACTCAGGTATCACCCAACTTCATTACTACCTGATTAATTAACCTGTTTAAAGTGTGAAAGTTGGCACATTGTCATTAGAATCCATGGGAATAACTAATGAGAAACTATGAAATAATTTGTTCCTCAATTAAAAACCTGAACGAAGAGGTTTTATCTCATTATTCTTGCTTCCTGTTATCACCTACACAAAGCCAAGAAGATTTTGCAGAACTTACTGTCTAAAAAGAACAGGCTATGTAACATCTCAAGGAACATTTCACAGATCTTTAATAAAATGTGGTGTTACTCAACAGCAAAAGGTAAGCCAAGAAAGCTCCTGGGATAATATATTCCTTATAGAGCATCGAGGTGAAAGCTAGGCACCTTTATCTCCTACCTGGCTCAGGTATAAATAGGCTTTCTGGGAAAGAAATAAGATAGAAGTAATCTATTTCAATTTAGGTCTGTGTAAAGAGACTTTGGGAAAAAAATCACAAGAGTTAATTAGTAGTAGAGTACTATTAAATTATGACATTTCCATATATTAAAAAAAGCAGGCCCAAGGCCACATTTCTGTCAATGTGACTGATTTTATTCAGTGGCCACATCATAGCATTATTCAAATTGAAAAAAGAAAGAAGTAAGATTATTAATTTGAATTGTTTTTCCTTGAGCACATTCGTGGATATATATATATATATAGATATATTTATATATGCATGTATATATATATATATATGTATCATGTAGCCATGTTGGAGGATCAGAATACTAACTTAAAATTTTTGTAGTGCTTATACATTGACCTTCCTTCCCATTAGTTATTCATAGAGTGCACAGTGCCAATGAAGTAAATTTTGATTGTTTAACATTAAAGAAGCCAGAGGTTTTCCTTGGAGGTAATGTGAACAATCTTGCTTGTGGTGATTATTTTACATACATCTTTCCAGTTAGTTAGAGTCCCGAGATCTAAACCATGGCAGGATATAGACTATAGAATCCATCCAATGTAAAGCTAGGCATAAATGAATGCAGATGTTAATTAATTGGATATTCCTATTTAAATTCCTTGAAATATACTCAGGATCATGTCTCCTGCTTCCTTTTATAAATCTTTAAGCTGAGGCCACCCACATTTAGTGAGGGAAATCATCAAAGATTTAAAAAACACAAGTGTATTTTTCCAAATCAAGATTTTTGAAGATAACTACAAAGTTTAAAATAACAGGATTTAATTAATCCAATTTAGAGAAAAATGTTCCATACCTGTTTTAGACTCTAAGCTTCATAATTTTATTAAATTGAAAAACATTCTAGAAAAAGAGTACAGGACAAGCTGTTAACACATTTAAATCCGTGCTTCATTTTCTCAAAAAATTTCCACTGGCAAATAATAAAAACTGAGGAGTCAAGATAGCATGTATTTGGTGATATTTATTGAACATTAATGTCATATCTATCTAGATATGAGGCATTTCATATACAAACTTCATTTATGTCTTACCATCTTAAATATTTGTATAATGGGTCAAGATCTGAAATTCAATAATGTTCAACGCTTTCTCAGATGATGATGATGATGATGGGGTTTGAACTCAATGCATGGGCATGTCCCTTACATTTTGACTCTGATATTTGATTCTCTACTACTTTAGTCTTACCTACACTTCAGTCATTTGCTCGTTAATTGGGGATAATATTCTCCATGCTTTTTCTGCCTGGTAGATCTTAGCCTTTCTGAATAACTAAAATTGCCAGCCTGAGCCACTAATGTCCAGAGTTCTGTCATAGTTTTTATTTTGATAATAAATTCTAGAAACTCATTCGATATCAGTTTCTTCTAATCAACAAATAACATTAAAAGTATTAAGTAACTTGCTAACAAATGCCTAACTATACATCAGCATATCTCGTTTTTGAAGATATTTACTGAATTGTGATGTAAAAATAGATTGATAGTCAATTATAACACAGTAAAAAAACTAAATGTAGAAATCATATCTCATAAAAAATTCTATCAATCATAGTTTAAATTCAATGACAAATAATGTAGTTAATATTACAGTGAGTAGTCTAAATCTGACAAAAACAGGAAAAATATGGGAAGGTGGTTCAGTGGTAGAGTGCTTGCCTTGCATGAATGAGGCCCTGGGTTTGATTCCTCAGTACCACATAAGCAGAAAAAGCCAGAAGTGGCACTGGGCTCAAGTGGTAAAGCAGTAGCCTTGAGCTGTAGAGCTGAGGGACAGTGCCCAGGCCCAGAGTTCAGACCCCACTACTAACCAAAAAAAAAAAAATATATATATATATATATATATATATGATATAGTTTGTGAAAAGCAAAAAATAGTTATTTTAACAAAATATTATTTGCTACATAAAAACAGAACATCTTCTGTGACTTGTTTGTATGAGATCAGATGTTTAAATGTATATATTAGTCTGGAGTGAAGTAAAAAATTTAAAGCTACCAATGGTATTTCAAAGTGATATTCACATTTGCATTGGAGTAGGATGAAAAATAATAAGGATGCTTAGGTTAAAGAATTTTTTATGAAAATATATCTGTAATTACAGTGTTTAAAAAATAAACTAAAGGATTATTTGTATTTTCCTTTTTGGGTAAAATTTAAACTTTTTAAGTTATGATATCCTTTTTGAAAGGAACTATATTAAGAATAAATGCTTAGATTAAGGTATAAAATAGTTAAAAACTGGATAAGTCCTAAGCCTAATTATGTATCATGGGAAATGAATAAATAACCCTGAATGGAGTCTGAAGATGAATAAATAAAACTGAATGGAGTCTGAAAACGAACCAAAGATAGAATTGTCTTAGACAGAAAAAAACCATAGTATATGCAAAATCATAACCTTTCACAAACACTATATATATCCAAAACTAATAGTTGTATATTTTAATGAGCCAAAGCATTTTAAATGTAATTTCTCAGTTATATAAGCTTTCTCATATTATGTTTACTAATGTAATTTGCATGTACTAGTAATCAAATATATATATTGAACTTGCCAGCACTGAAAAATCTGAAATAAGTATTAAGTAATCAACATCATTCCACTGAAAATATTATTTTATACTTGTCATCAATTTTATATATTAATTGTTATCCTGCTACCTTACTCTACCTATCACTTATTCTATAAGGGTAATACTAACGTCACTGCATTGTTACTCTTTCATTCAAAAATTTCCTGAGTAACAGGAAATGGGTGTCTATCAGAGTGTCATGCAGAAGATCTGAATTTCTGAGAAAGTTTCTAATTTATTTTTATGTCACTAGTGAGAAGCATGTCTATTGTTGAGTCTGTCTCCTCTACAGAACTAAAGGGAATGAATTAGTTGACTTCCTCCCTTTGTTGTTTCCCAACAGCAGGGGTCAGGTTTTAGTTTATTCACAAACACTGAAAAGGAACACAAACAAGAGTAAATCAATCTAAAAATAGTCCCCACTTCTCACTCTACTGCTTCTAGCCAAACCAGGTGTCCCCATTCCACCGCCCTTATATGTTGGTTAAGGCATGAATATCTTTCTAAGCAGTCTACCCATCCAAGAGCTCCTTGACATGGTCATTCTCCTTTACCAGACACCAATGCTGGAATTCAACATAACTTGTATGAAAATAAGGGCAATGCAGTACACCAAGGGAAACTTTCAAACTTTCCATTCTCTATCCACTATAAATTTACATGGGAAATCAAAGAATTTCTTAGTTAGAGGGAGCAGTCCCCTATCCTATATAAGAGAACACTGAATACTATCATAAATGTAATCAGGATATTAAATCATGATCAGAGACTTTAAAAGATGTTAAAACACCATATCATAGAATATTTTCAACACATGGAAACTTGCAATCAGATAATGAACACCTACATGCCTGCTACTTGGTTTTAATAACTATTTTGTTGTGAGTAGTTCTGCTTCATCTACATTTTTTTTTACTTTTACTCATCATATATTATTTTTAGGCAAATTGCATATGTCATCTCAAATTATCTATAAATTACATATGAATATATATTTATATATACATGTATAATAGTTACCTATAAATATGTAGATATATTACAGATATGTAATGTACAGATATGTTCTACTTAATATATTTTACATTTTATAATGCATATTTTATATATGCATATATACATATATATATATATCCCTGTTTATAAAGTTATGGTCATACCTACAAAGCAGCAGTAATTCCTGAAGAGAAATATAATCAAATTTCAAACTGTTTTGATATGTTTTGGTGTAATCACACTTGGCATGAGGATCTTTGTTCTTGTATTTCTAATACTGCAGAGAAATTTCTCTCCATTACAATTGTTAAGACCCTTTACAACTTGCCATGAAGATAAACTTTCATGCTGTTTGCCCTATCAAAAGCATCAACATCTTATAGTGGCTCAAGTAAAATCTCTTTTTCTTGTGATCCTGCTCCAACTAGCCCTCTGATATCTTAGACATCTGTCTCTCCAATTTTGTGGCCATGTATTCATGATATATATAAATATATATGTGTGTATTTATATATATGTATATATAAAATATATTCATATTGTATTTGTTACATATATAATATATATCCAGATATGTATATTTAACTATATACATATATCTGTAAATATATCTAACAGATATATAATAATTTCTGAGTGAAGCCGCATTATACTTTTGAAGTATTTTAAAATATCAATGACAAGCCATTTTAAATAGTAATATATGTATAAAGTTTATAAACTACTTATTTTCACTAAGCCAGATTAATTTCTTCTCTCTTTTATGAAATTATCAACTGTTTTCCTGTTCAAAGATTATTCACCTTAAGAAAATATTGGTATTACTCAGGAATAGGTGGCTTGCTAGATTGCATTAATGACTTCAGGTAAACTATGAGAAATGTTTGATCTTTACACTGCATTCACACTGTTTGTTTGGAAAGAATGTCAATACAATTAGATCATGTATGAAGTGGGTTAATGTAACCCATAGATATCATGTACCCCAGTTATTTTTCATGCTTTGAATGGTATTCCATAGATAAGATTCAAACTAGAGGTAGGTCATATTTATACAGAAGCAAAGAGCTATTTATTTATGGATTTGTACTCTCAGCTTTCTACAACTATCAATTGTAGAAAATCTTGTTTGGTGGGTTGGTTGGTCGATTGGTTCATTGGTTCATTGGTTGAGTTAGTCTTTTTGTAAGCCATACTGTTGCTATCAGTCATATGTGAATAGCACATTAACTTAATGAGAGGAACTCTCTCAATCAGGATTAATGTGTAAAAATGGACAAGTGTGACTTGATAGAGTAAATGTGCTTTGTGGCAGTAAGCGTTCTTCCAGGTGCTGCACAGGAACATAGGGGTCTGTGAGTGCAATTAACTACTCCAAAAAGCATTCTGCCTAGTGCTATTCTGACATATCAGATTTGTGACAAGATGTTGCCTTTCTAAACTCGCCTAGAAATGCTGTTTACTGAAGGAACATAATTCCAGGCTTTAATGCATACTCTATTTACTAAGCAATCATGGAGCTGTCGAGGGGATAGGATATCAATTGGAGTTTAGAAACAAATTAAGCTATTTAACTTTTGATGTCAGTGCCCTCCTCAACTCTTATTCATTGATGAGAAACTGTTTTCAGTCTCAAAGGTGATGTTATTTTCTTTGAGATACGGAATTTTTCTTGAACTCTCCAACAATATTTATGTTATTTGTGTATGGAATCATGTTATTTTTCACATTTTTAAAATTCTTGTTTGTCTGTTTCTTCTTTAAGTTGTGATGTTTAAAGAGATTTCAAAACAAATCAATCTCCAATACATAAGTGACAAAAATATGCAATGCAGCTAAAAATATTTTTCACATAGGTGCTAGTTGGCTGTGGTGCTTGCCTATCCTGACCACCCAGATTGACAACACCATGAACTCCAGGTTGAGCTGGGTAAAATTATTGACCAGTTTTCAATTCATTAAGTCCCATTTGCAAATCTCAATTTGTAATGTACATATTTAGAAGACTCTACTACTGTAATAGAACAGAATTTACTTCTATAAAAAGAAAAAAGCAAAAAGACATTTTATGCCTATGGATAACTTAGGAAAAGACTTTCAAAAGTGGAAACAATGACATTTTTGAAGGCAAAAAAATCTATGTTTAAAGAAAATTATCTTCACACAATGAGAGCCTGGTAATATTGTTTTTCTATTTAAATTTTTAATAATGAATCTACTTTGTGGGTTTGCTTTAATACAAGTAAAATAATAGTAAATTAGAAATTTAGTGATACTTCAACTGCCTGAAAAATTCCACAACACTGACATTTTCTCCTTGTTTTCACTGGCAACCTTTTCATGCTGTCTCCAGTCCCAATGTTCAGAGTTTATTTTCTCAAATACCTTAGACGATTGAGCACAGTCCTGTGCAGAGAACACAGTAATTCAGTTCATCAGACAACAAAGCCCATTAGCTGACATATCTTAGTCACTACTAAAAGGCAAAGATAAAGGAAATGCACATCCATATCCTTTTATAATTAACACACAAAGCTTTGAGTGCAGATTACAGTAGGATTATTGTGAATTAAAGAAGTGCATTTGATGCTCATTTTATAGATTTCTTATTGCTTATTATACTTATCTGAAATATATATGCATTCATTTATTCCATAAGCATATAATTGAAACAAATGGCTATAATCCATTTATATCATCTGAAAGTAAAAAGATTATGTTGTAAGCATCTTTGCATCCATTTAAAATCTAATAAACTAGAAGTCATATTGCTCCATTTCCTGCCTTGTCTTTAAAAACAAAGTTTTTGTCTCTTGATGTAGACTGAATTTGCATTTTTTTAAAGTTGAATATTTGTAAAAACAATTTAACTTTAAGGTAATACACTATGTTACAGATGAACTTATTCTGAAAACTATAACTTTCTGGCTATTTTTTAACTACCAATCCATTTTTTAGCAGTTATTAAAGTGAAATTCACATAGCATAAATTTACTCATTGTAAACTACTTAGTGATATTTACTACATCCACAGGGTTTTGAAATGAGAACTATCAAGCTCGAAAAAATTTTATACCCCAGGCTGAAGGCTTGTGCCTGATAAGTAATTATTGAACAGGGACCTTACCTTCACCTGGCAACTAACAATCTATGTATCTGGGTCCTGTGTCTGTGGGTTTATTTACTATGGTAATTGCAGAAAAATAGCAGCAGCAGATACTATTGGCATCTTGTATCTATCTTCTTTCTTTTGGGATAATTCAATAGTTACTGTTTTAATTCCTTTTGATGAAATTTTCATGATTTTATAAACTATTTTGATCTCTATTTTAGAAAATGTTTTAATTTAGTGACTGAAATGAGTATTTTTACTATTCATAATTCTCTAAACATTGCTTTATTTGAGAGAGTTTTTATTTTTACTTTTGCCATCAGTTTAATTTGTGATATGGCCAAATCTATGTTTTTCTTTCTCTTTTCATAGTAACTTTTGACTTCACATTTTGAAAATTTGGTATAGACAAAAAGCATTTCCCTCTTGCTTTGTTTCCTAGGATTATAATTTGTCAAGTTATATACTTTTCTGATGTCCAAATTCATTCACTTGCTATTTCTTCAATACTTACTGAGGACACACATTTATTATTAATATTCTTTAAGATAAAGGAGATACAAGCTCTAATATGCAACTTTTATCCTCTGAGTACAAACATTTCTTCTGTGCCTTCTCAATGGATTGGCTCGAAAATGGGAAAATATAATATTGCAGTAATATTAAGTAGCAAATTTATGCCAACATTATATTAAAACAATGTATTGTAACTATTTGTGTGCTAAATGTACAGTGTGATCTCATCAATCTAATTCAATGCAAATGATTCCATATGGCATTCTATTTAACTCTCTTAATTGCTTTAAAGTATATGTCATTTTAACTTGCTTTGTATTCTTAACCATGATTTTTAAAAATATATTTCCTTTGCCTGTCTGTTTCCTGAGCATTTCTGATTTTCTTTTTATCTAACCATTTGACTTTATCAGAACCCCAAGTTTTTCCAGAGTTGCACCAGAATCACTCATTCATGAAACCATTATTTTATTAAACTTTTACTGATGATAACAACCCTCATACTTCAATCTGGAAAAACTGCTTTGTAATCTGTCAGAGTTTCACTCTGATGCTAGATTTACCACATGTGCAGAATTGTATTTACTGTTTTCTAGATTAGATGCACTCATTTTGGATACATGTTTTCATTTGTGTGGATATTAAAATTTTTCCTCATGGGAAAAAACAGTGGAAGATAAGGTTTTGGTGGCCTTTTTGGTTATAAATGTTTACTTTTCTTTTATTTGAACAACACTTTCTGTAGATATAAAATATTGGAAGCATTTTACCTATTCCATCCAATATATGGTAAGGTAAAGAGGAAAATTATAATGTCAGTATGAATTTATTTTTATAATTGTTTGTACCATTCATATCTCTAAGATACTCTGTTTATCTGTAATGCTATAAACATTTTCAATAATGTGTATAATCCTAAATCCTTTCATCTTCTTTGAGTTAAGAAGATATAATTCTGTTAGTGCATATATCTTATCGCACCTTTTCCCTAGTTTCTATTTGTGGGTACAAGTGGACATGATATCACCATGTTTTGTGTGTTTGTGTTTCACACTTTACAATTACATTCTGTTTCGCTTTACTACTTGTAATGGATTTTTTTCAGAATTGTTTTCAAGATCTCTATTTTTTTTCTTTCTGTATGATGACAGTTTTTGTAATAAAACATTTGTGCTCTCCTAAATATAATACAGCTTTATTTAGAAAATTGCAGTTCTCTGGTGCATTAGGTTCTTGGCCAGTAATTTTTGTTAGAGATTCGAAGTGATAGTGATGAATGCACTCAATGTCTTCACTTTGTGATAAACAGTACTTTATTTAGGTCTTAAGGACACATCCAAACTTGTGGCAAAGTGGATTTTAGTTTAGGACATAAAATGAAGTAGAGCCATTTTGGTTATTCTGACTTCTCATGTATTTGTTTAGTCAGTAGGTATTTGGTTGATGGCCTTGGTATAAGCTGCAGCCTTGCCTCTGGGGGTGCCATTAATTCAGGTCCTAAAACTTCTTCAATATTTGTTTAGAAATCCATCACCCAGTGTCAACCTGGTTTAGTCTTTTATGGCTTTCAAGTTGATTCTTAGATGTGTTCTTCTCAATCAAGATGAAAACCCTGTATTGCTATCTGAAGCTACTATCCACAATCCTTTCCCATACTCAAGATTTCTCTTCTTCAGTTCAAAGTTTATGTTTTATGTTTAATCATTACAAAATAAATGGGGTATTCTTTTGCCTAGTTGAATTAATACGAATTTTAATAGGCTGGTGGAGAATCATCTTGGCTATCAATTTTACCCTTTGAACAAATTTTAATGAAAAAATATAAGTTATTAACCCACAATATAGTAGATCAAGAAAACATGTCAGGACTTTTGCACAGTAGCACTTTCTAAATAGAGGAAAAAAGAATCATCCTGGAATTTAACTACAGAGAAAACTGTAGCTCTGGTTTGTATTCATTACACATTCTTTGGCTTGCTGTTGGTTCATGACTTTGCCATAATGACATTTTTAATTGAACATTGCTGGTTTATATTTCCTTGGGATTCTATGTTTCTTATGTAAAGAATTATTACAAAGCATCCCAAATCTAATATTGGGAATATATATGTGTGTATAAGGTAATATTATATTAGAATTACATTAAAAATCCCAAAGTATTCATATTTTTTAAAAAAATCTAGCAGTAAGGAAGTCTCTATGCATCAGCTAAACTCACTTAATTGGTAAAAATAAGGCCAGGACCTATATATTTCTATACCCATATGGGAAAAATGAATTAATTACAATCTCTTATTTAGAGTAAAAGGGATTGAATTTCTGTCAAAATATTCTAAGATGTTAACAAAACTTTCAGGACTGTCAGTTATTTAAAATGGTTAATTTGTTTTCTTTTTTCAATAAATTAATTTCTTATTTTGTAAATTAGAATGATTAGATGGCTACATGTTGATAGATTTTAATAGAGACAATTTGTTTCTAAATGTGCACATTAGGCGTATTTAAGTCTTAAAAATTGTTCTAAGGAGGGCTGGGAAGGTGGCTCAGTGGTAGAGCGCTTGCCTTGCATGCACGATGCCCTGGGTTCGATTCCCCAGCACCACATAAGCAAAAAGAAAAAAAAGCCGGAAGTGGTGCTGTGGCTCAAGTGGTAGAGTGCTAGCCTTGAGCTGAAGAGCTGAGGGACAGCGCCCAGGCCCAGAGTTCAGTCCCCACGACCCGACAAAAAAAAAATTGTTCTAAGGAATAGGAAACCTCAACAATTCGGGTGCTTGTGATTACATATCACATATTGATATAGAATATTATATCAATACTTCCAGGGCCTGTTTTTATTTTGAAATAATATTTTTTCCTTATGCAACATATATATTACATCAACATAAGAATAGATATTAAAATTTTTTTTTTTGTCGGTCCTGGGGCTTGAACTCTGGGCCTGGGCGCTGTCCCTCAGCTCTTCAGCTCAAGGCAAGTGCTCTACCACTTGAGCCACAGCGCCACTTCCTATTTTGTTTTTATTTACACTGTGCTTTCTTCAGTTTTAACATTTTGAGATAGGACTTCATAGCATAGTCTGTGCTCATATTGAAATCCTACTGAATTAGCCTCCAATGCTATGTATCACTTGCTTGATTTCAATAATAAATTTTAAGTGTATTTCTGATTGCAAATCTATTCCACTTGCAATTTACTCCAGAGACTATTTAGAGGCTCACCACAAGCAAGTAAACATTACTCACGTAATTTCCATACCATTTCTTCATTTGCCTCTTAACAGCTCTACATAAAGTCTATGTGTATGCTTCAAGCAACATGAGTGAATTTAAAAACTACCTCAGCAGATTCTGTTTGAATTATATAGGGGCAAGAGGGTGGGGAGAAAGGGAGTTGAAAGGGAACTTGGCCACAATAAAATGAAATTATTCTAGGATGTTTTCCCAAATGAGAAATTAAAAGAAGGAATAGTGATTATAATAATGATAATAATTAAAGAGAACCAGTAAAAATTTACTCAAGTTGAAAACTGTTAAGAAAATAATAGGACAAAATTACTCTTTTCTCAGGAGAACAGTTGTAATGAACACAAGAAAAGGTTAGTTAAGCTATTCTTTCACAATCTTCCTCTCTTACTCATGGGATCCTTGTAGAGTGCCAAATCAAGTCTTCTCAAATCTTAAATAAGTATTTTCTTTGAGCCTATCTATTAACTGAAGCTTTTCTTTCAAAATTAAATAAAATGTGATGAGAAAATAGTAAGTTAATAATAATGTTTGGTATATTGCTCCAATAGAGGTATTTGACAGAACTATGTGATTAAGGTACTGATGGTTTGAGCATTTTGTATAAACACTTCATAGAAAAAGAACATTTCAAATATTGAATCCTAGATAATGATATGGGTGCCAATAGATTTTGGAGGAAAATATACTTACTTTGATACATAAAAATAATGAGATTAGCTGGGCACCAGTGGCTCACAACTCGCTCAGATCTGAGGATCATGGTTCAAAGCCAGCCCAGGCAAGAAAGTCTGTGAAGCCCTTATCTATAATTATCACCAAAAAAAGTAAGTGGTGATGTGGCTCAAGTGGTAGAGCGTTAGCCTTGAGCTAAAGAGCTCAGGGACAGCACCCAGGCCCAGAGTTGAAGCCCCATGAGCAACAACAACAAAAAAGAGATTATTATAGAGTGGATTGAGCAACTATAGTAGCATACTAATGTACATACTAGCTGATGATATGTAAAATACACTAAAACAAAACTTGAATTTTTCTCATCATAGTTTGGGACCAAAAGTGTTTTGAATTTCAGGATTTTTCATATTATACTTTTTGAATAAAAGCAAGTTTAGGCATGAATGATTTGTTGCCTATACACCTAGGCTATATACCAGCTGAAGGTAATTTCATATAATAATTTTAGTGCACCTGTGTTTTAACTACAAACTGTTACATAAAATTAGCTGTGAAATTTTCCCTTGTAGCATCACTATGGTGCTCAAAATGTCTTGTAGCTTAGAGGATTTCAGATCTTAAACTTTCATATTGTGAATGTTTAATCTATATAAGATTTCCTCCAGCTATTCAGTATGGCTTATGTTTTCTTATAATTGAAGGCGGAAAAAAAAACTATAGTAAATACTATCAGACCAATTTAAGATTTGTATAACTTTATACATGAGAAAATGATACAACTACATTTTCAATTAATATTCCTTAAATCCCTGAGTACATATTTAAAGTTTGAATTGAAGGTGTGAACTTAAAAGGAAAATATTTCACAAATGTATTCACTGGCTTCATTATTCTAAAGCTTTTATCACAATAGTGCAGTGACTTGACAAGTCATTGTAGGCTAGTCATGATATTGGAGATATGGAGTTTGCAGTGGGGTTTGGGTGGACTGGGAAGACACATAGCTTCTCTACAGAGATGCCCCACTTTAGGCCACGTTAGTTGAGAAGGACCAAGTGATCATATGTTGCTATCTTTATAGAAAATTCAGTACTTCACAAAATAACTAATTTGTTTTAAGTTTTAAATAGCTCTGAAAATAATGTAATAATAGATACAATTTTTTAAATATTATTTTATTGTAAAGATGCTGTACAGAGGGGTTACAATACATGAGCAAGGAAAAGAATACATTTCTTGTCTAGCATTTTTACCCCCGCCCTTGTTCTATTTGAAACCTCAACAAATTATTGTTATTTTAAAACACTATGTCCTTAGATCTTTTTTTCTGTGTTTGTTTTCTAAACAGAGAATTCTGGAATCAAAATTGGCATTCATGTATCACAACAGTCTATTTTCAAGAGACATTAAATCCTAAAATAGATTTAGAATCATATACCACATGTCTAGAAAAGACACTGGCTTATATTTCTGTAGGAAAAAAAATTACTAAAACCTCTTATTTGCCTAAATGCATAAAAATGCTCTATCTCCTTGAGGATATTTCTTTATGTTTGGCAAGAAATAGGTAATACAGGGCTCTCTGATGGGAGTGGAAAGGAATGAGTTTGATCAATGAAGTCAATTATGGCCCCATTCCAAAGATATCTAGTCTTCTTTTCAATGATGCATAGTTGCTGGCACACCTGACATGCTCTCCAAATCTTTTCAATAAATAAGCAGGATACTTCAGAAGTGCATGGGCATGTTTCATGTTTCTCTCTCTCTCTCTCTCTCTCTCTCTCTCTCCCTCCCTCCCTCCCTCCCTCCCCTATTCTCTCTTCTCCCCACTCTCCTTTCATCCCTTGTCTTCTCTCTCTTCTCTCCTTTTCTCCCTCCCTTTTACAGCTTTTCTGGGTCCCCAGCTGATTTCTTTGCAAGGTTAGTTGCTAATACATTCCTAGCACCCATGCATTATTAATGCTCACTGCTCTCCAAGGTGGCAGTGACAAATAGGAAGCAAAACCTACTGACTAGTGGGGAATGTACTTTTTAGTCACACTTGAATTTTTCAATCCATTCTGCTTGTTGAGGATTTTTCAGTTGTTTCTGTGTCTGAATATGCCTTTATATCCCTCTTCCCCCTTCATCCTTCCCCAGCCTTTGAGACTTCAAATCTAAAGTCATTCACGTAGCAGAGGAAGGCTTATACGTTGGGCTTTGCAAAAGAGTAGAGTATAAAGGTACTTACAAATTGTAATGGTCTTTGATGATCTTCAAAGCAAGGAGTCATTGTTTCTCCTTAATGTGTTGGATTTTATTTCAAACATTAATACAGTCTACTATTTTTAAATAGATTATGCTAAATCTAGTGTTCCCAGAAATAATACCAAGCATGCAGCATGAAAAACATTGATTTTTAATGTGCAGATTTATCTCTTCAGATATAAAATTGTATCTGATAAGTACATTCTGAGATGTTTCTTGTGTACTATAAATTCCACTAGCAGTTTTACTCCATTCATCTCAGAATTACTTCACTTAATGAATCACACCTTTATACATGTGCTGATGAGCTTGTAGAACATGTGGTTTGAAGCTGAGCAGAGTGGCTCAGGCCTGTAATCCTAACTACATAGAAGGTGGATATTGATAAAACTGGGATTCTAAGCCAGTCTTGGTAAAAACTTCAAAAGAACCCCTTCTCAGTTGATAAATATGGCTGAAGTGGTACCTGTCATCCTTGGTACAATGGGAGGCTGAGATTATATTCTAAGCAAACTCAGATGAAATAAAAATTACACCATTCTATCTTAGTTAAGAAGCCTGGTTTTGAACTTTACAACTTTGGTGGGGAGGGGGGAGGATTGGGGGGGGGAGTGGAGTCTGGGAAGGGATGGGAAGGGGAAACAAAGGAGGAGGCTGCAATGCTTGATAAGAATTGTAGAGGAGATGGGGAAAAACAAGTCGTTTAAGGATACAGGTGGACCTGTTGCAACAATGAGAAGTACAAGTTGTCATGTCGAAAACGAGCTTTACAATGTTGGTGGGGGGGGGACAGAAAGCGGAGAGGATTGGGTGGGGGGCTGGGAAGGGATGTGAAGGGGAAACAAAGGAGGAGGCTGCAGTGCTTGATAAGAAATGTACGCATTAACCTGCCCATGTAATTGTAACCCCTCTGTACAGTGTGTTCACAAAAAATTTAAAAAAAGAAATGTACTCACTATCTTGCCCATGTAATTGTAACCCCTCTGTATAGTATGTTCACAATAAAAAATAAAAATTAAAAAAAAGAAACCTGGTTTTTTACAGCCTGTTACCCTGATGCATAAAATAGGAGACTCACATTCCATGCCTGCTCTCAGGCAAACAGTGAGACCCTATTTCAAAATAATATCATATGAAATAATATTATATTAACAATGCAAAGCCTTGAGTTCAAATCTGAGCACTAGAAAAAGAAAATACACTATCAATATATGAATATTTTTCATAGTGAACAAAATAATTTTAATTCTCTCAGCATTTAGAGAATGAAAGAAGCAATGGTAGCATTGTATTTTTTTCCTAGGAAGGAGGGAAGGTATAAAATATATTTCTGGATTTATTCCTTCTAATTAATATCTATATAAAATATTTCACATTTTTCTACTTAATATTTTTTACTTAATACTGTAGGTGACTTCTATATATTATCATTAAATATGACAAATGTTCCACAAGACAGGTATTATTCTACCTGTTTTAAAATTAAAAATATAAACTGAGACAGTGGAACAAGTGGAACAAGTTTGCAGCAAATACATTAGTGGGAAAACTAAAACAGAACTAAGTCATTGTGATGTCAAATCTTGTGCTGTCCAACACATTAGTATCTCCATTTTAGAAGGTAAATTCCTTCACTCTAATAGCATTAGATTTGAGTTGTATGTTTGTTTAGTAATAACAAGGGCTCATGAGACTATGGGTTTTATAAGTTCATTTATAGGTGGATAACATTGACTTAAACCCACTTAAAAAGAGTTTTCAAACATGGATAATTGGCCAAAAAGCATGACTTTTAAATACAAGTTCTGTTAGAGCACATTATGTGCTTAGCTCTGCCACGTGTATTGAGCCATGAAAGAACTAGCTGAAGTAATTAGTACTCTGTTAAAGGTGAGCGTTAAATTAATACTTACACATAATTATAGGATCAGGTATTTTACAAGTGAAGAGTGCAAGTAAAAGAAATCTCTTGGATTTGCCAGCATGAGAAATAAGTATGTTGGGTATCTTAAAGTGAATATGACACAATGTAAGAAGAGTTATTTACCTAAACATAATTCTTGTACTGCTTTTCCACATAACTGATAGCATCAGGAGATATTCTTGTATATTCAGAAACCTTCTAGAATATTTTTGCAATTTGAACTTTGGAATCATTTTTACAATAAAGGTGAAATTAGCATGGTCATTTTCAGATCAAAATGCATACTTTCTTTTTTGTTTTGTTTGTTTTCCTACATTATTACCTGGAACTCCAAATATCTCTATTTTAGTATCAAAAACATTTTCACAGCTGGGCATTTATGGCTTACTTGTGTAATCTACATAAGAGGCCAAGTTCTGAGGTTCAAGGTTCAAAGCTAGCCCAGACAGGAAAGTCCATGAGACTTTTACCTCCAATTAACCACCAAAAAACTGTGTTACTGTGGCTCAAAGTGGTCGTGCATTAGCATTGAGCAAAAATCTCAGGGACAATGCTCAGGTCCTGAGTTCAAACCCTATGACGTTACTAATCAAGTAATAAATGGTGTATGATAGGCTCTGAACCACTGTCAAAATATATGAAATGTCATTTTCCAATAGTGATACTAGAGTAACAAGACCTAGTGTTTGTAGTTGTGACCCCAAACCCCACACCTCTTTGAATATATATGTGAAAAAAATCCTTTTAACTCAAATTATACCTTAAGTGAATAGATGTCAATCCAAACCCTACTGGTTCACACTTGTGATCCCTAGCTACCCAGAAGGCTGAGATCTGCAGTGTTGTGGTTCAAAGCCAGTTTGGACAGAAAAATCCATGAGATTTCCTCTCTTTACATTGTTGTCACATGCTCACTGTCAAGCAAGAACTTGAAGTTCACTTTTTACAGAGAGCCTAACTCTAATGATGATTTTTCCCACTTCAGCTGTCTATAATCAGAATCTTGTGTTTCTTTATTTTACTGTATTGTAATGTACCTACAGAGCTGTATTAAGTGCTATTGAGTGTCTCTACCCCATCCCCGCAAAGACCCTCAAACCATAAGCCTTATGACTATCTTACATCCTGTAAGTCTGTGGTGCTTGAACATATTTATCAAATCAATGTGTGACTTGAGGTTGGGAATGATGGCTCATGCTTAAAATCCCAGCTACTTGTGAAGCAGAGAGCTAGAGAATCTTGAGGACAATCAGAAGAGAAATTTAGCAAGAAAACATCCTAACCAACAAGCCAGACTATATTTTAGACATAGCTAGGAAGACTTTGGTTCAAGGCTGGGTCTAGGCTAAAACTACAAGATATTTTCCAAAAAGTAACTAAATAAAAAGAGGCCTGGGGGTTGTAGCTCAAATGGTAGAACACCTCTTTTTTTATTTTATTTTTTATTTATTTTTAATTGTGAAAATACTGTACAGAGTGGTTATAATTACATGAGCAAGATAATGAGTACATTTCTTATCAAGCATTGTAGCCTCCTCCTTTGTTTCCCCTTCCCATCCCTTCTCATCCTCCCCCCTGCCCACCCACCCAATCCTCCCCCCCACCACCAAAGTTGTAAAGTTTGTTTTCAACATGACAACTTGTACTTCTCATTGTTGGAATGAGTCCACCTGTATCCTTATTTAAACGACTTGTTTTTCTCCTTCCCCTCCACAAATTATACAGACATCAAATACAGTGAAAGCAGGGGTTATACTGTGGGGGAGGGCCATACAAAGCAACAAAGAAATAATCTTATAAATGCGTTAGAAACAATAGCATGAAAAAAAAAAACATTTGAATACATATCTTAGGGTTCATTTTCCTAACATTACCTTATCTTACCTTTTCTGCTTGACTCATATATATACTAGATATTGCAAATAAGCGAAACCATGGGACCTATGTTTCTTTGGGCTTGGCTTACTTCACTTAACCTCCATCAGAAAGAATGGCATTGCCCCATTTGTTAGGAAATGGAAAGACTTGGAAAAAATTATCTTAGGTAGAACACCTCTTCAAAAGCATATATACTGTACTATTCAAACACATATACTGTCATATACATATATGACATACATACATTCATAGTGGGATTTTCCTCAGCTGAACTAGCTTTCTTCCTTTCTCATGTTTGTAAGAAAAGAGCAGCTTCCCTGTGGCAAGTAAATTGTTCTGATTTTTCCGCTCTCAGGGTTTTATTAGAATTGTTAGAGTGATTAAGAAAAGTAAGAGTGATTAAGAAAAGTAAGTTTGGGGCTGGGAAGGTGGCTCAGTGGTAGAGCGCTTGCCTTGCATGACTGAGGCCCTGGGTTCGATTCCTCAGCACCACATAAGCAGAAACTAAAAAGCCGGAAGTGGCTCTGTGGCTCAAGTGTTGGAGCGCTAGCCTTGAGCTGAAGAGCTGAGGGACAGTGCCCAGGCCCAGAGTTCAGGCCCCACGACCGGACCCAAAAGAAAAGAAAAGTAAGTTTGAAACACATAATGAACTAAATGTCCTAATGTTTAATGCCTTGTTCTTCAAAATTCTTCCAACTAAACACTCACTTGCAGTTTGTTATGTGATCTTAAAAATGAAACAAGGAGCTGGGTGCCGGTGGCTCACGCACAGGCGTGAGCTACTCAGGAGGCTGAAATCTGAGGGTCGAGATTCAAAGCCAGCCTGGGCAGGAAAGTCCGTGAGACTCTTATATCCCATCAACCACTAGTAAATCGGAAGTGGAGCTGTGGCTCAAGAGGTAGAGGGCACGCCTTGAGCTGAAGAGCTGAGGGACAGCGACTAAGCCCAGAGTTCAAGCCCCACGACAAAAAGAAAAAAAAGAAACAGGGAAAAAAATACATGAACCCCATGTGTGTAGGTGTTTCACACCTATTGATAAGTAAAAATACCTGCTGTTCTTCTATGGGCAAACAGATATGAGAGAAATGAGGGAATGTAGAAGGTGTATGAGAACAAAATGACAACTGGTGGATATTTGAATTATTTTCAAACCTTTGCTACCTTTTTCTCTCACTGTTTCAGCATCCCGAATGTTCTTTCACTAAAAGCAAAGAGTTCAGGTACGCAGAATAGCAAATAAGATCCATATTTTTAAATTCTGTTATGTGCGTAGATTTAATCATTACTTGTCATGATTCAGATATTAAGAAATCATCACTATTAGAGTGTCAATAATATGGAAAACCAAGGATCAGAGCAGAATGGAGCCCTATTCTTTTCAATTCTCAGAAGTTCATTTTAATTAAAGCTTCAAAATATTAACTATTAACTATTAACTACAGGTGTTACTTTGTAAACCATTGTGCCAAATATCCTCCAAAATATCATCATAACTTCAAGGAAAATTATCTAATGTTGTCAAACAACAATATTTATTGCTGGGAAGAACAAAAGTTTGTTTTTCTTTTCTTTCTTTCTTTTCCTTGATGTTCAAGTCTTATTTTTCTTCAGTTATGGTTTTGTTTTTGTGGGTTTTCACCCTATAGTTATAAATGTTCTCAAGTGCAGACACATCAGAACTTGAGGCAACTTTGAGATATCTCTTCTACATAAAACTTCAGTAAAAAGAAAAAAACTTGAATGAAAACAGCAAAGAAGTCAGTATTCTCATTAAGAAGCTACAATATTGACAAGCTATCTTACCTCTAAATTATAAATATCTGCATATACTTTTGAATGTTATATAATTCTACTAAGTATGTGTGAATGTGTGTGGCATTTTTCTGCTCCTCCCTTTTCTATCAGAGGACACTATTCTTCAGTTTCTTTATCTATGACTCATCCAGGCATAAATCGGGATGGATAGATGGAGGGAGAGAGAGAGAGACAGATAGACAGAAAGACAGAGAGGGAGACAGAGAGACAGAGACAGAAGTACTCAGAGAAACAGAGACAGAGACAGAGACAAAAACAGCCGTCTATATATTCACAACCACAAAAACCATGGGTTTATGAAGAAAAGTAATAAAATAAGCATTTGAAGGAGACAATTGTAAAATATGCTATTCATATGTACTTTGATGTGTATTTAGCCAGAACATTTCTTTCCTTAGTGAAGTTTATTATACAAGTCCTTGGAAATGTTACGAAGGATTGGTCCTAATATCTTTCAGCATCCCATTTCTTCTGATTTATATTTTTAAAGAATGTATTCTGATATTATTTGCAACACTGGCATATGTATCTGCTAAAAGTTACCCAGTTTGAATGTTTTTCTTTTATTTAAGGTAATAGCACTGATTTTATGGTAACAACAATGTTAACTTGGGTAGGTGATATTTATTGAGCAATCAATTATATATAAAATCAACATATACCATGCAATTGTATGTATTCCTTAATCTTTACTGTACACCAAAGGGACTCACCACTACTAGCACATACCAGAATTAAGTAGTGTATTTCCAGAGCCCAAATCCATTATGAACATATAGTCTTTGGCACTCTGGATCAGCTGTGAAAGTGCAGAAGGCACACTGCAGACATGCCAAGAAATTCTCCGTTCCTTAGGTAAAAGGTTTAATAGTATATTTATCCTGCATTTAACCCAGTGATTTTTGTCATAATCTCAAGAGAAGATTCCCATTTAGTTAATAAATTATTTAGTTCTTATGATTACTTTAATATAACAGAGTTGCTTATACACTACCCAATTGCTTGTGACCTCTACTTGAGGTGCTTCAGGTACTTTTTTATTCTTTCTGAGGTATGTCAGACAACATTTTATCAATAAAAATAAAATGATACAGTGTGGCTATATGAGTTGGTCCAGCACATGGAGTTGTATATGACTATAATACAAGGGATTACTTTGCAGTATTTAGGCCTCTATTTGTACATATTACACTAGCAAACATAATTAGGATAATCATACAATTTATGGTCCAAGCTACAATAATTTTGTGCGTTAAAGAGGCATTATTAATACCCCAAGAGAAAAGGCATTAAACTGGATACGTTTCATGACAAATAAATGGTCACTAATCTATCTCATGATGCCACCAAGGAAAGCATCACATTTTAGTTTAAATTTGCGTTGATCACTGAAAAAAAAATACATACTTCAGGGAAAAATCCAGTTGGATCTATGTAAGCTTATTAAGCTCTAGACAATAAATAGGAATGAAAAAAGGACATGTTAAGTTTGTGCTTTTCTCATTACAATGTGTTTTACATTACATAAAACAATAAAATCTAATAATGTCTGGATAAATAACTTTATATTGTCTTCCATCTAATGTTAATTATTTATTAAGGACCTTTATAAAGCAATAGAACATTCATTAATATCATCCTTCATGTAATTATTGACTAAGAATTATTAATGTTTTGAATATTGAGGAACAAATGCAAGGGCTTCAAGAATGAGGAAGATAAAGGGGCAACCTTCAAGAGGTGACAAAATAGTAAGAGAAACATATAGTAACAATGAGCATATGTATAATATTTTTATTTTTTAACTTTGCAAAGATTTTCCTCTTTTAAATAGTATTTAAGGATGTAAACAAAGAATTTTCAATTTAATATGTCAATTTATGAGGATATCGTAATCAGTGTCCTTCCATTATGCTCCCTACACTCCATTCCATTCTGTCTGTCCTACCCAACTCATTATGTTACCTGGTTCTATTAACACATAAGTGCTAGCATTTTACTAGTCCACTATTCTTCTTTCCATTTATTTGCCCCCCTTCTCTTAAACTTCACCTCCTCACAAATAAACACGTTTCAATTTGTTTTGGCATATACCATACATGCATCAGTTATATTGTGCATACATGCATTTTTTCTCCTTTATATGTTTTTATATATGCTGATAATTTAGATCTAACTTCCAAATATGAGAGAACACATTTTTTAATTTGTTCATGGAGATGAAGTGATTATATAAATTTCATGACTTAGCTAAAGTCACAAATACATTTTAAACTTCACAGAACAAATTGTCATTATCATGGTCTATAAAACTTGTTAACTCTACAAACATTGACAATGCAAGTATTTCTTCCAAAGTAGGTGATATGTACATTTTTTTTCCTTTTGCTTAGTGTAAGCTGTTCCACCTTTCTCTCTCATTCCCTCCCTCCCATCGCTGCCCTTGAGTTGCTTACTTTACTTTCGTCAATGTCCAGTGCAGCTGATGGCCCCCTCTGCTGTATTTATCATCTGTTTCCTTCTGGTTCTGTGCCCTCCCCCTAGCTTCCCTTATATGTGCACATGTATGTACCATATGTGTATATAAATACATACATACCTATATATATACCATATATATGGAAATAGATATGGCATATACATGAACAAAAAGTCATCTAAAAACAATACAAGAAATCAAGAAGAGGATCTTTGTTTCTTGAGTCCTATTTACTTTGCCAATCTCATTGCATTTTGAATTTAACATCCACATATCAAGGCGACTACATGCTGTTTGTCTTTCTTATCTTGGCTTATTTTGTGCAACGCGATTTGTTCTGGTTCCATCCATTTCCCTGTGAATGCCATTATTTTGTTCTTTCTAATGGTTGTGTAATATTCCATTGTATATAGGTACCACAATTTATGGAGCCATTCATCTGTAGTGGTGCATCTGGGTTGTTTTCATATATTGGCTATTGTGAACAGTGCAGCAATGAACATGGAGGTGCAGGTGCCCTGTATCTGGTTCCTGTTGCTCAGTTAAGATGTCTAAGAGTGATATGGCTGGGTCTTATGGAAGGTCTATATTTAGTTTCATGAGGAACCTCCAGACTGCTCTCCAGAGTGGTTGTATTAGTTTACATTACTATCATCAGGGCAGTAGGGTTCCTCTTTCTCTTCATCCCCACCATCATTTGTTATTGTTTGAATTTAGGATAGAGGCCATTTAGACTGGAGTAAAGGGTTGTTTTTATTTGCATTTCCTTTATGTCCAGGGATGATGAACATTTCCTTATGTGTTTCTTTGCCATTTTTTTCTTTTCTACTGAGAAGTCTCCCTTTAGTTCCCATGCCCATTTAATGATTGGTTTCTTAGATAGAGGAGGGATTAGTTTCTTGAGTTTCCTGTATATAATGGATATTAGGCCTTTGTCTGATAGATTACTGGTAAATATCTTTTACCAATTGGTTGGCTCTCTTTCTACTTTGGTAGCTATGCTTTTAGCTGTGCAGAAACTTTTTATTTTAAGGTAGTCTCATTTGTTGAGTCTCTCTACAAATTGTTGTGACCCTGGGCCTCTGTTCAGGAAATTCCTGCCTGTGCCTATATGTCCTAGTGTCTCTCCTACTCTGTCCTACAGTAGTTTCAGGTTTGGTGTTGAGATCTTTAATCCATTTTGAGTTGATGTTAGTGCATAGTTACAGGCTGGGGTCCACTATTAGTTTTCTGCATGTGGCTGCCCAGTTTTCCCAGCACCAATAGTTGAAAAGTCTATGTTTCTTCAACTGTATGTCCTTTGTTGAATATCAGATGACTATGAATATGTGGTTTTATTTCTAGGTCTTCTCATTTATTCCATTGGTCTTCAGGTCTATTTTTGTGCCAATACCAAACTGTTTTTGTTAATATGGCTCTATAGTAGAGCTTGAAATTTGGTATTGTAATACCTCCTGCATCACTTCTTTTCCCTAGAATTGCTTTGGCTATTCTAGGTCTTTTCTGAGAGAGCACATGTATTTTATGGACATTTCCTGACAAAAGCAATGATATAAATATGTTATGTTAAACATGAAGCAAAACTAAACAGAGAGTGGCCTTATCTTCATGAACATGACTAATAGCTAACTTGAAGAGAGTTGAAGAGAAAAACATATTTAAAAAAGTTTACAGACAAATGAAAAGCAAATGTTTTTATCTACAAATGTATAATGCATTGATAAGATGTTCAGTGAATTAAAAATGAATAAAGAATTTTACTTCCCCATGTATTTCTCAACTCTGAGAACTTTAACTGACTTAAAGACTTTCTATGACAAATAACATGTTTGGAAATCAAAGATTACAAGTTTAAAAAAAATGAGCTGTAAGCACTTTGTATACTTACACTTTCTATGGGATCTGGAATTGCAATTATATAAAACAGCAAAGGATGGAGTCTCGGATAAGGCAAGACTCCATGAAAAGCTATCTTTTATCCTCTCTGCCACAGTTTCTGACTTCTGTAGCATTATTGAGACCAAAAAGAGAACAGGAATATATATAGAAGAACCAAGCAAAGAGAGTCAAAATGGATACATACATTCATTAAGTGAACTATCATTGAGGCTGCTAAGGTTTTGAATATTTATCATTAGAAAAAAACTAATGAGACATAAATATGTACATATTTTATTTTATGTATATAATTATGTACATGTCAGATGTGTGTGCATATATATATACATGTAAAACCTCTGGTGTTTTACTAAAATTAAAACATTGAATATACAAAGAGGAAACAATGCTTTCATATCTTAAAAATCTATACTCACAAATTACTCAACAAACTATTTTTTGCAATTTTAAATGCATATCAAATTGTTTATTTCACAGATCTTTTCAACTCATTTTTCCAAGCACATGATTTCTGAAACTGCCATAATCCCAAGTCTTCTATGCACATTTTTCTAGCAACTTCCCAGGAAAAATTCTATCAAATGCTGCTCTAAAATAGCATGAATAAATGACTTTTTACTTTGTCCATGTGATCTTGCTGATGGAGGTGTTAGTACATGGGGAGTTATTACCATAATGATTTGATAAGTATTACCCCCACAAAGCTCCAGCTGATGTCAAAGAAGTGTTAAGTAGCTATATAAAAGTTTGAGATGAGTGAACTGGTAAAAAGGACAAATGCTAGTCAAAGGCAGTCCCATATTTATCGAGTACAAATGACCAATAGATACAGAAGAAATGCTCAACATCTCTGGTTATAAAGCAAATGCGAATCAGAACTACATTGAGATTCTACTTCATCCTCGTTAGAATGGCCATTATCAAGTAACAAATGCTGATGAGGATGAGGCCAAAAAGAAATCCTAAAACACTGTTGGTAGGAATGACAACTTGTCCAACCAATCTTGAAAGCAGTGTGGAGTTTTCTTATACAATTAAACATAGAACTACCTTATGATTCATCATTTCTACTCCTGGGCATTTATCCAAAGGATTATAAACCAAGATACATTAAACCCACCAGCACAACCATAATTATTACAGGACTATTTACAATAGCCAAGGTATTGAAGCAGCCCAGATGCCTCCCAATGGATTAAAGGATCCTCAGCCATTGGAAAGAATGGCATTATACTGTCTGTAAAAAATGGAAAGACTTGGAAAAAATGGGTTAAATGATGTAAATCAGGCTCAGAGAGACAAAGGATGCATGTTTTCCCTTATATATGGAAGCTAGATTTAGGTTACATTTACGTTACATTAAGTACATTGTAAGTATGCAAGTGTATACAAATATATTAACGAAAATATGGTAGATTCAGGGGAGATCTCAAAGAGAGTAGTTCCTTAGAAAACCCAAATCAAACTTCAGCAAAATCAGACACCAGGAATCAGGTACACAAAAGGGGTTTTGGGGGAACAAGTGAAAAGGGATAGACATGAAGAGGAGAAGAGGGGAAAATGCAGACAAGAATCCAGTGTATATCCTTCAAAATTAAGAATGAAGAAGGTGTGAGTATGGAAGGGCTGGGTTACGATATTGAAAATATTGATTAAGGTATACTGTATTAATGTATTTCTTTGTTCAATGGTTATTCCTTTGTACAACTATTTAAAGATAATAAAAAGGAGCTAATTATAAAGAAATAAAGATACAAACAAAAATCAAAGAGAAAGAAATTTAATGAGAAGAAGGTAGGGGAAAGCAACAGAAGTGGTGATACTGATAAAGAAGCATTGTACTCATAATCTGTCTTCTGTAATCGTACCCTGGTACAATATTCTTTTAAAAGAAATATCCAATTAACTTCAGATACATTGGAGTTAACAAGTAAATTTCTTGAAAGAAAACCGTTTAACATCTTAAATATCTCTCTGTAAATGTATTTGAATAAAATAACTAACCTGAGTTTGAAGGAAGAAAAAAAAATTGAATGGAGGTTTAGGGAAGGCTTAAGAAAAATATGCTAATGTTACACACACAAGGAAAGAGATTCTAGGTTAAGTATAAATACATGAGTTACAGTAAATGGAACTCATAAAGTTAGGCATTTAATTTATAGCATTGAAGATGAGTTAAGTTCATTTTGAGATAAAAATTAATTAAAACATTAAATCAATGCACAAAATAAGAGAAACACTGGAATTATGAATGGCTCTTTTTTCCTTTCTTACTGTATCCTATCACTCAGCAAGGCTACTTGCTTCACTATACATTTTTAATTTTCATGCAAATGACCCTTAAGTTTATATTTGTTAACTAAATACCATTAAAATATCTATGCCTAAATATATGTAAAACTAACTATATCATTTTAAATTATCACAAAGAAAGTGCAAAATTTCTGAGTCAACAAGTGAAGCTTTCATGTTTATACCCAGGTGGAAGAAGTTCCAGTAACCCACCCCCACCCCAATTGGTTAATAACCCTGCTTTCCATCCAGTCATGGGAGTTGGGAGTTAGGTCTGACACTTAGCCTTTCCTTTGCCCAACCCAAAATTACCAAGTTCTATTAAAAAAAAAACTCTAATAATCTGAAAAAAAATTGCTACTAGTTGCTAATTCTTATTACCCTAAGCAGTTGAGTGGCTGAGATCAGGATGGTAACAGTTCCAAGTCAACCTTGGCACAAAAGCCTTGGAGGTTCTATCTCAATGGTAGAAATTATAATGGCATGTGCTTATCATACCAGTTATCATGGGAAGTGTGGGATAGGAGGATTGTGTTCCTGGTGCCTCCCCCAACAGAAACTGAGATCTTGCTGCAAAACACACTTAGTAAAAGAGACCTGGAGCCACAGAAAACCTGAGGAACAACTGCATAGCAAGCATGAGTCCCTGAGTTCATATCCCAGTAGTGAAAAATAAAAAAAAAGATGGAGAGAGGGATCTTTGTCAGCTTTTTGTCAACCAGCAGCCTAATAGCCAGAATATACCAGAAGCTCAAGATATGAAACCAAAGAATCACCAACTCAATTATTAAACGGACATAGAAGCTAAATAATGACTTTGCAGAAGAAAAAGGGAGAATGACCAATATATATATATAAATAAATACTCAAAAGCCAGGCACCAGTGGCTCACACCTATAATCCTATTAACTCAGGCAGGAAAGTCTGTGAGACTCTTATCTCCAATACACCACTCAGAAAAAGCAAGAAGTAGTGCTGTGGCTCATATGGTATATTGCTGACCTCGAACAAAAGAAGCTCAGGGACGGAGCCCATGTCAAAAGTTTAAGCCCAGGACCAGCAATAAATAAATAAATGAACAAATGAATATACTCATAAAGGAAATGCAAATCAAAACTACCCTGAGATTCCACCTCACCCTAGTTAAAATGGCCATCATCAAAAACACAAAGAACAACAGATGCTGACATTAACCTGGGGAGCCCTAATACACTATTGATGGAAAGCAATTTGGAGATTCCTAGTGAACCTACACTTAGAACTGCTCTGTGATCCATAATACCACTCTTGGGTATTTATCCAAAAGATTGTAAGTCAAGTTACAGTAAAGCCACGTGCACAGCCATGATCATAGTTGCACTATCCACCGTAGCCAAAGTATGGAAACATCCCAGATGCTCTCAATGGATGAATGGATCAAGAAAATATTGTATATATACATTATATACCTTTTTTCATCCATTGGGAGGAATGTTGTTATACCATTTACAATAAAATGGATGGACTTCAAAAAATATGTTAAGTAAATCAGGCCCAGAGAAATAAAGGATGCATGCTTTCTCTCATATGTGCAAGCTAGAATTAATTTATAAATGGACAAAAAAACACCTGCAGGTTTGCATGAAAATATTCACAAATGAATTTATTGAAGTATTTTCAGGGGAGAATTCAAATGGTATAATTCTTTAGAAAAATTCACAAAATGAATACCAGGAGACTGTCACTTGAAAAGTGTGTGTGAGAGATGAAAGGGGAAAGGGTAGACAAAATAAGACCAGAAGGAGAAAGAATTTAATCATAATATTCAATGTATATCCAATGAAACTAAGAAAATGGATGGTAGGGGTTTGGTCAGGAGGGATACAGGAAAATGTTAAGAGAAGTGGCATCAATCCAGATACATGCTATTTGTAAACTGATTTGTTGAATGGGAACTTCTTTGTTCACCTATAAATATAACAAAAAATAAATATAGCACAAAAATCAAAAAATGGAAAGCATTCACTTCTCTCTTTTTTCATTTCTATTCCCTATTCTAGCTGCTTTCCTGTTTTCCTTTCCAGTGTTTCCACATTTTTGTCTTCTAATTCATTGTTTCCTAAAATCTTTTGTTCATTGAAGGTATAGTGATCTCAAATAAACACAATATAGTCATATTTCTATTTTAAAGTTTACAATAGCTTTTTAATGCCGAACAAATTTTTTTTTGGGGGGGGGTGGCGGTCAGTCATGGGCTTGGCCTGGCACTGTCTTTGAGATTTATTTTTTATTTTTATTTTTTGGTTCAAGTCTAGTGCTCTAACACTTAGAGCCACAGTTCCACTTCTGGTTTACTGGTGGTTATCTGGAGATAAGAGTTTCAAGAACATTCCTGCCCAGGCTGTTTTTGAACTGCCATCCTCGGAATTCAGCCTCTAGATTATCTAGGATTATAGGCGTGAGCCACCAGCACCCAACAAGACTAAAATCTTTATCTAGAAAACTACCTGAATTGAACACAGTTAAAACCTTAGTCTATATCACTTCCTTTGAGTAAAGCTACTTTGATGATTCAGGCAAAGTGCAGAGTCAAAAAAAAAGTGTGTACTTCACTCAATGATACTTTTATTCTATATATGGCACCAACCAAGCCCTCTGCTCAGTCTTTTTTTTTTTTTTTTTTGCCTGCTTCTCATTTTGCTTCCTTTTAACCTCCTATCTCTCCAGTAGTTCCTACTTGATTTTCAGATCTTAGTCAGATGGTCTTTCCTCAGGAAACTTTTCTGACTGCCCCCTTCCAGGGCAGATCCTACATAAGCTAATTTCTTATGTTTCTTTCAGAAAACTTTTCACAATTAGCATATGCCTAGATATGCATATATATGCTTAACTCAGTTTTGTTAAATTGTTAGATTATGTTGGTCAAAATTGTTACCATTAATCAAAAAGAGCTATACATATTTCATTAAAACATTTTCAAAACATTCAATTCAATTATTCATACTTCAAGTGTGTCATAGTCATATGCGGCTACTTGCTACTACATTGGACCATAACAGATTTCTAGCATTGCAGAAAGTTCTACTAGACGTTATTGGTTTGACTATAAGCTCTGTGAAAATAGAGTCAATTTCTCTTAGCTCAACCTTAAAATCTAAAAAGTAGAGTCAATTTCACTTTGCCTAACCTTAAAATATCGAAACTATTACATTGGGCTCCTGATAAAGGGAATTTTTCCCCCAAATCTTCATTCATGTTTTAAAAGTCTATATTACTAAATGATTTTATATAAATCATTTTGGAGGCAGGTGAGGGTGCCTATTGTCTCAGCTGTTTGACAGGAGAATCATTTGTGTCCAGGAAATCCAGACTGATCTAGGCAACACAGTGCTACCCTGAAGATAGATAGATAGATAGATAGATAGATAGATAGATAGATAGATAGATAGATAGATAGATAGATAGATAGATAGATAGATCTCTGTATATAATTTGATACTTCCTGAAAATCTACTCATACTGATATGATTATCATTTCCTACATCGTACAATGAGATGTATTAAAACAGTATAAGTCCTATGGATTGTTCCCAAATCTGACTGTAGGTAATAATGATTTAGTAACACCTCAAGATTAAGAACCTCTGACATTTAAGGGCAAACAATTATCTTCAAGTGTTCCTAAATTACAGCTACTTCTCCTTTTAAATTACAGTATCACCTTTTTCATGTGTAGATTGATCATGGGCCAATTGGCTCACATCCCTATCTCTAAATCAAGCCTGTCCTGGTAGAGCTAGCAGGTTGCAGGAGGAATTAGAAACAAGGCCAAAAAAGCTCATCTGAAGACATTCATTCTATTATAATTTGATTCGGAATACCTGACAGTCTGTCACCTCAGCAGGAGGGACTACAGTGTGATCCACCTGAGAATCTCCTTTCTCTTTCCTTCTACTTTCAAACCACACTTTCACATTGAAATGTAGAGAACTTAATGAAAGAAAAACAGTTATTTATATGAGTTTGGCATCCAAATTTCTGACCAATTTGAAATAAATGGAACTGTGAAAGAAATCCTCAGATATGATATCTGACTTACCTAGGACTAAACACAGTCTGGCATTTTTTCCAGGCACTGAGATGGTAACCTTGATAAACATTCTGAATGAAACTCAGAATCACAGTGATGTCAAAGAAATCTAAACAATTAGAGGATATGAGGCAATTTTTAAAAAGAGATTATAGTTTTGAATGAAACTCAGTATAACATTGTGTTCAAAGGAGGGTAATAACTTACAAAGATGTCAAGGTATCCATCACTTTTGTATAAAGTAGTAGCTCTTTAAAAATCTAATATAAATAGGGAGAGGATTCCTATCACAAACTCTGCTTCCAAAACCCTCCTATCATTGCAATATGATTTAAAAAAAAAAGAAGACAAACTGAGAAACAAAAAGAAATTGGGAGCATCTTGCATCATGGCATTCAAATGGAAATGCCAATGGTAATGCATAGGTTTACAAATTGCGTGTGCCTATAATATATATGTACATATATTCATAAAATATCCATATAATTATATGCATATGCATATAGTACATATTTTAGATATGGAAAAGAACTTCAATATGTAAAGGGAAAACAATTCAAGAAATATGGAAATCTAATTATAATTGAATATTCTGATTTTTAAAAAAGGATTATCAGTTAACTCTCACCTCTCTAGATTGCTGATTATCTCTATACATTATATAAAGGTTTATTCTACATAAATGATACTTTATGTTGATGTTATTAAATAATGTTAGCTTATGTTCCTTAATTTAATTAGTAAGTCCGTATACAACTAACATTTTGAAAAAATAAATTGTAAACAACCTGTAATATTAAATATACTATTAACTGCATTGTTCAATCTTTAATATTAAATATATATTTGGCTGGCAATGTGGCTTAGTGGTAGAGTGCTTGCCTACCATGCATGAAGCCCTGGGTTTGATTCCTCAGTACCATATAAACAGAAAAAGCAGTAAGTTGCACTGTGGTTCAAGTGGTATAATGTTAGTCTTGAGTAAAAGAAGCTTAGGGACAGTGCACAGGCCCTGAGTTCAAGCCCCAGGACTGGCAAAATAAATAAATTAAATAAATAAATGAAATACATATATATGGAAGGAAGAAGAAGGGATATGGCATGTGGTAAACAGTCTAGTCCCACTTGAGTAGCCACCAGGCTTTATAAACATTGCAAATAAGCCTAACATGTGGTATATAAAATTAGAAATGAGGGTTTGCAAATCAACAATTTTTAGATTTAAAGTGTTATTCTGATGATGACTAGAAAAATCACTGCACCTTTACTACTCTTTTATCTAGAATAGGAGTCTTCTCATTTTCCAAGATTTGATGAAAGTAACATACATAAAAACACATATCACATTGTAAATCCATTTTAATCACCAATTAAATAAAAATACTGTGGAAAGAAAGGAATTATGTTTTCCTATTGGTAATTTATTGGATGATTTGAGAAGACTTAAAGCAATAATAGTTCTTTAATATGTGCTTGTCTATCCTAATAAACTATGTATTTAAATTTTACAGAAATTATTTAAATTTTACATATGGCACATCAAACATGAATAGGAATCAGTGCAATTTTAATTCTGAGGAGTGTTTTCCAATATTAATGAATATGTTTCAGAAGTTAGTTACTTATTTAAACTAGTGATCTTTTTTTTTACTAACTTAAGAAAGTCTAGAGATAAAAATGACATCAAAGATTTTAAGCAGTATATCCTTTCTTAGCTTTTCAAAATTACTAGGAAGTAATTATATGTTTTTAATTTCCTAGACTGTCCAACACTTTACATGACTAAACCAAATGCAATAATGAATATGAAGGAAAAGTAGAGACTAAATTAAAAAAATGAATTTCCATATACATAGATAAATATTTTTGAAAAGGTGTGTGCTAAGCAATTTCCACTGTACTGCTATATTCAATAAATCTATGTGTGGAAAATTTCATAGCCAAAGCATAGTAGTATTTCATAGTTTGGAACCTGACACTTACACATTTTATAAAAATTGAGTTAGAGTGAATTAGTGTTTTGCTCAGAAAGTCATACTCTGATTTCATAAGAACCACGTAGTGTGTTACACTGTTGAGCATATGACTGTAGATGGAGTTCAGAAACTGCTTGTACCAAAAAAGTAAAATAAAATAAAAAAATAAAAAATGGTTCTTTAGGAACTTTCCTTTACTTGCGGTTACAATTGAAATAGGACTGAATTTTGGTAAAATAAAAATGTGTTTTTTTCTAAACATAGCCAGTTTGTGCCAACTTAGCTTTTTTTTCTTTTTTTCTTTTCTTTTTAAAAAGAAAGCCAACTACATTTCATACTTAAAAAATAAACATTATTATTGACTTGAGGCCAAGCCCACCAAGTATTTGCTTACGTTTACTTCACTTTGTCACTCATTGGTATATCCCCAAAAAGAAGGAATGTTCAGTACTAGGAATGATGACAAATAGTTTTTGTTATACAACTCTAGTCTATCTACCATGACTATAACCCTCCCCCCCATACACACACACATTCTCTCTTTGACTTAAAATGATTTAAAATTCTCTATTTCTGGCTGTTAGTCTTTGCATATCCAACTTTGCTGCTCATAAAATTTCACTCATCTATGACTTTGTTCTTTTGGGGTTGGGCTTTGTAACTTGCAAAGCCAACTTCCTACTTCTCCAAAGACTCCCACAAAAATCAGTCCACCATTAATAACTCATGTGATACACTGTCAAACATCTTTTCAAAATGCAAGTGTTTCATGAGATAGTGTGTATTTTGTTATAAAAGACCTGATTTTCTTATCAACAATTTAATTTTCATTTAGAACAATAGATTTTGAAAGAAAATAAAGTACATACTCTATTTTAAAGATTTTCAAAGTAAACACAAGGCCAGAGGTTAGATCCTAAGTTAGAAAGAATAAAAACTTAAGTGTCTTTTATCTGAGATGGCTTATATCATTATAAAATACACATTTTTATAGATTGTAATGCGGATCAATTCATAAAATAACACAGTTAAAAAGAAACCATTTAGTATGTAATCAGTTTCTCTGCACCGAGAAAATATACCAAAAATTAAGGTTGTTAAAACATTTTGCTATATGATAAGTGCTCAAACAACTTCAGAAACAAGCTTATATTTTCAAGAATAGGTCTTATTAAACAAAAACTAGAACATAAAACTAAAATTATATGAAATTAAATTAATTTAATGCTGATTATGACAGAATGTCAAAGCATAATTTAAACCGGATAATAACTAAAACAATTTAGGAGTATGCACAAGTAAAAATGACTTTTTAAATTATTACCTTTTGTTCTATGAAAAATTAAACAAGTATTCAGAAAGCTAGTAAAGTAGCCAGGTGCCAGTAACTCATGCCTGTAATCCTAGCTACTCAGGAGGCTGAGATTTGAGGATCACGGTTCAAACCCAGACAGGGGAGGAAAGTCCATGAGATTCTTATCTCCAATTAATCACCAAAAAAAAAAGCAGAAGTGGTGTTTTGGTGCTCAAACGATAGAGTGCTAGCCTTGAGCTGAAGAGCTCAGGAACAGAGCCCATGCCCAGTGTTGAAGCCCCACAACCAACCAAAAACCAAACCCCCAAAAAACTAGTAAAGTAAAAAAAAAAAATAGACAGAAATAAGATCAGATAAAAATAGATGAAATTTAAATCACACAAAAATAATTTTAATCTTACATTTAAGTTCTGCATTCCATGTCATTACCTAAGGGAAAAAAGGTTTCTGAAATGTTCCTACAGAACACATAAAAATGTTGTATTAACTGGGCCCAAGTGGCTCAAGCCTATAATCCTAACTGCTCCGGAGGCTGAGATCTGAGTATCTTGATTCAAAACCAGCCTAGGAAGGAAAGTCCATGAGATTCTTATCTCCAATAAACCACTAGAAAACCGGAAGTGGCACTGTGGCTCAAGTGATAGAGCACTAACCTTGAGCTGAAGAGCTGAGGGACCGCACTCAAGCCCAGAATTCAAGCCCTATGACCCACCAAAAACACAAAAACAAAAACAAAACAAAAAAATAAAGGTTGCATTATCGGGGCTGGAGATGCAGCTCAGTGAAAAAGTGTTTGCTTCATAAACCAGAGGCCTTATATTCAATTCCTATCAAATAAAAATATAAAAATTATTGCCAGCCTATTAAATAAACTATGATATCTAGTGAGCTAGGGGAATGGTGCAAGACATACCTATTAGTGACTTAAATATACATAACAATAGTATTATCTCCTCCCTGCTCCCTTTTCTCAGGACTGAAGTTTGAACTCAGAGTCTTGTTTGCTAGGGAGGTTCAGTATTGCTTAACCATGTTTTAAGGATTTTTTTTCTGTCCTGGGTATTTTTGAGATATTGTCTCATTCCTGACAAGGCCTGTGCCTGAAATATGATCCTATTTTTCACTTTCTACCAGAGCTGGATGATAGGCACACCCCACAATAAAAACATTTGTTCACTGGGTTGGACAATCTTTGATTGTGCAGCTGGCAGGCTTGCTTAGAACCACAGTCCTCTTAATCTCAACCTCTCCTGTAGTTAGGATGACATACTTACACCACTGCATCTAACTAGGGTTAGCTTCAAACCATAATCTTCTTGGAACTGTATCTCCCAAGTAGCTAAGATTATGGAAATGAACAAGTTTACACTCCCACCAACAATGCAGTAAGGTTCCTTTCTGTCCACATCCCCTCCAGCATCTGTTGTTGTTAGAGTTCTTGATTTTTGCCATTCTAACTGGGGTGAGGTGGTATCTTAATGTTGTTTTGATTTGCATTTCTTTTATGGTTAGGAAGGTTGAGCATTTCTTCTTGTGTCTATTGGCCATCCTTCTTTCCTCTTCAGAGAAGTTTCTCTTTAAGTCTTTAGCCCACTTATTTATTGGGCAGTTGTTTCTTGTTCAACCACTTTGGAAAGTAGTGTGGAGGTTCCTCAAAAGACTCCACATAGAGCTCCCCTATGATCCTGCAATCCCACTTTTGGGCATTTACCCAAATGTTTACAAACAAGACCACACTAAAGCTACC